>NC_135637.1:21900483-22203513 GCF_053574225.1 Canis aureus | reverse complement strand
TCCAGGTGAGCATCCCAGGGGTCTGGGATGGGAAGAGAGCAGGTGTTGATTCTCTTGGAAGCCTCCCTTCCTTCGGAGCTCAGCCAGCACAGGAAAAAGCACAGTTTTTGAGTATAATTTACCTACAGTAAAACCCACCCATGGTAGTTTATAGTTCTGCAAGTTTTCACAAATGCAAGTGGCCCCGTAACCACCTCCAGAATAAAGATAGAGAGGTGTTCGTCACCCTCAAAATTCCTCTGTGCCCCTTTGTAGTCAATCCATCCGCCCCCCATCCTAGCCCCTGGCAACCACCAATCTCTTTGCCTTTGGCCTATTCTAGAATATCCTATAAATGGAATCATATAGCTTTTTGAGCCTGGGTTCTTCCACTCAGCATAATGCCTTGAGATTCATCAATGCCATTGTGTGTATCAGTAGTTTATCCCTTTTAATGGCCAAATAGTACTCCTGTTTGTGTAAAAGCCACAGAGTTTGTCCCTTTATCCTTGGAGGATATTTGGGTGGTTTTTATTTTCAGCAGTGACAAGCTGCTGTTGACACTGGTATACAGGTTTCTGTGTGAGGCTGGGTTCTCCTTTCTCTTGGGTCAGTACCCAGGGGTGGGATTGGTGGGTCGTATGGTAAATGGACATTTAATTTTATAAGAAACCCATCAGACTGCCTGCCAGAGGGTCCACATTCCCTTTTGCATTGCCCTGCAGATGCATGAGCCTTCCGGTTGCTCTGTAGCCTTTCCAGCACTTGGATTGTTGGGTTGCATGCCTGAGCCCTTCTAGTGGATGTGCTGTGGTAGCTCATTGCGGTTTTAATGGAAGTGCAGTTTGTTGGGTGCCGTAGTCCTGGCGCTACCACTTAGGGGAAGCTTGCACCCCTGCCAGCTGGTGAAGTCCATGGTGAGGAGCACAAAGTTTGCAAACAGGTGTACTCCATCCTTGCTGTGCCACTGACTAGCCCTGTGACCTTGGACATGCGTTCTCAGCTGCTCTGAGTCTCTGTTTTCCCTCTGTAAAAGGGGACAGTGCTAATATTTACTTACTCCTGGCTGTGTTATATAGTGTATATGTGTGCATGTACGTGTATTCTATAATATAGCATACCTGGCTTGATGGAAGTCATTGGGGTTATATTTGCTGGACACTCACTGTGTATTATAACAGCAGTAACTACAGGAAGTGGAGCCAGACTACCTGGGTTCCCATCCTGGCTCTGCTGCTGTGTGATCTTGAGCAAGTTACAGGACCTCTCTGGGCCTCTGATTCTTCCCCTGTACCATGGAGATCATCATACCACCTTTTGCGGGGGGCGGGGGGTGGTGGTGGTGGATTTGTATGAGGGTCAAGTGGGTTTAAATGTGAAGGGCTGGTTTCCTCCGTTCAACATTGTTCAGCTTTTTTTTTTTAATTTTTATTTATTTATGATAGTCACAGAGAGAGAGAGAGAGAGGCAGAGACATAGGCAGAGGGAGAAGCAGGCTCCGTGCACCGAGAGCCCGATGTGGGATTCGATCCTGGGTCTCCGGGATCGCGCCCTGGGCCAAAGGCAAGCGCTAAACCGCTGCGCCACCCAGGGATCCCCTATTGTTCAGCTTTTATGAGGCTCAAGAGCATGCCAAACTGATGTCTAGTGACAGAGCAGGTGACTGCTGCTAGAGAGATGGCACCAGGATCCTCTATGCAGTGTGGGGAATGTTCTAGGTCTTGATATGGGTAGGGTCACGTGAATGCGGACATATGTGGACAAATGATTCTGTAGATTCCTGTGCAATTAAGATGTGTGGTTTCTATTGTACTGTTCGCAGATTCTCATTTAAGAAAAAGTCTGAGGTGTTCTAGTGGCTCAAACTACAGAAACGTATTGTCTCCTAGTTCTGGAGGCTGGGAATCCACAGTCAAGGTGTCAGAAGGGTTGGTTCCTTGTGAGGGCCATGAGAGGGGAGGTTCTGTCCCAGACCTGTCTCCTTGGCTCCTGCGAAGCCTCCTTCTGCCGGTGGCTTTGCACCGGCTTCCCTCTGTACCTGTCTGTGTGCAATGTCTTCTTTTAGGAACACGGGTCATCCTGGGTTAGGGCCTACCCTACTGACTTCATTTTAACTTGTTTACCTCTATAAAGACCCTGTTTGCAGATAAGGTCACATTCTGAGGTGTGGGGGTTAAGACTTCAACATCCACATTTGGGGCAGGGCTGGTGGTGGTGGACGCAGTTCAACCCATCACTGTTCGTAGAAAGCACTCTCTGAGGACTGTTAACAGACGTCCACTCCGACATGAAGAAACTGAGGCTCAGAACAGCTTCTTGATATACCCTGTGACTCCTGGGTCCCCATGTGGGGGCTGCGATGTGAATCCAGGTCTGCTTGTCCCCAGAGTCTGTGCTCTCTGCCAGAGGATCAAATCCTGATTTGTCCCAGCCTCTTGTAATTACAAAGTACTTAGACAGAAAGTTTGTAAAGTCTGGTCTCTGGATCAGCAGCAGCAGCCGCTGCCTCCCTGGGAGCTTGTTAGGAATGCACATGTCGGGCACCTGGGTGGCCCAGTTGTTGAGCATCTGACTCTTGATTTCGGCTTGAGTCATGATCTCAGGGTCCTAGGATCGAGTCCCCAAGTTGGGCCCCCTGCTCAGTACAGAGTCTACTTGTCCCTCTCCCTCTCGCCCCCGCCCCCCGTTTGCTTGTTCTCTCCCTTTCCCTCAAATAAGTGAATAATAAAAACAAAATCTTTAAAAAAAGAAAAAAGAAAAGAAAAAAGAAAGAAGGAAGGAAGGAAACGCATGTTGTCAGGCTCTCTGCCCAGGACCTGCTGAATCAGGAACTCTGGGAGCAGAGCCCAGTGCCCTCCAGAGGATTCCTGTGCTCGTTCCAGTTTGAGAACCCCTGCTTTGTACCCTGAGGATCACCTGGAATCACTGAGTTGCCTAAGTGAATCAGATCAAAAGGCCACATCAGATCCCAGACGGAACCTAAAGCTTCAGCCCCAGGTGGCTTACAGCCCGTGGCTCTCTGGCCTTGAATGTCATCCTCTCTCTGATTTGGAAAACTTCAGGAACCAGCGTGCTGTTTGAGCAGTAGCAGAAAAGCTTTGGCTGATGGGGCTGGCTTTAGTGTTTGGGATTCCTTCAGAAGTGGTGTGCTCCAGACACTCAACCAGAACTTGCTGGAAGATTCCATGCCTCAAACTACAAATTAGCCATGGAGATGAAAAGACTCTAAGTCAGAGTCCCCAGCCCTGAGGAGTGCATGTTCCCTTTGGTGAGATAAACTTCAATCCAAGAGGCAGCAGTATCATCAAAAGCCCTTGGGAGCCACAGAGCCCTGGGCTGAAATCCTGGCTTTGCTTCTTGTGAGCTGGGTGACCCTGAGTAAGTCCCTTGACCTATTCGAGCCTCAGTTTCTCATCTGTATAATGGAGAGAATAGTACCTACCTTACAAAGTTATGAGCATTTGAATTTACACATTACAAGGTCTGGAAGCTAACAAAGTGTCATTGTTAGTGCTTGAAACCAACCCAGATCCCAAGATTTTATTTTATTTTTAAAAATTTTAATTCCAGTAGAGTTAACATACAGCGTTAGTTTCAGGTGTACAATACAGCCATTTGATAATTCTATACATTACTCTGCACTTACTGGTGGTAAGTGTACTCTTCAATCCTCATCACCTATTTCACGCCTCCCCCCTACCCTGGACCCCAAGATTTTAAAAGCCGAAAAATCAAGTTGTCCTCTCCCTATTGGCAGGGGCCCCATCTTCTTTGTGGGGTGGAGGGCACCATAGCACTTGGCATGTTACAGGTGTGTAATAAATGCTTGTTGAATGAAGAAATAAAATCATGTTGTGATTTTTAGGGGAGAATTTAGGGAGGTTTAGGGGAGAATATTGGGCTCCTGTGGATCAGAGCAGAGGTATTTTGAGGTGAGGAAGAAGAACCTTTCCCCAGAGATGATGCACGTGAAGTTCCTGCAGGAGAAGGTCTCACCATAGATAGATCCCTTGGTTTGGGTCAGGCCTGTGGGGCAAACCTTGGTTTGGCAGGTGGCTGGGGCTCAGTGAGTGTTGGATAAATCAATGAGTGAATTGTAGTTTGAATGGGAGGAGGGCAGGAAGTAGGAGCCAGAAGACATTTTAGGTGGTTTTTGTGTCTTCCAAAGGAGAAATTGAAGGCCCAGAGAGGATAATCCACTTGCCTGGAACACATAAGCATAGAAGGGGCTTGAAAAGTTGGGGAGAAGGAGGAGGATGGGGAGTGAGAGACCAGACTTGAATCTGAATCTTCACCTGGTGCCTGCACTGGGCTAGGAGCTTCAGTGCTGAGCCTCCTTCCATTTTCACAGCCACCCAGGACCAGTACACAATTGGCAGGGCCTCATGCAAAATGCAGATGCTTCCCTGTTGGATAATTGTTAAGAATTTCAAGAGGCAGCAGCAGAGCAATAAACCAAGTACAAGGTCCCAGGGGACCACACACCCAGGGAAAGCGCCCTGCAACCACTTGGTTTGCAGGCAAGGAAACCCCAGCTCAGACAGGCTGCATATTTCACCCAGGACACCCCACTTGTCCTCCGGTGTCCGGATTTGAACCCACGGACCTTAGTGGTCATCTAGTCCAGTCCTTCATTGTGCTAACCTGCCCCTGAGCCTGCCCCCCACCCCCTGCTGAGGCTGAACATCTGAGTGCCCTACTTGCTTCCCAGGACTCTGGGCAGGGAGGAGAGAAGCTTCCCTGCCCCCAGGGGCCCTATTGCTGCAGGTTGAGCACCCAGCCCGCCCCCTGCCTCCCTTTCCCTCTCAGGATGTAAGGAGACAGACCTCCCTCCTTCCTTCCCGGGGCAGATTTATTCCTGGGGGTGTGTGGGCAGATGCGTGTTTGTGTGGGGGATGTTTGTCTAAATTTAAAGACATCATGACAGCAACAGCCTATTAATGTTGAGACTGGGGAGTCTCTCCTTTAGAAGAATCACGAACAAGCTGACAGAGCAGGTGCCGCCCCGGTTCTAACTTCTGCCCCAGGCCCGCCCCTCCCAGCTCCAGCTCTGTGCCTGCCGGGCCCCCTGGCAGCAGGGGGTAATAATAGGCGATGGGGGGGGGGGTGTGACGGAGAGATCACTGGTTATGGTGAGCCCTTGGTGATGTATGCAAGTGTTGAATCACCTTATCATACACCCGAAAAAGTGGCCTGTTTGTGCCCATTTTATAGGTCTTGAGTTACGAATTGACAGCTGACGTAGGGTTTCAGGGAGTCCCTTACATTCCAGAACCCCAGTACCCTCAGCCAAGCTTTGGCTGCCTGTGTTGGTTCAAACAAAGTTAGCAATAGTTTTGATTGTGTTGAGACCCAGCAATGTGCCCAGCCCTGTGCTAATAAGCATTTTATGTGTGTTACTTGGGCAAACCTTGTATTTCTTTTATTTATTTGCTTTATACAGTAGGCTCCATGCTGGGTGGAGGGCCTGAACTCACAACCCCAAGACCAAGACCTGAGCTGAGATCAAGAGTCGGATGCTTGGATTGAGCCACCCAGGTGCCCCTTGAGCAAAACCTTTAAAACAACCCATGCAAGGGTGCCTGGGTGGTTCAGTCAGGTGTCCGACTCTTGGTTTCAGCTCTGGTCATGATCTCAGGGTTGTGAGATGGAGTCCTACATCCACCTCTACACTTAGCATGGAGTCTACTTCAGATTCTCTCTCCCTCTCCCTCCTGCTCACACACACTCTCTCTCTTTCTCTTTCTCTCAAAAAAAAAAAATCTTTAAAACAACCCATGCAGCAGGGACCACCATTCATCCTGTTTTATGGATGAGGAGCCTGCAGCTTGGGGAGATAAGAGGCTTGCTTATCTTTTCAGTGCTAGTGATGAAGCCAAGATCCCAGGTCAAGTCTCACTAACCCCAAAAGTCATGGGTTCTCCATATTTCTTTCTTCTTTCCTTTTTTTTTTTTTAAGATTTTATTTATTTATTTATTCATGAGAGACACACAGAGAGGCAGAGACACAGACAGAGGGAGAAGTGGGCTCCCTGTGGGGAACCTGATATGGGACTCAATCCCAGGACCTCAGGATCATGCCCTGAACCAAAGGCAGACGCTTAACCACTGAGTCACTCAGGTGCCCTTCCATCTCTTTCTTTAAAAAATTTTTTTTAAAGATTTGTATTTATTTATTCATGAGAGACACAGAGAGAGAGGGGCAGAGACACAGGCAGAGGGAGAAGCAGGCTCCCTGCGAGGAGCCTCGATGAGGGACTCGATCCAGATCCCGGGATCACACCCTGAGCCAAAGGCAGACACTCAACTGCTGAGCCACCCAGGCATCCCCTCCCATCTCTTTCTTTAGACCATAGCCAGTCAGAGGGAAAAAAGGAAAGACAGGCAAAAATGACCAAAAAAAAAAAAAAAATCACCTCTACACCTACCCTGCAAGAGGTAATGTCTTTATGTACATTGGTGAGTTTCCATCCAGCTGTTTTTCTCTGCCGAAGGGGACAGTCTTGCTCCAGGCAGCTGACCTTTGGCGTTCTGTAATTGCTGAGCAATTTAGAGATGCCTGGAAATATATAATTTATGTGCACATCTTTCATCCTGGTCACTGGAAGGCAGTGAGGCATGGCTGTCTCCCAGGGAGAATTTCAACCTTGACACGGGAGGAGATGGGATCTTAGGGGCTCAGAACAGAATTTCGTAATCTGAGAACCTGCCAACATTGAAGCTGACCCCAGTACCCCCATATAGAATGCTAGGTGTCAGGGATCCTGGCGTGGAACCATATAATCAATCTCACGACATGTGCTCGCTTCAGCAGCACATATACTAAAATCTCATGACAAACAATTTTGGGGTAAAATCCTAGAAGTAAGATCTAGAAACAGAGACTAAACTCTGTAAATCTGGAATCAGAGGGTTCAAGGGTGGTCTTCGGGTCCATATCTCTGTTCTTTTGGCAATTCCAGGAGGTAAGAAGCCATGCTTGGTCCAAATGAGAAGCTCTGGTTTCTGGCTTTAGGTGTGACCCTAAACATGTCTGGACTAATCATTACATGATGTCTGCTCTTTGTCATATGTGAGTCAGGATGAAGGTTTCCTGCCATGTGCTCTGAACGGGGGATGGAGAAACAGGTGGGTGCATATGTACATGTGCTGTGAGGGGAGGCGACAGGCATGGGGATGTATGAGGTCATGCATGCGTGCGTCTCTGGTGGTATGTATGCTCACACGCTACCTTCTGGATGGTGTCCAGATGGCGAACCAGGCAGCTGAGGTACTGGGCAGTTTCCAGCAGTGGTTACCCTCATGGAGGGGATGTCTCTGTGTTGGGTGCCAGCAGATCTCCTTGGGCCACTAAAGGCCATGGTGAAGATACCACAGGGGTCTGAGGACCCCCGTACCTTCTGTAAGCCCTCATTCCCAGCTGAGGAGCCTCAGGGGTGGCACCAGCTCGATGAGCAGACCCTCCGGAGAAAGGCCTTCTGGGCCTGGCGGGCTTCAGAATCAGCCCACTCGCCTGCAGCGGTTGAAGCACACTGCTGTAGCCAGAGGCAATGTCACGGGGACGTTGTGATTAAGGTTCTGGAGTCAGACAGGCCCAGGGTCGAGTCTTGCTCTGCCACTCACCAGCTCTGCCTTCTGGCCAGTTGACTGGCCTCCCCAACCTTGAGTGCTTCATCTGTAAAGTGAGGTTAAAGCCAACCTGCCGATAGAGCCGCTGGGGAGAATCAGTGACATGGTGTAAGCAGAAGGCCCCAGCACCTAGTAGGTGTGCAGTCAGCAGTTTATACATTGTCCTTTTTCCCTAGGGAGGGCGTCAAGGCTTTCCCCTGGGGTCCAAGAGGCCTGGGTAAGAGTCACCGGCTGACTCCACCTTCCCCTTTGGGTCAAAGTGGGGAAAGTGGCCTGGGGATTGTGAAGGGTCTTCCCTCCAGTTCTGTTGGGCTAAGAGCCCACTTCTTAGTTCTGCTCTAAGACTGGGGTGGGTGGGGTGCTCTGGAAGGGGAGAGAGCTTGAGCATGCACAGCTGGGCTGGGGGCTCAGAGACCCTTTCCTACAACAGACACAGACGCACACCTCCATATACATTTGCACATGCATACTAGACCTCCACACCTACACACACATACATACATACATACAAACATGCATACACCTACATACATACACACCCATGTCCCCTCACAGATACAGACATACAAACATACACGCACCTACACAGACATACACACGTACACATAGATACAGAGGTACAGTCAGACATCTATATAGATACACACATGTACATACACCAAGACATACACAGACACACATGCACACCTACATAGACACAAGCACACACATATTCTCACACACATACACACTAGCTTGGGCAGAAGGACTGGGCTGGAGGTTTGAGGGTGGGAGCGAGGGTTCTTGCTGGGGAAACCGCTGGTGAAAACCCTTCTGTGGTCCAGCTGCTAATAGGAGCTGTCACTGGTCCTAAATTAGATTTTAATCCGCCTTGGCCAGCGGGGGGCCAGCAAGTGTCGAAGGGGTAGGATTGACTTGTGGTGAGGACGAGTGGGGGGAGGTGGCGCGGAGGTGAGGGGGCTGGCAGGGAGAGAGGCATGAGCAGGAGGAGGAAAGTTGTAGGGCAGCGGGCTTGGTTTGGGAACTGGCGCCCCACTGGCCTGGCTGTGGAACCCCGGACAACCCTTGAACCTCTCTGAGCCTCAGGTTCCTCATCTGTCAACCCTCAGACTTGCTCTAACAGGCTTCAAAGGAGCTTTTTACTTCTACGATTCTATGGTAGCATAATAACAATAGTAATAATGATGGGAATAGCGGAAACTTACTGAACCCTTACTGGGGTCCAGGTCCACGGGAGGCGTTGCACACGGATGGGGTAGATTTCATCTGACTGTCCCTGGGCTTCAGTTTCCCCTTCTGTAAAAGGAGACTGTTTCCCCGAGGCCAATGATCTCCAGACTTCTTCCAGCTGTTTGTCACCTGTGCTAAGGAACTTGCTTAAAGACCAGAGGGGGGTCTTTGAGCTCTGAGGACTGACAACCCTATCTATGCCTTTCCCCCTGTGATCTCCACCCCCAGCCTCCATTGCTGATAAAGGGCCAGATAGGAAATAATTTAGGCTTTGGGGGTCACGTGCTGTCTGCTGCTGCTTATCCTCCTCCTCCTCCTCCTTCCCTTCTTTCTCCTTCTCCTTCTCCTTCTCCTCCTCCTTCTTCTTCATTTGTTTTTATTTAAGTTTGATTTGCCAACATACAGTATAACACCCAGTGCTCATCTCATCTTTGCAACCCTTTAAAAACAAAAGCCAGGGATGCCTGGGTGGCTCAGTGGTTGAGCATCTGCTTTTGGCTCTGGTCGTGATCCTGGGGTCCTGGGATCCAGTCCCACATTGGGCTCCCTGCAGGGAGCCTGCTTCTCCCTCTGCCTATGTCTCTGCCTCTTTCTCTGACTCTCATGAATAAATAAATAAAATCTTTTAAAAATATATATTTATGTGCCATTCTTAGCTCTAGGGCTGACAAAAGCCAAGAGACAGTTTGGCTGAGGTCACAGTTTGCTGACCCCTAATAGCGACAAATGTTCTCACTTCATCTAAGTGCTTGACGTCCCGTATGGTCAGGTCAAGACCAGAGCCTGCCCTTCTGGCCAGAGTTTTCCCCTGAGCCCCACCTAGAAAGAAATTCTAGAGCCACCACCGATCCAATGAAGGGCCAGGACCTCAGCCTGCCCTCAGCCCTGCCAGTCAACCAACATTTCTTGACACCAGCTCAGCCTTTGAGAGCCAGAGTCCTGGCCATTGTCTCCTGGGACAGGAGGGGCTCCTTGGAGGCCTCCTCCGCACCTCCTCACTGTACATGGTAGGAAACAGGTGTGCAGTTCTGACCTGGTGGAATGGGGTACACGCTCTCCCCAAGCGGTCCTCTGCACTCTGACCCTGCCCACCTGCTTTTGGGATGTGCTGCGGCTCTTTCCCACTTCCCACTCCACACTGTGTCCTCTCTGCCTGTGACATTCTCGCCCCAGATCTTCCCAGGGTCTCACCTTTCTCATTGATCGGGTTTCCACTCAAATGCCTTCTCAGTGGGTTCTCCTGCAACTGCTCTACCTGGAGTGGCTCTCCCCTGCTATTCTCCATCACTAGGGCTTTCAGATAATTTTAATGGACGTACAGCGAGAACAGCACTGTAGGTTAGGATCCAGAATGTACACGCATGCACACACACACACACACACACACACACACACACAGCAAAAGGTTCACAAAATAATACATCTCCTTTGCTGCACGTGAGGCAGTAACAGCTCACTGTTCCCTCCTCTCCCATCCTCTCCCCTCCCTCCCTTCCTCTCTCCTTCCTCTCTGTTCTCTGATACCCCCTGTAGGTCTGCCCCTGTGGGTAAACATTCTGCCCAGAACCACCAGAGCCATCCATTATCTCCCCCAGACAATTAGCAACCTATTAAGGAACTCTATGCAAATGCACACTAATTGACCCACGACAGAGCAGCTCCTGGAGAAGGATGACTCCAGATGGCTTAATGATAGGAATTTAGGGCCTTTCTTTAGAAGTCCCACTTGGGGAGGAAAGTGATCTGGGCTCTGAGGAGGGCTGCCAGCTGCCAGTCTGACAGGGGAGGCCAGGGGATGGAGTGAGCTGCACCTTTGGGTCCCTTTCATTGAACCATTGGACGAGGGGAGCGGTCCCTTCACCTCTTAACCCTCCTCCCTGCTCTATCCCTTCTTGCCGCTACTCTAGTGGGTCTCACCTTTTCAGGTGTAAGATTGCATTCCCTCTTTTTAATAGACTTTTTTAGAGATTTTATTTATTTATTTGACAGAGAGAGTGCACACAAGCAAGGGAAGTGGCAGGCAGAGGGAGGGGGAGAAACAGACCCTCCACTGAGCAGGGAGCCCAATGTAGGGCTCAATCCCTGGACTCTGAGATCATGACCTGAGCTGAAGGCAGATGTTTGCTTCACTAGCTGAGCCACCCAGGCACCCCAGATTTTTACTTTGTAAGGCAATTTTAGGTTTACAGCAAAATTGAGCAGAAAGTACAGGATGCCTCCTGCCCTACATCTGCACGGCCTCCCTCACCATCGACATCCCACACCCAGGGTAGAACATGTGTTACGATTGGTGGACCTACACCAGCATGGCCCTGTCACTTGGAGCCCATAGTTTACATCGGGGTTCGCTCATTGTGGTTGGTGTACCTTCTATGAGTTTGGACAAACCCATAATGACCTGCATCCACCATTGCAGTATTACACAGAATACTTCCCTGCCCTCAGAATCCTCTGTGCTCCCCTCCATTCTTCCTTTCCCCCAACCCTTGGCAACCACTGGTCTTTTTACTGTCTCTCTGGTTTTGCCTTTTCTAGAATGTCCTGTAGCTGGAATCATACAGAACGTAGCCTCTTCAGGTTGGCTTCTTCCACTTACTAAGATTCATTTAAGTAAGGTTCCTCCATGTCTTTTAATGGCTTGAGAGCTCATTTCTTTTTAGCACCGAGTAATATTCCATTGTCCAGATGGACTGCAGCTTATTTACCTGTTCACCCACTGAAGGACATCTCGGCTGACTCCACATTATTACAGTGATGAACAAAGCTGCTGTAAGCATCTGTATGTAGGTTTTTGTGTGGACCTCAGGGTTCAACTCCTTTGGATGGATGCAAAGGAGCACAATTTCTTACGATGGTAAGGTATGTTTAGTTTTGTATGGCTGCCCTTTGAACACTACCTCCAGCTAACTCTTATTGAGTCCCTGCTATATACCTAGCTCCATAGTAAGAAAAGTACCCACATTTTCTCATCCGGCGCTGTCTCCAGGCCTGGGAGGCTGGCACTTAGCCCTCCGTGAGTCAGGGACCCAAAGCTTTCTTGGCTCCTCTGTCTCAGTCTGTTTTCTTCTTCTTCTCTCTGCAGACTAACTTTAGCTCTTTCTTTGGCCATGTGATGACAGCTTCTAGTCCAAGTGACAGGCAGAGATTGTTCCCGTCTCAAATCCCAGCTCCACATTCTGGGGGAGAGGGGGCAAGAATTGATGGGTCAGTTTTATATCTGAGTCCACTTATGGTCACCTGCAATGCCAGTGGGCATGTTTTATGGTATAATCATGGCCGCTGGAGCCTGCCCCCATGAGCAGGGGGTTGGAAATCACTCACTAGACAGACTCACCCCCCAAAATGTGCCCTCCACACCTACCTTGGGTGGTCAAGATTGATCAAAACAACTCACCGAATCTTCATTTTTTTCTGTGAAGTCTGGGCAAATGGTGTTGATCATGAGAAGTGGGGAGATGCTTTGTTGAGTTGGCCAAAGTTGGGGCAGAGTATGACGACGTACTGAGAAATTGTTACGTAACGCTCAGTGGAATGCAGGATTTGGAGCCAGGCTGCTGGAGAGTGAACTCTGCTCCACCACTTCCTAGCCGTGTAATGTTACACAGATGCCTTAGCCTCTCTAAAACCTCAGTTTTCTCATCTGTAAAATGGGGCTGACCAATTAGACCTTTCTTTTAGGATGGTTAAAAGTGCCCGACACACAGTAGGTGCTCAGTAAATGTAAGTACATCCTATTATACGGTGCTATGTATTTTACACACATTAGCTCATACTTTTATACCCTTCCAGTGAGGCAGTGGAGATTGGCCATATTTTGGTAGGTGAGGAAACTGAGTCTCAAAGAGGCAGACTGCTTGCTGAAGATCACACAACCACCGTATGGCTGAAGCAGGTTCAAACCAGAAATGTCTGCCTCTCAATCGGTTCTCCCCTGCTCGTTTCTATTCACTGTGGCCCAGCAAGTTCTCCACAACAAGTGAAGATGGCCATAAAGTTTGCCCGCAGAGCAAGAGGCACTGGAGTCATTACCCAGGGAAACTAAATTTTAATATTTATTTTTAATGGGGACCATATGCTCCTTTTGATTTTTTTATTTAATTACATCATGGCAGATGGCTGGGTGTTAAAGGCCATTAAGCTAATGGCACTTTGCCTTCTCATTTATTTTCCTGAGTTTTGGGAAAGATGAATGATAATGGACGCGGATGGTGAGCTGTGGATGCTGGGTGATGGTGGGTGAGTCTCGTCCTAGGAACGGAAGGAAGGAAGTATGGGGGCTCTGAGACTCTTCTTGGTGCCTGTGTGAGCCTGGAGCAAGGTTTTGCCCGTGGCCACAGACACAAATGTGCAGAATCTTGGACACTATAATCCCACTTCTAGGACCCCCAAAGCAAGTCTGTATGTACCAAAGCACTCATTGCCCTTTGCACAGAGTGGCCAAAAACGGGGGAGCCAACCCAGCAGGTCCACTGTGGACACAGTGGCATCATTACACTGTGGACACCTATGAAGGAAGGATATATCCCAGGGGTGGGGGGGAAGTCCATGGACCATATAGGGGTGTGAAGTTCTTCCCCAGGGTTAGTTGGGTTAAGAGAATTCTATATTCCTAAAGACCATGAGTGGAAATCATGAGACTGGCAAATAATTTATAATGGTCTATTTGGGGCTATTTCATTACTTTTTACACTTGCCAAAAGAACTTTGATTAGACTGCCAGAGAATTGTTTGAGGGATGGTTTCCCGTGTCTCCAAGCTCAGAAAGGATCCTTCCATGAGGCTGAGATTCCACTGAGAGGGAATGGGTAAGGGGGAGTTAATTGTTCTGGTGCTCTACTTGGTGTGTGCCCGTGTATCACGACACGGAGGTTTAGACAGTTAGGCACTTGAATTCATGCTCCGTGTCTTGCAAGCTGTGTGCTTGGGCCAATCACTTCATCTCTGTGAGCCTTGGCTTACCCATCTATAAAATGGGTATAATCATAACTGTGTCTACAGCATCCTGACTCTTTTCCTTCCCTGAGTGGGGAAGGAAAGACAGGGAAGGGAAGAAGCCAACAGGGTGTGCTGTCAAGTCAGCTATCATGGAGGGAAACTGAGGCAGAGTCCCTCCAGGGAGAGTGAGGGAGTCTCTTTAACTCAGCCTGACAGTTACCCTATCACAGGGATGAGGGAACTGGGGCATTTACACCCCAGCTCCCATCATTGCTTCCAAATGGCATTTGGGAGTTAACTCTCTGGGTTGGGCACATACGAAATCTGTTAAAGATCTCTCAGATTGGTGGGACTCCCTGTCTTTCCTTCCCCACTCAGTGGTTGAGCGTCTGCCTTCGTCTCAGGTCGTGATACCTCGGTCCTGTGATCGAGTCCTGCATCAGTCTCCTCACAGGGAACCTGCTTCTCCCTCTGCCTGTGTCTGCCTATGTCTGTCTCTCTCATGAATATATAAGTAAGATCTTAAAGAAGAAAAGATCTCTGAGATTGGCAAAACTGCAAAAGGCTGACAACGTTAACTGTTGATGCCAGTTTGGAGCAACAGGAAGACCCGTACACCAACTGGGGGGGGGGGGGGGATTGTCAGTATAGCCTTTTGGAAAACCAATCAGCATTTCTTTGGGTTATCTTGAGATGCTCACACAGTAGGCTCTAGGAATTCCACTCCTGGGTATACGTACATCCTTCATTCTTGTAGTCGGGTATTAGGAGACCACAAGTTCCAGTGTTTGCAGCAGCTGGTGAGGGGAATTTATTCTACCCCAGCCATACATGTTAAGAATTGACAGAGAAGCTCTCTGCAGGAAAATAAGGTCCTTCTACCAGAAAAAAAAAAGGGCACTGGGCAGGCAAAACCACATACATTACCTACAAATTATTCTGATAAGCAGTAGTGGGTAGGTGACACTTGCCCACATGAACTCATTTGGTCCTCACACAAATCCTGTGAGAATAGTACTATGATTTCTCCCATTCTACAGATGGAGAAACTGAGGTACAAAGAGGTTAATAATCACCTCCAAGGTTCTCAAAGGGATTAAATGGCCCAATGGGGATATGATGCTCAGCACAGTGCCTGGCACAAAGTAAATGCTCAACAAATACTGGTGATTTCTGTCTGATGATATTCTTATCATTAGGCCAGTACTAAAATTTCATCTCTGGTCTGGGCTTCCGGTTTTCTGGAGAGCCCCGAGTGTGTCTCCTACCCAGAGTGCAAAGATATCAAAACTTCACAAACCTGATTTATTGGGAGCTCTCTCTTGGCTCCCATCCAAGCTCGGATGTCTCGGAGGGGTCAGCTGATTCCTGGGGCTGGTGCCCTCAAGTCAAGTTCTAAGGGCCAGAGAAAGGGGGGGGGCACCCCTGCCCAGACTCACGGGCTTCCAGCCAGACCTACCTGCCCCCACAATCTGGAAGGACAGCTCCATGGCCCCCCCAGGGGAGAGAGCCATGGGGCAGTCTGTACCTCCTATTTTCCCTGCCTGCAGGGCAGCTCTGCCCCGCCAGTCATTTTCTTGGCAGCTCAGCACCAGCGGTTCATTCGGTGCTAAAAATAGGCTGTGTTTAGACACTCTGAGGCTCCAGCTGGAAACACGAACTGCAGTAAGTAACCAAATGCTACCATTCTTGCAAAGGGGGCCTCTAGCCCTCACCCTTGTGGAGACTCACGCCAGCCCTGGGAGGGAGGCAGGCTAGGGATCAGTTCATCCGCCACATTCAGTGGGGAAACTGAGCTCAGAGGATTCTTATGCAGAATGGAGAGGGATGGAGCCTGAGAGCTCATCGTGAGCACCAACTCCAGCCCTGTGGGCTGCCACTTCCGACCCTCCCAAGATCCCAAGAAGAAGACTCTCTGGTTGGCCCATTTCATAGAAATCTGCAACTCACGGAGGGGAGGGCACCTGTCGGGGTCTCACACCAGTTAGTGACAGGTGAGAATGTTGCCGGGATTGTGGTTTCCAACACGTAATGGGCACACAGAGACGGAGAGGTGAAGGCCAGCATGTGCCCCCAGCTCAGGGATGTAGATGCGCCGTCTGTGGGCTGGGGAGAACCATCACCTGCCTCGGGGGTTGCTGGGAGGGAGGGGTTTGTGAGAATGTTCGCAAAGTCTTTGAGTGCAGTGTCCAGCATGTAGTAGGTGTTCAACAAATGGCACTTGGTTTTGTTGCCCCATTCCCTCTGAGGTTAGAATTTCTGTCTGGAGAGAGAGACAGAGGGAAAGAGACAGAGTAGTCTTCGAGGGTTCCCTTGGGGAGGTGGGGCTGCAGCTGAGTGGGGAACCCTGAACCCCAGGACCACCCAGAGCTGAGAAATGGAAGTCACCATCTCCACAGAGCCCTGAACATTGTCCTCTGAGGCTGTCACCCGTGTCCTGATGTCAGGGTTTCGGTTTAAGCCCCCAGGGGAGGTCAGAGCCCTGACTCTTTTTCAAGAATTTCTGGTACCTCTTGGGGACCTTCAGATGCTGGGGCTCACATGAGGAGAGAACAGACAGGGCCCCCCCACCTCTGTGGATCCCAGGTTCCCGGGGGGGCTCTCCCTCTGGGCCCCTCCCTCCCGGCCCTGGCAGGGGGCCATGCGTGGCTCAAGTCAGCCCTGCCCCCGGTTCCCTGGAGGAGCCCCTCCTCATCGCAGCCCCTTCCCGGGTGGGGCCCCTTCACTCCCCACATCACCCATGCCTTCGTCTCTTCCTGTTCCCTGCCAGCTTCTAATGAGCTCATTATCCTCTTAAAACCCATTTGGCACCCACTTAGAGAAAAGATGTGTTGAAATAGAAAAGAACGAGAAGGGAACAACAAAAAAGGACTAGACCCAGAAATATCCTCAGAGAGACAAAAAGCCACAGGGAACGTAACAGCCAGAATCTCTGCCGTCTCCACGGCAGCAAATGTGCTGCTGAGGCAAATGCCTTTGAAGGCTGCTCACATGTGCCCTTGAGAGGAGTGGGGTGGGGGAGGGGGGTGTGTGCTTTCCTGGAGCACCTACTGTGTGCCAGGCAGTGCCTTCCTACCTTTTAAAATACAGTCCTCCCAGAAGTCGTATCTTTTGGGAGGTGTCAAGATTCTTATGCCCACTCTCCAGGCGAGGCACTTTGGTGGGCAAGAACAGGTGTTGACCCAGTCACATACCTGGTGGGTGGAAGAGGTAGGATCTGAACCCAGATCTGTCCACCTCCGGAGCCCATGCTCTTGGCTGTCTGCTTCTGAAAGGGCTAGTGTCCTCCTGTCTCCATCCCCATGATGGCTGCTGGCTCTTTCTCAGCCTGGCCCAGCTGCAGAAACATCTGGCAGGTGTGTAATCTGCATGGAATACGATGGGTCACCACCCACTGCCTAGCAGTTTTCAAAGCTGATAAGAAATTGAGCTTTCTAAAGTGTCGGTGTGACCATGAAACTTAAGTGGATCCACACGCATACAGTAAGAACATAGTCCAGACTCCCGAGCTTGGTGTTCAAGGCTCCTCACAGCTGTGTGGCCCTGGATAGATTAGCTAATCTCTCTGAGCCTCATTTCTATCTTCTGTAAAGTGGCTATAGATCTCCCTCATATAATTGTTTTAAGGATTAAGTCAGAATACGTTACGTGTTCAGAGAAGTGTCTGGCACATAATAAGTGCTCAGGAAACATTAGCTATTAATATTAATTGCTGCTCTGTGTCTACTACAGGATTTGTCACTATCTAGTATAGTGATTCAGTATGGTGGTTGATTAAATTGCTGTCTCCCTCAGTAGACTGAATTCCCTGGAAGTAGGACCTTGGATTCTTTATTCCCGCATCCCAAGCACACACAGTAGGCAAGCAACACACAGTTTTGAATGCATGGAAGAACAGGTAGAGGGATGGGTGAGGGGAGAGCTGTATGGATGAATGGGCGGGTGTAGTTCAGATGGATGGAGAGGTGAATGGATGGGTTAATGAACAGATGAATGGTGGGTGGTTGGATGGATGGGTAGGTGGATTGATGGATAGATGGATTAAGGAATGGACGATGGATGGATGGATAGATTGTGACTTAATGGATAGATGAGTAGGAGAACTGATGGATGGATGAAGGAATGGACAATGGATGGATAGATTGTGGCTTAATGGATAGATGAGTAGGTGGATTGATGGATGGATTAAAGGATGATGGATGGATATATTGTGACTTAATGGATGGATGAGTAAGAGGACTGATGGATGGATTAAAGGATGATGGATAGATAGATGGCTTGATGGATGAACAGGTGGTTTGATTCCACAAAAGCATGGATATGGGGCTTTTGGATCTGTTTCAAGTGCCTAGAACAATAACTGGTGCATAGTAGGAGCTTAGTACTTCGTCCCGGAATGAACAGAATGGCATATGGAGGACTGATGAATTCTACCTTGAACCACAGTTAAAACTCCCATGCTGCTCTGGTTGGGAGGGGCTGTTACCATTCAGGACCTCCAAAGCCTGCCAGGTAATCCTGTGCCAAGATTGTCACAAGGCCCCCTGCTGGTGATAATATGAAATCACATTGGCCTGAAGGTGTATTCTGTTTCCTAATTTACATTCTGTTTTCATCCTGGCTAATGATCCTTAATGTTTACTCATAAAGCAGTGCCCTTGGGCCTCTGAGCCCATCGCCTTTACCTGAGGGCACCTTGTTACACCTGTAGGTTTTCCCTTCTACCAGAAAGTCTGGTTTGAGAGGTTCAGATCTCCATATGTTACCAGGCTCTCAGGTGATTTTTTTTTTTTTTTCCTCAGGTGATTTTGAATCAGATGCTCCTTGGACCACACTCTGAGGGGCCCCCTGTTAAAGAGTGAGCCACTGGGTGACTGGGAGACAGTGGAGATGGGCTGCTGCTTCAGGGCCTCTCTCTGAATCTCCAGGCGATACCCAGTCCATGTGGGACAAAAGCTGAGTCACAAAGGCAGTGGTTGAGAACTGTGGTTTTTGGATTTGGACTGTCCTGGGTTGAAATCCCAACTCCACCACTCACTATGGCTATGTGTCCTTAATTTCCTAATCTATGAAGTGGGGAAATTGTTACCTCCCATGGGAACACTGGGAAGAATGAATGGGTGACACATGTAGAGGGCTTGGCACAAAGCTGGACATACTGTAGATGCTGAGTAAATGCAGAGGGAATGACCATGTTGCTAAATAATCCTGATTTCTTTTCCTTTTCTTCCTTGGATAGAAGAGAGAGGCTACAAATTTGATCTCCCCCCTTTAGAATATGAGCCCTGTGCAGGGAGAGAACTTGATGTCTCTGGTTCACGGCTTTATCTCCAGAACTTAGCACAGCACCTGCTACATAGTAGGTACTTGCTATGTATTTGCTGTGGGGGAGAAAATGAATTTGATCTGGTTTAGAATCAGCAGGATCCAGCAGGCAACTCTAGGAAGTACTTTTTGGACTTAAAATAATTCGCGAATTAGTGTATATTTGACACATACGTAGGAAGTGCGGGGCATAAGAACTTGTGTTTGTCCAAGATAAAGCTTGTCTCCAAACATGGGCCCAGTAGGAGTCAAGGCCCCAAATTCCCAGTTTGGTTTAAAGAAAAAGGTGGTATGCTGGAAGACCTGGCATTGCTGGATGCTTCAGCATTGGTTGCCTCCCTTCTCTTGGGCCTCTGCTTCCCCCTTGGGAAGGTTCAGAAACCCTTTGAGCTCTGGCCTCTGTGAGGGGGCTTCTTAAGCCTGTGTCTGTGCTGTTTTGCAGGTGGCAGCCTTGAGGCTTAGAGCTTGAGCTGATGGAAGGTGACCAGCTTCTGTTTTCATGAGGTGGACACTGAGCTTGGCCCCCAGCTTCAGAAGGAGCCAGAAAACTGCTTTGGGTGAACTCATCCAGCCCTCACGGTCCCGAGGAGCTGAGAAAAAAGGCGAGAAGTGAGCTGCAGTCCTGGTGGCCGACCAAGTTCTCCTATGATTGCTGTGGTCAGAATTCTTCAGGAACTCCCTGATACAAAGAACAAGATGTAGGAAAATAAGACCAACTCCTGGGCGTTGGGCCCCTTTTGTGGCCCAGAGAATCTCACCTTGACCGGAGGGCTTCATTCACTTGGCCTCAACCAAGTGCTAGACTTGGCCTCCTCTTCTGGTTTTGGGACGTCACCTTCACAGAGGGAAGAAGACTGCAGACCCCCAGGGGTTCCATCTCTAAGGGAAGCTTGGGAAACGCAGCCCCCTCGCTCCCCTTGTGGAACACTCCCCTCCCACTCCACCCCAACCCCGCCAGCTGAGCCCCAGCGAGCCAGTCCGGAATGATCCTGCTATGGCCAAGCTCTGGCTCAGATTCCAGCGGTACTTCCGCAGAAAGCCCGTGCGATTCTTTACCTTCCTGGTGCTCTACCTGACGGCCGGGAGCCTGGTCTTCCTGCACTCGGGCTTTGTGGGCCAGCCTGCCGTCTCCCAGGGCCAGGCCAGCCCCGCCGTGGGGGTGCCGGCCGAGGGCGCCGAGCTGCCCTTCTTGGGTGACCTGCATCTGGGCAGAGGCTTCCGGGACACGGGTGACGCCTCAAGCATCGCCCGCAGGTACGGACCCTGGTTCAAGGGCAAGGACGGGAGTGAGAGGGCCAAGCTGGGCGACTACGGTGGAGCCTGGAGCCGAGCCCTCAAGGGGAGGATCGTCCGGGAGAAGGAGGAGGAGCGAGGTAAGAGTAGTAGGCAGGGACGGTGGCCAAGGAGAGTGGGGGGCTGAGAAAAATACAGTAACAACTCCCAGGTCTCAGTGTTTAACAGGAACCAGCTGCCATACAGCTAGAGCTACCAGCATGCCAGGGGGTTCACTGTCACCCCCATTGCAGAGGAGAAATTCAAAGCTCAGATTAAGTAACTTACCCAAGGTCATGAAGCTTGTAAACAGCCAAGCATGGATTTGAACCCTACCTCTGTCAAGATTTCAAAGCCTGACACTTCCTCGCAGCCTTTTTAGTCTCGTTAGATAAATACACATGAGGATGAAAGCAGCACCTTCTGAGCACTTACTATGTGCCAGGCACTTTTTTAAGCACTCTGTGTGCATTGAATTGTTACTACAATTCCGTGTGGAAGGTGCTGTGGTACCCATTTTAGGGATGAGGAAACCGAGGTACCAGGATCCCAAGGCTGCATAACTAGTAAGGGGCAGAGCTTGTGTTCTACTATGCCGCCTGTCGGTCCGGCTTGCTGGATGGCTTAGGGGATGGCACTTGGAGGGTGTCACTGCCATGGTCATATTTCCGTGCATTTTCTTACCCTTTCAGTCACAAAGCTCTTTGTGAGTGTGGTAACTTGTCTGATTTCCACTGTGCCCCATGGACTTGAGCAAGGAGTGTGATCCTATGCCCAGGTCACACCTCTGGAGACTGAGGCTTGGTGAAGGGAGACCCTTGCCCCCTGATGGTCTCCCAGAGTCTGCTGAGGTCTGCCCATTGTCTGCCAGCATGTGAGGGAGGAGCCCACAACCCTGCAGTTCTTGAGATGAACACAAATGCATGTTTTGGGAATCCAGGCCAGATGGTTTGGGAAAATCCACCACGAATCAGGACAAGAGGAAAACCTCCCCAGCCTCTGTGTTCCCTGCCACATGTCACATTTCCGTGGTGATTCAACTCCTAGAAAACCCCTTCTCTTGCCTTGGAGGGAAGCAGGATTGGTGGCAGGGACTCACTCCAGGGGAGCACATTCCCCTGCTTCGGTCCCACCCTATACCTGGCTCCGAGGCCATCCAGGAGATCCCACCTTCCCACCCTCGGGGATTTCCTAGAATCTGCCTCTTCAAGACCCCAGCATTCACAGGGAGGTGGAGGAGAAGGTGGGGGTGGTGCCAGAAGAGACTGGGGAACTTGGATTCATAGTCCAGTTCCATCCCTGCCAGCTGTGTGGCTAGGCAAATGGCTTTACCTTCCCATGCTTTTGTCATGGTTTTTTTTTTTTATTTTTTATGTTTTATTTGTGTGGGGGGCGGGGGCAGAGACACAGGCAGGGGGAGAAGCAGGCTCCCTGTGAAGAGCCTGATGCAGGACTTAATCCCAGGGCCCCCAGGATCATGACCTGAGCTGAAGGTAGATGCTCAACCACTGAGTCACCCAGGTGCCTGTAGTTTTGTCATTTGTAAACTAGGGGCAGCGGCCCCTCCTGTCTGGGGCTTTTCCTGAAAGCTCACTGAGACAGTGGTTATAAAAGCACTTGGCACATACTAGGTTCTTAAAGGTGATCAGGAAATTCCTGTGGATCTACCTGCAGAAGGGACCCCACTTTGTAGGCATGGATGAGGTGTGAGGTGCTGCATTGACGGAGAAGTCATGAAGTGGCTTCTCTTTCCTTCTCCACACACCTGACTTTCCCCCACCACTCTCAACTCCTTTCAGTAATTTGCAAGCTCCAAAGTTTGTTAGAAGCCCACATCTTAGGATACACTGTAATCCCACTTAGGATAGATTCCAGAGTCTCCTACCGTGGTCACCTCTTCAACCTTATCTTGGAACACTCTCCACTGCCCCTCACCACCCCACCCTGCCCCACTGTCCTTCCTCTTCTTCGCTGAATGCACCAAGCCTGTTCCTAATGCAGGGTCTTTGGCCAGTTCTTTTTGTGTGGGATGCTCTTCCTCTGTATCTTTCCATGGAGCCCTTCTTCCCTTCCTTTAGATCCCCAGTCTAACTTTGCCTTTCCATAGAGGCCTTCCTAAGTAAAATGGCCCCACTTTGTATCTGGTCACAACCATATCCCCTGGTTTTATTTTTGTGACAGCACTTACCACCATCCAGAAGCATCCTGTTGATATGTTTGCTTCCTTGTTTGTAGTCTGCCTCCCCTACTTTAGTCCACTACCACCTCCATGGGGGCAGAGCCCTATTCCCCACCCCCACCCCAGGCTGTTTGTTCAGTACCTGGGACAGCACTCGACACTGACATGGTGATCATACTTCTTGAATGAATGGAAGATTGGATGGACCCATGAATGAATGAGCATCCCTCAGTCTGGAGTGCCTCCAAAGGTCAACTCCACTCTTTCTCCAGCTCTCATCTTTGCTCACTTCCAGGAAATTGTTCCTGATCTCCCACCAGGCTTGATCAAATGATCCTCCTTCCTCTCTGGTCCTTGTCAGGGTCCTTAGGTGAATCTAATTACCTGTGCTTGTCAAGGTTCTGAATAGAATATGAATTCCTTCTGGTGTAGTTGATTCAAACAACACTCACAACACCTCCCAGTTGTTGTGAGAATGAGCTCTCACTGCCACCACTACTAGCAATTACTACCATTTCTTAAATACCAGCGCCACACCAGCCCCTGTCCTGTTTGTTTTTGATGTATTAAAGATTTTAAAATTTTTTTATTATTTGAGAGAGAGAACATGAGCAGAGGGGGAGGGGGAGCGAGAGAGGGAGAAGCAGACTCTCTGTGGAGCAGGGAGCCTGACACAGGGCTCAATCCCAGGACCCTGAGATCATGACCTGAGCCAAAGATAGATGCTTAACCAACTGAGCCACCCAGGTGCCCTGTTTTTCACATATTATTTGAGTGAAATGATATACGTAAAATGCTAATCACATCTCCTGGTTCATGATAATAGGTCACTTAATAGTTGTTGTTCCTCTCAGTAGTAGTAATAATAGCTACTGTCTATTGAGTGATCATTGTGGGCTAGACCATGTTGTAAATTGCCTTATTTAATTTCACCAATTTAATTTCAGCAATTCAGAATGTTAGAGACATTCTGATGTCTCTAACAGAATGTTATTCTGTTTCACAAATGGGGAAAATTTTAAACTCAGAAACCCAGGTTACACGGGGAAGTGAGAAACTAAGATTTGAAACAAGGTTCATTGAATTCCAAAGCTGGCGAGCCTTTTCCTATACCACACTAACCCCTGTGCCCCCTGGAAATCGTATATATTTTACAAAATGTAAAGAGAGAAGGAAGAGAAAATAAGAAAGAAGCCTGGAGCCTAGAGCTCACAGCAGGCAGCCTTTGGAATCAGGCAGCGTTATTAAGAAAACACAAATCTGGCCTGTCCTTGATTAACTTATTCGGAGTTCAGCGAGGAAAGACAACGTATTAGATTAACGCTAATAAAAACAAGACGCTTCTCTGACCTGACGCTGAACACATTTGGTTTTTCTCTGAAGCTGGCAAGGGCTCTGCTTGATGCAGTGATGCGGGACTTGAGCTGTAAAGGATTCAGAACCCATCACGGGGTGGGAGGGGAGGGAGGCCCTGCTCCCTGGCTGGCCTGGGGCTGGGTGAGAAGAAGTCTGACTTCGCGAGTAGAGCTGGCGCCTACAGTATGCCATGCACCTTGCCGGGTCCTTTACGTAACTGCCCCCCCCCTCCGCCCCCCGAGAGAGCCTGAGCAGCCAAATTAGGGCCCAGCTTCCAGTTCTGCAGCTTGCTGACTGCAGCTTTGGGCAGGTCACTTCACCTCTCTGAGCCTCTGTTTTTCTTTTGGGGATGAGAAGTGCATAACAGTAGACGGCTATCAGATGATTCTAAAAGATAAATTGATTGTGTGCTAAGTGCTGGGCACTCTTCCAAGCACTTTGTACCTATTACATCACATAATCTTCACAGCAACCCAGTGAGGTGGACACTGTTACTAACTTCATCTTAGGGGGGAGGAAACTAAGGCGCAGAGAGGTTGAGTAATTTGCCCAAGGTTGTCCAGTAGGAAAAGGGAGTAAACTAGCAATTTGAACCTTGCTGGTCTGAGTCTTAACACCTGAACCTTAACCATCATAGCAGCTCACTTCTCGGTGTACAGGAAGTGCTCAGCACAGAGGCTGGCATTCAGTAAGCACTTAATGTATGCCAGTTATTACTATCAATACTGTAATTCTGCAGAAGAAAACAGAGAAGCAGATGTGACTTGCCTCAGGTGACACAGCTAGCCATGTGCAGAGCCCATACAGAAGCCAAATCCAATTTGATTTTGAAGCCCGGGCATGGGGAGAATTGGTCTGCACTTCTGGGAGGAATAGCAGAGCACCCATTCCTCGTCTTCTTCAGCTGAAGATACAATCTCTGCAGCCTGTCGAGGGTCTAGTCTACATCAGAAACTGCATCAGAACCCTCAGCTTTATACCAGGCAGCAATTGAAGCCCCATCGCAGATAAAAAAAACAGAAGCTCAGAAAGGTTAAGTGACTTACTCAGTGTCACACAGCTGCTAAGAGGCAGAGGTGACTCCCAATCCAAGTCTGTCTATAGCTCTTATTCTTAACTGCTGAGCTATACATTCCCATCTCCCTCCCTCCCTCCCTCCCCCATCCACCCCTCCACCCATCCATCCCTCCATCCCGTATTTATCACATACCTAACTCAAGTAAAATGATACATTTGTATGTTTAAAAAATAGCTTTGTTCTGACTCTCAAAATCACACGTGGTCATTGTAGAAAAATCAAAATGCACAGAGAGATGAAAATAAAAATGGCCCAGAGCTTCATCTACCTGCAGCCACAGCCAACACTTGGTGTTGTATCCTACCGTCTCTTTCCTTCATGTTCGAATTTCCCAGGCACATGTTGTATTTATATAGCATTGTATCTTGCTTTTCCCCGTGCTAGCACCTTTTCCTGGTGTTAAAAATCCTTCTACATTGCACCTCAATTATTTCTAATTTGAAAAAGTAGTGGACAGTACCTGGAGAATTGCTTAGAAAAGTGTTACAGTGGGGTGGGCCAGGGGATGTGGCATCCTAAGGGAAGGATCCTGTTCAGCCATGGGGTGTATCATGGCTGCCTTCTTGGAGGAAGAAATTGTTGAGCTGAGTCTGTAGGACTTGTAGGCTTTGACGGGAGTGAAGGATGCCTCCCTTCTACCCCATGGAAGCCTGGGTGTGAGCAGAAAATTTCATTCTCTGCACTGGGAAACCCAGACAGTGCTGGAGTGGTCATCTTGAAGGATGGAGAATCCAGGGTGGCAGAGAAAATGACTCTTGAGTCTCTGTTCTGTGCCAAGGCTCAGTGTATAGGTTAATCCTACTGACAATCGGTTTGAACAGTACCCGTTGTATTACTGCTCTGGGTCTACTATAACAAAGGAGCAGGAACTGGGTGGCTTAAAGCAACAGAAATGTATTCTCTTGCAGTTCTGGAGGCCAGAACAAAATCAAGATGTCATCAGGGGTGTGCACTCTTAAAGACACCAGCAGGGGAACCTGCCTTTCTCCTAGCTTCTGTCATCACCAGCAACCCTTAACATTCCTTGGCTTGCGTCTGCAGAACTCCAGCCTCTGCCTCTCTTCACATGCCTTCTCCTTGTAGCTGTCTTCAGATGGCCATCTTTTTATAAGGACACCGGTCCTATTGGTCGCCCTGCCCCCACTCTGATAATGCCCTCATACCTTCAAGAATCACATCGACAATGACCCTGTTTCCAAATAAGATCACATCCTTAGGTTCTGAGCTCAGGGGCTCAGCTTTTCTTTTGGTTGGGGGTGGGACACAGTTCAGTCCATCTCACTTCTTCCTTCCCAATTTCCACGCAGGAGAACAATACCTCCAACAGCTTAAGTCCCATTGCAAGGCTACTGCAAGGTCAGGTCCAGACCCCAGATTTGGTTGACTCCAGACCTGGGCTTCTTCTAGCACATCGTAAGGCCTCCTGTTTGTGAATCGACTCATGGACAGTAAATCAGAGGAATACAGATCAGTTCATATTTAGTTATCCTTTTAACAAATTACCTTTATTGAAGAGAGCAAAATTTCTTGAAGATTAATTGAAGCCAAAGGAAAAAGGAAAGAGGGGGGGAAAATGCCAAACCACAGTCAGGAGGACTCTTCCAGATGCCTGCGCTCTCCCGGGCTTACCCCTCACAGGGTCCTGTGCTGGAGATGAATAGTACAGCTGGGACAACTCTGCCATTTCAGCAATATTTGGATAGCTACCGAGATGAGGTGATAGATTGTGTGAACTCGGCCATTTATCCCCCCCTCAAGTGGCCCATGATTTTTTTAAAGATTTTATTTACTTATTCATGAGAGACACACAGAGGCAGAGGCAGAGGGAGAGGAGAAGCAGGCTCCCAGCAGGGAGCCCCATGCGGGACTCCATCCTAGGACCCGGGAATCACACCCTGAACCAAAGGCAGACCTCAACCACTGAGCCACCCAGGTACCCTCGGCCCGTGATTTTGTCCGTTTCACATACGTCACGTCCCCCTCATCTTGGAGACATTGTGCCACCACAGCAGGATATGAAGGCAGGGCGCTGGGGAAAACACTGAAGCGGGTTGGCAGGAACCACACTGACAAGGTCAGCAGGTGGCAGGTGCTGGATGGGTGGGTGGGGCGGGGGATCATGGTCGTGCTGGCTACAGCCTGCACGGAAGGGTCAGTGGGGAGGTACACACCAGCACTTGCCCGGGATAGGAAGGTAACTGATTCAGTGTTTGTTTCCTGACCCACAGAGCTCAGCCCGTCCATCCGGTCAGTGTAGCACGCCCATGTTTCTCCAGGGCATTTTTTTTAAAAAGATTTATTTATTTATTTATTTATTTATTTATTTATTTATTTATTTATTTATTCATTCATTCATTCATTCATTCATTCATGATAGACAGGGTGGGGGGAGAAGCAGGCTCCATGCCAGGAGCCTGATGCAGGACTCAATCTGGGGACTCCAGGATTGCACCCTGGGCCAAAGGCAGGCGCTAAACCACTGAGCCACCCAGGGATCCCCTCTCCAGGGCATTAATGAGGGACCATTTATCCTCTCTCCATCCCGCTGATGAGGAAACAGAGCAACTTCTGTTCCTCTAACAAACCTCTGAGCATGTGCTGTAGGAGACATCGCAGCCTGATGCCTGGCCTGGTGGGAGGGACAGAGAGGAGGTGGCACAGCATTTAAAAGCCCAGGCTTTGGGGCAGATGGACCTAAGGTCAATTCCCAGCTCTCTTCTAGGGGACCCTCTTTCCCCTGCCCTTCCCTGGGTGGTCTCACTAGCAGGGACAGAGATGTCCTCCCAGGCCAAGACTCGCTGTGGTACACAGGAAGGGACAGCTTTGGGAACAGACAGGCTTGGGTATGGATTTGGTCTAGACCCTCACAGCTGGGTGGATTCATCAGCTTAGCTGGAGGACTGACATGTGACTCAGTGCTACTCTGGTGGCAGGAGACAAAAGCCCATCTCGAGCCAGCTTAAGCCAAAGAGAAAATGCATTGTGTCTTGTCACCCAACTACGGAAGGGACTGGCATTTCAGAGGAGTGATTTGTGTCCTCTGTTTCTTTGTGACTGCCCTCTCTGGTTGCCTCATTCTCCCAAAACAGCTGACTCTGGTGCCAGGGATCCTGGCTCTTGGTGGCTCTGGGTTTAGAGACTGCCAGCGCCATCACCTAAGGGAAATAGATTTCTTTGTCCTAGCTTTGATCTGTAGGAGTGGGCCATGTGCCCTTCCCTGGAGTGGTCAAGCCGTCACTGGCTGGTGGGAGGGATGATGTAATTGGCCCTGCCAAGGTTAGGGTGAGTAAGGTCGGTTAATAATAATAATTTTTTAAAAAGGTGGTGCTTTGAAGGTGCAAACAGTATCATGACAGCCCATCACTTCACTCCAAAGAGGACACGTGTACGTACATATACATGTACACTCTCACCGTTGTTTAATTTCATCTAGCACGATCCACTATCTCAGATACAGCCAAATGCCCCTGCCCTCACCCTTAGGTGAGACCATCCAGAGCCACAGCACATGAAACTTCAGGCCCAGCATATCGGAGCAGTAGCGTTTCTCCCCATCACGTCTCAATGTGGCTCTTAATGATCCTGGGCCAAGAGGAAGAGGTCCCTCCCCACAAATAAAACGAGTGAGGACAGACCTGGGTTTAAAATTTGCGAGAGAAACTTACAGGATATAGGAACTTGGGCAGATTTCAAAGCTTCTAATTCTACTTAGAAAAGATGAAAAACAGAAGTGGTGACCAGTCAGAACATATGCCAGATGCCAAAATGCACTCCCTTCTAAGGCAGGCAGGTGTAATTGTCATTAGGATCAGTTTCCTCACCTATAAAATGGGTTAATGAGAAGCGTCTGAGGGTGTGAATTAAAAAAATGCTAAGCAAAGTTAGCCAGAGAAAGACCTATACATATGATTTCACTCCTACATAGAATTTCAGAAACAAAACAAAGGAAAAAAGGTGAGAAAAACCAAGAAACCAACCCTTAGCTATAGAGAACAAACTGATGGTGACCAGAGGGGATGGGGGGGTGTGGATGGGGGAAATTGGTGATGGGGATTAAGAGTACACTCATGATGAGCACTGAGTAATGTACAGAATTGCTGAATCACTGTATTGTATACCAGAAACTAATATAACACCGTACGTTAACTATACTGGAAAAAAATTAAGTTTATTTATTCATGAGAGACACACAGAGAGGCAGAGACATAGGCAGAGGGAGAAGCAGGCTCCCTGCAGGGAGCCCGATGTGGGACTCGATCCCGGGACTCCAGGATCACAACCTGAGCGGAAGGCCACTGAGCCACCCAGGTGCCTTTGGACTTAAAAGTTTAAAAAGTTTAAGAAATTTAAAGAAATGGCCCATCGTAGATAGCATATGGTAGGTGCTCAGTACATGCCCCGCCACGCAATCTTTTGATCTGACAACAAAGACTTCCTGCTGCCAAAATAACCTTTTCCCCCTTCCTCTCTCCCTCCTCCCAAGCCCCTTTTCTCCCCTCCTGCCCTGCTCCCCGTACAATACATCCCAGGACACTGTCCCTCAGGGAACTATCGAGGCCGAGTTGGTGTGATGCCCTTGCCAGAGGGTCTGCCTCTCCCGGCTCGGGTGCGAATGGCACCGACGCCCCGGTCATGGGGCCAGGACTCCCTCTGTGACAGGAAGGACCCACGTTGTAGAAGAAGCAGTGACAGGATGTGGGCTTCTCCAGAGCGGTCACCATGTGATGCGCCTGCTCCAGGGAAGCAATCTTTCTTTTAAAGGACAGCTCTTAGTCTTGTAAAAGAAACTCAGAGTGATCAGGACAAGGCCTATCTCCTGATAGGGGCTGACAGATTCTGCACTTAGTGGGCTGGCATTGGGGGGCACGATGCTTGGGAAGGAGCCTACGCTCACTTTTAGACCCTGTTCACTGCAAGTGAGGGGGGCCCAAGCCCATGGCTGAAACAGACGGCGGGTCCACCAGGGAACGTGACCAAGTGGCCTGTAGTATCTTCCTCAATTATTCTCTGCAACGGCTGGCTACACCCTCCAGATACTTCCAAGGGGAGAAATGGAAAGGGCGCTGGTTTGGGGGATCCCCTAGACCTGGGTTTAAATCTTTCTCTGCCCCCAGTGAGCCCCTGGTTTTAGGACAGCCACTTGACCTCTGTAGGCCTGTTTGGTTATCCGAGAGCATGAACTTGCCGATGCTCCCCGCTTCACTTGGTCCTTGCAAGGATCTCTGGAATCCAGAAGAAGTAAGTGGTGGTTCAGAACATAGGCTCTGCAGCCACATCACCTGGGGTCCACCCTGGCTCCCCGTGGACCAGCTGTGTTTCCTTGGGCAAGTGACTTGACGCCTCTGGCCTCAGCTTCCTCTTCTCTATAGAGTGGGAATATTAGTACTTGTTTTTTTTATTTTTTTTATTATTTATTTATGATAGTCATACAGAGAGAGAGAGAGAGAGAGGCAGAGACATAGGCAGAGGGAGAAGCAGGCTCCATGCACCGGGAGCCTGACGTGGGATTCGATCCCGGGTCTCCAGGATCACGCCCTGGGCCAAAGGCAGGCGCCAAACCGCTGCGCCACCCAGGGATCCCTGAATATTAGTACTTGTAAGGTCATTGTAAAGATTCAGTGAGACAGTATGTGCAAACTGCTTAGCAAAGCACATGTCCCAATTATAAGAACATACAGGGGGAAAAACACTTGCATAAACTGTAAAGCATGGTCATCACGTGTGAGAAGTACTATTTACCATGAAGTACAGGAACATGTTTACTACTTTAAGAAAACTTTGTGTATAGTTTACAATTGGTTTTTTTTTTAAAGATTTTATTTATTTATTCATGAGAGACATTGAGAGGCAGAGACACAGGCAGAGGGAGAAGCAAGCTCCATGCAGGAAGCCCGATGTGGGACTCGATCCTGGGACTCTGGGATCATGCCCTGAGCCAAAGGCAGATGCTCAACCACTCAGCCACCCAGGCATCCCTACAATTGGTTTTTATAAATAATTCAAAAATTTTTGGATGAAAGCACTCACCCTGGCCCATATATATAGGCAAACTGTAAAGTACCTGCAGGTGCTGTGAATGGCCGGATTCAGGTTGCACTCATTTTACCTTTGTGCCAATCATGTGCAAGACACTATGGTAGAAACATTTACACCGATCATTCCATTCTGATCTCACTGGGTTAGTGTTTTCATGCCCACTGTGAAGGAAACTAAAACCTAGAGAGATAACACCGGCCCAAACTCACTAGGCCAGTGCCTAGAAGTAACCAAAGTAGGAAGAGAATCTAGCCTTTGAGGTATCCAAGACCACATGTCCAAGGAAAGGTAAGTATCTTAATGCAGCTTGTAGAAATAACACGCTATTAGCTGTGTAAGCTCTTCAGAGCCATCTTCATATGGGTCGCATCTGCATGGTGCTTCCTGAGTGCTCCATTGTCCCCATAGAGCCCAGGGGCTTGGCCTTAGCCTTGGCCACAGAAGGGTCCCTTCCTCCCCTGTTGGCCTCTGCTGCCCTTACGGGTCTGGGGTCTGCTAGCCCACATGACCTTCAGTCTCTCGTTTCTGCTTTGCTGTTGGAGCTGGTACCAAAAGGTCAAGAAGGCCACACAGCCAGAGGGACACTGGTTGCCACTGGTTTGCAAACCCTTCTCTGCTTTGTCCTCAGCCAGATCTGACTTTTCTCCTCTCCCCAAAGCCAAGTACATCGGCTGCTACCTGGATGACACCCAGAGCCGAGCCCTGCGAGGCGTGTCCTTTTTCGACTACAAAAAGATGACCATCTTCCGTTGCCAGGACAACTGTGCGGAACGGTAGGGCCCTGACGTCCCACGCTCCATTCATTTCAGCCTCCTTCCTTCTGTGGTGTTCTTCCCTTTTCCACGGAAGGGCGTAGTGGAGAATGAGCACGTGGCCACAAGGAGAGGGTGAGGTAGCTGTGTGTGCGTGTGCACATGCGAGTGCAGGATGGTTCTCGAGTTGGCCAGCTGGAGTTTGTGATCGTGTCCTCATGTGACCCCTGGGCCTAGGTGTGAGTTTGTTTGTACCATGTGCAGCATCGGCAGGTCACGTCTGTGAGCTTAATGTTCATACATCGTAATCTTTAAGTAATAGTGGTTGTGTGTACAGGAGACTCTGAATCTGTGTGCAAGGGTCCATACTTGGGCTCATGTGTGGGAAAGGCCTTTAGGTGTGACTCTGTGTGAGGGAGGCTTGTATGACATCCATGGGACGTCTCCCAGGGAGAAACTATCACCTCAATCTACAGTGTTTTCCAGTTGAAGGAGACAGTGATGTTCTTGATTAGAACACACACTGGGGGAGGGAGCTGACTCTCCAAGGGTGGGCGAGGCCCCAGAGGACTGGCACATGGGGACGGGACCCTCAGTTCAGGCTTGGGCCCCAGCATTGCCGCCTTGACCCAGGGTGGCTTGTGAAGGTGGCCTGCCAACATGCCCACCTTCCGGACTCTAGCTGCCTGGCTCCGAGGTCACAAACTCCAAAGATCTCAGCTACATGGCTGTAATGGAAATGACCACGTGTGTGCCCGAGGGACTCCTCCCTCTGTCCTTAATTAGGAGAAACACCGTCCTCTTTATAATTCTTTCCCCGAGCCCAGGGCCCTCTCCAACTTGGGAAAGACTCTGAGTCCTTGATGATATCGATTCATTAATGTACCAAACTGTGGAGAGACGTAGGTGAGGTCCACAGAGTTCATGGCCCCGTGGAGTCACAGCGTTGACGAGGAGACAGACCTGTAAGCAGAAGAGGGCCTTGTAGTGGGATGAGAGTCCAGACGTAATGAATCGCAGACTGTGGAAATGCAGAAGGGGCCCCGACCTGCCTGGGATGTCAGGAAAGACTCAGAAGAGGGGATAGCCAAGGTGAGCTTCAGAGGATGAGTCAGACGGACTCACGTAATCCACTTCAGCAAATATTTATTGCTGCCCGCAGGGTGTCTGGGTGCTGGCGATGCAGAGATGAGTCACCCGCAGCCCTGCCTTCCGGGGGCTCCCCCGCCAGCTGGGAAGACTGAGGCAGCAACAGGCTTGAGCAGTAGAAGAGCAGGAGCTTACACATGGTGGCCGTTTGCTCCCTGCCAGGCACTGTTCTCAGCACTTTGCAAATATGAACTCTTAGCAAGAGTTCAAGACCCCCAAGACCCCCAAGGGGCAGAAACGTTATGATCCACATTCCACAGATGAGGAAACCAGAGTGTAGAGACCTCAAGGATGATGGGTGCTGGGCAGAGTGTGCTGTCTAGAGTACAGGGGGCTTGTGAAGGTTGATGGAATGGAGGGCTCCAGAAGAGTTACAAAGGTGAGATCTTGAGTTGAGTTTTGAAGGGTGAATAGGAGTTTTCTGGGTAGTCAAAGGACAGAAAGAACAGCGTGTATGAAGACCAGAACTCCTGAAACATCCCTCAATGCCCAGCATCTCAGGTGGGCAGGGGGAGGGATGCACAGAAAGTCCAATGGGAGTTGTCGGGAGGGAGGGGAAGCTGCGGGGCTGGCTCATGCCCGCGGACACAGAGTCTTGAATGCCATCTAAAGCATCTGGACTGGCCACGGACAAGGGGGAACTGCTGGAGGGCGTTAATCAGGGGATTGGTGGACATTCATTCAACAAATATTCATTAAACACTTTTTGCCAGGTTTTGAAAGGATGAGGTAGGTTGGGGGGACCAGATAATCTAGGACAGAGGTCTTCAGCCTAGGGTGAATATCTGCATTACCTGGAATCCTATAGATTGCTGGATTCCATTCCCACTTTTTTTTTCCCATTCCCACTTTCTGATTGAGCAGGTTGGGGCCACGAGAATTTGCATTTTTCGTGAGTTCCGAAACAGAGACCATACGGACTCTGTGGGTTCTGGGTGCATGGTTGGAGCACTGCTGCTCTGATTTTCACATGCAGCTACACATTAGAATCACAGGGCCGATTAAATTAGACTCTCTGGAAGTGGGAACCAGGTGTGGCATTTAAAAAATGTTCCCCAGGTGATCCTCATAGCTGTCCATGTTCAAGAACCACTGATAGGAGGGTTTGTAGGTTGAACCAAGCCATCTGGAAGCTTCTCTGTGTGCAGTGGAAGCCCCTGGGGGCAGGGGTGGTTTAGAGAGTGGAGAGGTGTGATCTGTTTTAATTCTGGAAAGATTCTTCTGGCAAAGGCCACAGCAGGGACATCAGGATTAACAGCCTGAAGCCCTCCCAGAGACCACTGGAGACCCTAACGACAGCAAGGCTGACTCCATTTCCTATTCTGTTAGTCATCCATCGCTGGGCAATAAATTATCCCCAAATATAGCGTCTTACACCAGCAGACATTTATCATCTCACAGAGTGTTTGAGTGCCAGAAACTGTGATCTGGAAGTAAGATTAGCCAGGTGATTCTGCCTCAGTGTCCCCAAGAGCTCGTGGCCAAAATATGGCAGGGACTGTAGCCATCTGAGGGTATGGACATGTCTGGTGGATCCCCTTCTGAGACAAGCACTCCCAGCTGGCACCCGTGGGTCCTCACTGAATGGACGAGTCCTTACCCCACGGATGTGTCCTCACTGCATGGACGTGTCCTCACTGCATGGATGTGTCCACAAGGCCTGCTTGTGTGTCCTCCCATGGCAGCTGTTCTCTGCCCTCCCCGCTGTGCACCATCCAAGGGAGGGAGCAAAGAGGAGGCTACCACTTGCTCTGGAACCAGAACACCTACTGGAAGGGTTTTTTTTTTTCTTTTCTCCTTGGGAAATGTTCCTTGTATCATGAGAGGGGCCCAGGGGACCCCAGAACCCAGAATTCAGAGAGACAGGAAAACTGAGACAAGACAGGTGGAGGACAGGCTGGCCCAGCTCCAGGATTTCAGTGGGGTTCAGCCACCCAAGATGCCCATTTGGTTTAAGCTGGTCGTGCTGCATCTGCCTGGGTGAGCTTGAGCAGAGGATGGCAGGTGGCACCTGGGCTGCGGAAGTGTGTGGAGGCATGAGTCTGCCCCGGTCCGTCGGTCCATCTCTCCCGTGTCCCTTGGGTGTCCGGAGTGAAGACTTGAGCTGACTGCTCCCCCTTGGGCCTGCCCTGCATGGCCAGGGTTCTGCAGGCTGCTGTCCCACAAGCCTTCCTGGTTCTGAAGAATGCCTCAGAGGCAAGAGGGCTGAACCAGGCTTGTCCTAACCCCCTCTTGTCCTCTGTCCCCAGCCCCTGTAGCCGAGCAGGCGATGTCTCATTTGTTTATAGAATAGGTGTCCACTGAGAATCCTCTTTAGGAAACAGTCCCATGGCTATGGGAAAAAAAAAAGTTGAAAACCTTGCAGTGCCTGGATTTTTGTTTGTTTGTTTGTTTTGTTTTAGGGGAAGGAATTTTTTCCTGAGCTGGATATGTGACCTTGGTTTAGCCATCTTCCAAGGGGATCTGAGAGTTCCTGCCTCCTCCCTTTGTTCCAGCTCTTCTCAAGGGGCATGGAGGCATCATCCCTAGGGGATGTTTCCTGGAATAAAGGGGCTGGACTCTACAGATAGAGTTAGTGCAGCTCTACACTGATGGAGCAAGAGAATGGGTTAGAACAGAGGGACCCCAGGCTCTGAGGTGTGTGTGTTGTCAAGTATGCCATGTGTTGAAGTGTATAAGGTGGGTGTCCGTAGGACACGGTGTGGCCACGTGGATAGGTGTACGGGGAGGAAGGCCGGGGGTGGTCCCTGGGGGGTCCTGAACCCCAGAGTCCTCCCACCTCCTTTGAATCTCCCAGTCCTGGGGTCTGCATGGTGGCAGCTGCCCCCGCCTGACCACAGCCTTCCCCAGGGGTTACCTGTACGCCGGGCTGGAGTTCGGTGCCGAGTGCTACTGCGGCCACAAGATCCAGGCAACAAATGTGAGCGAGGCCGAGTGTGACATGGGGTGCAAAGGCGAGCGCGGCAGCGTGTGCGGTGGCGCCAACCGCCTCTCCGTCTACCGGCTGCAACTGGCCCAGGAGTCTGCGCGCAGGTGTACGTGAGTCTGCCCCCGCCCCCCCCACGCCCCGCCACGCCCATTCTGCGCCCTCTCCGTGGTGTGCTGCTCCCTGCCCTGCACCTTCTGTGGCTCCCCAGCACCCCCGCAGCCCAGCCCCACCCCAACTTCCACCACAGCCCTTGCAGAGTCCTCTGCTCCAGCCACTTTGAGTGTTTCCCCCCACCCCCACCCGTGTCCTCTCCCTCCCACTCCGAGCTGCCTCCTGTGCCAGCTACGTCCTCCTCCTCCCGTCTTCCTCCCTGACACAGTGAGCTAGAGCCTGAGCCCGAGGGCCTTCGTGATGTTCTGAAAGCATATTGCTGTAACAGTGATGCAGACAAGGATGATGACCATACTGATGGCTAGAGCAGGCACTTGGCCTTTTTTTTTTTTAAGATTTTATTTATTTATTCATGAGAGACAGAGAGAGAGGCAGAGACAAAAGCAGAGGAAGAAGTAGGCTCCCCGTGGGAGGCCATGTGGGACTCCATTCCAGGACCATGGGATCAGGACCTGAGCCAAAGGTAGACACTCGACCACTGAGCCACCTAGACATCCCCACTTGGTCCTTTTTCTAAGTGCCTTATGCGGAGTAGTGCGTCCTCACAGTGACCCTAGAAGTAGGCAGTTATTCTCTTGCTCCCATTTTATAGACTGAGAAACTGAAGGTCTGTGTCACATTAGCCACAGAGGATTTAAACCAACTCCTGAGCCTACGTCTTTAATGCTTCCAGGGATGGAATTTCTTTCTTGCTTGTCAATGCTTTGGTTTTGTTGCAAAAACTCTCCAGTTTTCACATGGAGGGAGGGAGATGAGCAGGAGAGCATGAGCGCTGGCCCATCTTCTGCAGACATTGTCACACTGTCCCCCCTCCGGGTGCTTAGTAACAGTTAATGTCTGTTGAGCAAGAATCTGCCATGTGCCAGGCACTGTGCCAAGCCTGCTAGGGCCCGATTCCATATCCCTTCTCTACAGCCTCTTCAGGCGGTTATCAGTGTTAATTTTGCAGTGGGGAAACTGAGGCTTACTGAGTTTAAGTAAACCTGCCCAAGGTCACCTAGTCTATTGAAAGGTGACCACAAACCTATGAAAATTGCTAATGGCCTTGACAAAAGATGGAGAGCAGGGTTTCTCCCAGTTACCCTTCTCATGCAGCACCAGGGCAGGGACAGGAACCCATAACCACATCTCTGACCCTTGGGCTAGTGCTTCCTAAATTTGAATGTGCCCGTGAACCCAGTGGAGATGTTGTTACTATGCAGATTCTGTTTCCGGGGGTCAGGGTGAGATTTTGTATTTCTGAGGAGCTCCCAGGTGATGCTAGGTAGTTGGGGCCAGGGACCACGCTTTGAATAATAAGGCCTCAGACCTCAGTGGAGCTGACACGGCCTGCCCAGAATGTTCACCCACCCACACAGGCGGGGTTTGCCTGTCTGCCATGGGAGTGCCATTGTTTATAAAAATTCATTATTGGTTTGCTTCGTAATGTGTTCTGGTTTCCAAATCCTGTGCTTCAGAAGCCCCGTTCAAGATTTGCTCTGCAGTGGGGTTGAGCGTGCTGCCAATTTGCAAAAGTGCTGATTTGCTGCAAGTGGCTGCACCGTCTACTGCCCCAGAGTCATCTCAGTTCACCCGGGGCCAAAGTCCTGGCTGGCAGCAGGCACAGGCGGTGTATGAAATCCAGGTTGGAGAATGTCCACACAGTGAGTCTCTGGTTTAGCCGTTAGCGTAATGAGGTTTTAATTTGATGGCAGATTTACCATGCTCACACAGATCCCTTTATGCCAATATTTATGTTATTTGATGGTGACTTTGACTATCTGAAGAGATGGCCTTAGAGTCATGGGTATTTAGTGAGAAAGCTGTTGCCACTACAACATCCTCATGGATGAGGATGAGCTGGATAACAAGAATTAGGCCATGTAGGTCATTAGCCAGATATTAGCCAGACCTCCTTTTGGTTAATGTTCAGATTGGCTGGATAATCTGGACATATTCCTCCCCCCACCCAACACTGGCGCTTATGGTCTCTCTCCCTCTCTCACATACACACACACTATTGTGCTCACCTGTTATGAATGACACTGTCACAGGCCATCAAAGATTTTTCTTTTTTAAACAATTTATTTATTTATTCATGATAGACATCGAGAGAGAAAGAGACAGACAGAGAGAGAGAGAGAGAGAGGCAGAGACACAGGCAAAGGGAGAAGCAGGCTCCATACTGGGAGCCCGACGCGGAACTAGATCCCGGGACTCCAGGATCACGCCCAGGGCCAAAGGCAGGCACCAAACCTCTGAGCCACCCAGGGATCCCCAAGATTTTTCAATCAGCTGAAATATACAAGCCTCAGCACACAAAGACCTTAGATTCTGTAAAATAGGATGTGTCTTGCCCCTGTAGCCATAGTAGGGTTGGGTGGATTGTGAGAGACAGCCCCTGAGGCTAGCACAGATGCTGCTGCACCCCTTAGCTTACCCACTTCTGCAATAGCAAAATTACCTGGATGGTGTTTTGTTCCACGTGAGAAAGGAGTCTTTTGTATTGCTGTCCAGGAGGGGAACATAGTCCTGTCTACTGAAGGTGGAGTCGCGGATTCTCTAAGGCCACACGTTGCTCTTCTACCAGGTTTGAAGCTTGGGCACCGTCAGCTGGAGCCTCCAGAAGAAAATTGAAGCCTTATTAATCTCAAGACTGAGTCAAGAATGGAAGTGGCTTGGATAAGGAGATGGATGGTTGATGATGTGTCAGATTGACACTCCCAGTGAGCTCCCATTTGGCAACATGGTATCTGGAGAGAGCATGGGGACCATTGTTGAACTAGAAACTTGACGAGCACCCATATGAATTAGGCATGGCGAGGCTGAGTGGAGAATGAAACACAGTCCCTGTCCTCTGGATGTCACCATCCAGTAGAGAAACAGATCCAACACCAGTGGGATCTGTTCTAGCCTGGGGGTATGTGTTGGGGGGTTGCAGGGACTCTGTCAGCAGGAACCAGTGGAGCACCATTTGAGCTGAATCTCATTCTAAGGAGATTTCCGGGTGAAAGGGAGAGAGCCCTATGAACAAAAAGTACAGGGTCAGCAAAGATCATATGTTGAGTACCCTGTTGGAAGCACCTTCCTTCCTGATGTCCCATCTTACAGCTTTAGAGACTGAAGCCCAGAGAACACAAAGGCCTGAGTTGAACAGCTGTGGGGGAGGCTTCACAGATGAGAGCTGTTTGATTAGGGCCTTGAAAGATGCATAGGATTTTGCCTGGAGTAGGAGAGGATATCCAGACTCAAGTTGCCAAGGGGTGGGAGAGAAATCTAGGCAGAGGGAATGAGTATGCCAAAGCCTAAATGTGAGTTTGGGAAATGCTCAGCAAGCATGATTTTTCCGAGGCCACAATGCTTCTTAGGGACTGGGCATGGGCTGGAACCCAGCCCCTGACTCCTAGTTTGGGTGCCGTGGACACCTTGACCTCTCATATTGGATTCTGGACCTCATATCCTCTCTTTTGGGAGAACTCTTTGTATCTAGCTTACCTCCTCCTTTCCCTGACCTCTGATCTCTCCTCCTGCTCTGTATGCTGAATCCAAGCAAAACAGAATCGCCAGCATCTTTGCTCTGACCCTGTGGCACCTTTGGCTTCCCATTTCTGGATCTGATTTATACACAAATAAATCAGAAAGGGAGGCCTTCCAAGTCACTGGCACACAACACTAGGCAGGGAAATGGGCAAACACACCAGGAAACAGGTATGGTGGAAACCAGACTTAATTTGTAGAGTTATTAGTTGGTATTAACACTGTGTCCTAATTGTGTTTCCCTGAGCAGTGGCACAGAATTCTTAACAATTGGAAAGATCTAAAGGAGGCTTATTATCTCCAAGCACCACTCTGGTTGGGCGTATGCCTTGCGTAGGGAGGCAGCCCACGTGTTCCCGCGGTGATGGTATGCTCCTACAGTAGTGAGAGCATTAAAAGGTTGGCAGAGCAAATGTCTGCAGGCACCCTGCTATTCTTCCTTGACACAGACTCTCAGGCACATGGACTCTTTGCTCTTATTACAAAAGAACCGAGAAATGGACTTCCTTCTTGGTTGGATTACATTTTTCACAGAAGTTTGCTAAATCTGTCAGCAAGTGTAGCTCTCCTCCCAGGGGCAGAGACCTGCCAGTGATTTGAGGATATTAAGGCTTTGTAGGATGTTGCAGGAGATTTCATTTGCCTTGAAGATTCTTGCAAGATTTTGTGTTAAAGGTTTTCTTAGAACTACATTGAACCCCTGTTGGGTGGCTGTCCGTGGTGCTGACCATCCTTTATTGCTTCCTAAAACCTCCAGGACTGCAGACAGAGCAGCTTTTCCTCCTGTGTTTTGTTTTCTATCTTGGTAGAAGTATTATGAAGTATTACAAAGTATTATTATGGTGGGTGTGTTGTGTGATCATGGAAAAAATAGATCCTTGACTTACAGTTCACAATTCACATGGCATATTTTGTCTACTGTGAATTTTGACAATTTGCTGCCTTTGAAAGTTAGAAGGGGAGTTTTGTGTAGGGCTCATGTCATGCTCTTTGATCACTCCATTCCAGCCACTTCTCTCAAGGGCAGCCACAGATGATAGTGGAAAGTCACACTGGATGGGCAGAACATCACTCGCTCCTCCTTTGCCAGTTCTAGAGGTCTCTCCTTCCCCCTTGTTATGTGTCTTGGACTCCTGATTTTTATAATTTATATTGGTCTTCATAGTTCTGCTGTGTAGAGTCAAGGAGATGATAGCTAGAAAAATTTTCTTTCGCATCATGATGGAGGAGAATTGGTTTGCTCTCAGCAAAGTCCACAGAGGCCATGGGGACAATGTGGGTTTTTTTTTAAAGATTTTATTTATTTATTCATAGAGATGCAGAGAGAGAGAGAGGCAGAGACACAGGCAGAGGGAGAAGCAGAGAGCCTGACATGGGACTCGATCCAGGGTCTCCAGGATCACGCCCTGGGCTGCAGGCGGCGCTAAACCACTGCACCACCGGGGCTGCCCACAATGTGGGTTTTGAAATCAGGCAGACACTGTTTCTATCCCAGCTTTGTCACTTACTTGCCGTGTTGACGTTGGCCAGGCTGCTGGCTCTCTGAGCCTCAAGTGCCCCATCAGTAAAATGGGGACAATTCCAACCTTTAAAGATGGCTGTGACCACCAAGTGAGAGAAAATAGAGAAAGCACCTAGCACAGTGTTGTTGAGCAGTTGTGATGCCCTTTTCTTCCTGAAATGAAAACTCCTCAATGCACTCCAAGCAGCACCCAATTCATCCTATCTGAATTTGCAACAGCCCGCAGGAGCCTTTGGTGATGCCTAAAAATAGCTGGTTTGAATTCTCGGACAGTTAGGCTCTTTGTGTAATTCAATCTCTCTCTGATTATAGGTAGCCGTTAACAGCTCCCAGCTCACTGCCTTTCCTCCTTGCTGGCATCTTTAATGCAGTAGAGCCTGGCCTAATTACCCAGGGGGTGGTGGCCTCTTTCAAACCAAGGGGAACTCTTCCACGCCTGCCTTTAAGCTGACGCCTGGTGACATTTACCTCGTTTTTGTGAAGCCCCAGAACAAAGAGATGATAGGACTTCAGAGATACTTGCAGCGGTTCCGGGCTGTTCTTCATCTGCCCCCAGCAAAGAGAGTTGCTGAACAGTTGCTCTGCTCACCTCTTGCTAGTAAAAGCTTCAAGCTGCCAAGGTCATGCACCATCCCAGCTGGCCTGGCAATGAAGAGCTGACATTATCAGAATGTGGGGCATGGGCTTTTGTGATGCCTGGACCCCTACTATGGGGCATGAGAGGGTTTCTGGGAAATTCAGGGGGCTGGCGTGGGATCCCTGGAGCCCCTAGCCATGTGAGAATTGGGCAGGCCTCCTGCAGAATGGCAGAGGGGTGGGAAACCAAGATGAGAGGTCAAGCAGGATTGGGGTCACATCCCAGCTCTGCTCCTCACTAGCTGTGTGCCCTGGAAAAGCAACTGGATCTCAGGGTCCCCATCTACAAAACAGGGTAAGAGTATGGTCCACCTCACAGGTGGCTGTGAGGATTAATTGGGAGGCAACGTGTAACACATAACACTAGTGACGTAGAGCAAACAGCTGATGTCCTTACCATCATCATGTTGGTCATGAGGAAGACCCTACCTGGGGTCACTGCCATTGTCAAGGGGCTGGATATTCACAACACTTAGAGCCCCATTCTCACAGACTGTAAGCTGGGAAGAGCAACAGCCCTCAACTCCATATGGGATTTCCCTTGTGGATTAAAAACGCTCCAAGATCCAAAGATATTTTAAGTTGGGTTTCCCGAGAGGCAAGGATGTGAACCTTGGTTTGTTTGGGAAGCCAGCCCAGGATGTGCCGGGAGAGGAATGAAGAAGTGAGATGAGAGACGGAGGAAGCCCTTACAAAGTCCTTTACAAAGCAAGACACCACTGAGGACAGCTAAAGCTTAATCCCAGGGAGAGCTCTGGGAGATGGTGGTAAATGTGTTTCAGAGGTATCCCAGCAGAGGAGCAGGAAGCCGCCGTATTGACCCCCCCACGCTTCCCCACAGGTTGAGGGTGGCTCCATGGGGAGATGGCAGGTCCAGCCCGTTCCTTCTAGGCCCTAAGACAGAATCCTGAGTGTGTATTGTAAGTCGTCATCTGTCTGTACCGGGATGGGGAGTACCAAAGGCTCGTTAATGGGGCACTGACAGTGTCTACTACATGGGGTCTAGCCACCCTTCACATATCATGGTTAGGTGAAGGAGAAAGGAGCAGGGAAGGACGCTGAGTCCTGGTTGGATCTCAGGCACTGTAAATACCATTGCATGGACTTCCACTCTCATGGTGCAGTGCAGATACGATCCCTGCTTACAGATAGGGAAAAACTGAGGCTCAGGAGGTGAAGACCCCTGCCCAAAGACACACAGCTTAGTCAGTATGTAACCCAGGTCTATCTGAACTTAAAACTGGTTCCCTTTCTGCTGGAGACCAGAGCTTTTTTGTTTTAAGATTATTTATTTAAATGCAACCGAGTGAGACAGCATGAGCAGGCGGAGGGTACAGAGGCAGGCAAAGAAGCAGACTCTGTGCTGAGCAGGGAGCCTAATGCAGGCTCCATCCCAGGACCGGGATCATGACCTGAGCTGAAGACAGACACTTAACTGACTGAGCCACCCAGGCGCCCTGCACCAGAGCTTTTTGCAAACAGGAAGACGTCTACCCACTGCTGTGGAAGTGAAAAATTCTTTCCATCACAGCAGAGTGTTAAAAGGTCAAAGGAAAAAAAAAAAAAAAAAAAAAGAAGGTCAAGGGACCCAGGCTGGCAGCTTCTCCTTCATTTGCAGACATATAAGTAGTGGGAGGGCCTCTCACCACTGATGGGGAGAACCAGGTGGCCCATTTTATAGATGGAGGAAATGAGAGTAGCAGGAGAGTTAAATGTCTTGGCCACCATGCATATTCTCCATGTTCTGATCACTAAGCCACAATGGAGAGCAACCTGCAGAGAGAAGTGGCCTCCAAAGCATTTCCCAGATCCCTGGGAGCCCCACCTTTCTGCCGGACATCACGAAGCCCTCAGTGACCATGTGGTTTTCCCAGAAAGCAGAATGGGCAGGACTGTTGGAAGACCCCTCATCCAACAGATCAGCTGCTCCTGGAAGCACCTTCCAACCCGTAGTCCCCTCCTCACCCCACCCCTAGCACACACTTTGCCCAAAGAGAGACTCACAGCAGTGCCTCCTGATCTCATGCTGGCTCCATACCTCCTCTGAAAACCTTACCTTATTTGCTATTCAGGGCATTCAGCTCAGCCCTCCTCTCTAAGCTGGGAGGGGTCAGGGACTCATTAGCAGATGCTTAAATGTCAAAGGAGACAACCTCAGTGGAGCTAGGCTGACAGTCTTCCTTACCCTTCCCACCCTCAGAGTCTGGCTGCTTAAAGATGACCTGGCATCTCAGCATCCAGGCCAGTGGGAGGAAGTCACACGGAGAGGTGGCAGGGAAGAGATTCAACTACTCCCCCTGCCTTTCCATTTAAGTCTAAGGGCAGACGACAAAGAGACAGGTCCACAGAGTTTTGCTGCCCCTCCTGCCCTATTTCCAGCTCCCCAGACTCCTGCATCTCTGTCTCTATGCAAAATCCACCCTGTATCCGCGCCTCCACTTTAGAGATGAAAACATTGAGGCTCCAGAAGGAGGGGAAACTTGCACAAGGGCAAACATCAAGGAAGGGGCCATTATGCACCATACAGAGCTGCCTGTATGATAGGTGAAGACTCTAAGGTCAAGGAAAGAGAAGCAAAATGGGCACGAGAGCTCATGTCTGGGCACCGAGCTGACTGCTAGGTTTCCGCTCCTTGGCCAGGCAGATCATCCTGAACCTTTCACTCCCAGGGAAGTACTGTGGCTTTCGACTGTGGTGCTAGCCTGGACAACCTATTCTGGAGCCCTTGGGTCAGGGCCAAGCCCCTCAAGGCCACCTGTAGATGCATGCTGATGATGTGGACTCATTAGCAGTTGGAGCCCCAGACACAGGCACCAGGCCGGGGGTGGTGGAGGGCAGGGCATTCGGCCAGCTAGGTCCAGATGCATGTGCAGGCTCAAGGACTCTGAGTGATGCCCTGGCAACCTCAGTTACTCAAGGTCATGTTTGCAAGAGGATGCAGGGGTGAGCCCCTAGCAGTGGTGACCCCAAAGACCACCTTGGGTGGACTCCAGCTCTCACATGTCCACGGGCAAACACACACTGCTGTCCAGAGACTGGAATGTCAGGTCCAGTGATACACAGGACCCCAGACAGATAACCAGCAGTGCCCCTCTCTGTGAGCTCCAGGCTTGCGGGTCCCTCTGCTCTCAGCATCCTAGAGAGAGAGTTAGTCTGGGCTTGGCTCCAGTAGAGGGACTGGCCCCCTCCTATTCCTCTCTCTTGCATGGTGCAAGCAGTGGCCTTCCACTGGGGGCACAAACATCTCTGCTGGAACCTAGGTGCTGACTGTTCTGGGGATTTTTGAGAAATGCCCAACCCCTGGTGGCACTGAGCCTGTCTGGTGGGAGGTTGGCTGAGGCTCTGCTAGGAGAGAGGGAGCCTTCCTCTCAGCTATGTGGTTGCCAGGCAACCCAGAGAGATCACATAGGGTTATTTCTCCGCCCCATGGTAGAGGTCCCACGCACAGCCACATGGCCACATACAGGTGCCTACTGTCAAGAGACAGCCTGCACACACAGGGCCCTACATTCCCACAAACACAGACCCACGTGCCTGTGGTGCCCATGTTCGCAGCCTCGGCACTGAGCATCCAAATGCCCAAACAGGAAGATCTGCACTCACATTGCCACAGTCACACATACACACACACTGCCTCCTTGTCACACGCATTATGCACACCTGTCCCACCTCTCAGACACACCTTCACTGCAACTAAGCCCATGGCTAACCTTCTGACCTCTTGCCCCACTGATGTTCAGACAGGTGCCACTCACCCGACAGGTGCCCTGACACCCTTGACCCCATCTAACAACTCTGTCTTCCTGTTCATGGTCTCAAGGGAGGGGTAGAGGCATTCAGGAAGGAAGCACCTGGAGGGGAAGAGGTGGTGGGCTTCAGATCTCTCCAGTATCCCCAGGCCTGCCCCAGTCCCAAAGGGACGTCAACCCCCAGATCATTTCCCATAGCAGCCCTCCCAGCCTCAGCCATGACCCAGGGGTATTATAGGATGATCTTTTGACTAGGATCCTGCTTGGAAAGAGGAAGGTTAACAATTTGAATATGGTTTTGGAAACTCAGGGTCAAGATCTGGGCGTTTTTTGGTACTTAAAGAAAATCTGATTCTAGCGTCGAGATATCCTAGAGCGACAGCCTTGACTTTGTGAATGACGAGAGGTCAAAGTAGAGTGAGTGCGAAGGGCGGGAGAGGCAAAATGAGTGTCACAGTGTTTTTTGAAAATGTTAATATGAGGCCCCACGGTGGCTTCTTAAAGAGGCACGGCCCAGAAAGCGTGAGACCTCTGAGCTCAGACATTCCTGGATCTGAATCCAGAAGCTGCTACTTGTCAGCTGGGTGGCCTTGGGCAAGTCACACTCCCCCTCTGAGCCTCAGTGTCCCCATCTATATAATGGGAAGAGTGAGGCCTTCCTGGTAGGGAACAGGGGGTAAGGTATGTCCGGTGTTTACGCAGTGGCCGGCATCCAGAGAGCAGCCGATCATACCATCCAGAGGGGAGGAGGTGTCTCACTTAGATTGCAGACTCAGCTCTGCGTCTCTACGCTGGCTGACTGGGTCAGGTGGTTTCAGCCCTCTGAGCCTTGTGTCTGTATCCGTAAAAACGCGGCTGCTCCTACCACCAAGGTGATGTGCCTGTTCCACAAGGCCACGTGTGGGAGTGGCTCAGCCTCGTTCCTGGCAGATAGCACATGACCAGGACGCGGGAGCCACAGTGATACCAGCCATACCCCGATACCCTTCTAAGCACCTAATTCATAACAGCATCATTCTAATGGACCTGGAAAAAGCATGGACTTGGGAGACAGAGCAACGTGACGTCATTTCACTGTCATTGGACTGCTTCGTGGCACTGGAAGGCAGAGAGACCCCTTAAGTCTTTGACTCTCTGTCTGTAGAATGGGAGGAGCCATCTACTGTGATGGCTGGTGGCTGTTGTGAAGAGGAAGGGGATGCCAGGCACCCAGCATGGAGCCCGGCATTGGCAGGGGCTCAATCAGTGGTAGCAAGAGTTGAAGAGGGAAGGCAAGCTCCCTTCTTTCTGGAAGCAAGGCAGACCTGAGCGGGCTGCCAGCTAATGGTTTTCTGGTTAAGTGAGGGTCTGCACACCTGCTTTGGGCCTCCCACCTCATTGCTGAGAGTCTTTAGCTCAAATGCCTGACTCCCCTCCCTGGCCTCACTGTGGATGGCACATCCTCTGAGCATCATCGCATCTTCCTCGGGGTGACTGATCAGTTCGTGGGGCTTCCCTCTGAGCATTCTGGGTCACGGGTTGGGACTCGAGTGGCATTTGGGGTGTGACAGTTCCTCACTTGGGGGGTGGAGTGCCATCCTTTACGGGAGAGAATTGGTGTGGTCTGTGGCCTGGAGGACCACAGAGTGGGTCTGCAGCACCCTGAGCACCCCCAGCTACCACAGCCACCGCCACCTCCCTCACCAGCCTGGAGCAGTGGCCGAGGAAAGCAGGGAAGACAGGATGGGATGGTGCAAGCCTGCGGCGTGCTCTGGAAATGAGCTGTTTACCCAGATTCCAGATGTCTTCTCAGTTTGCTGGATTGCCTCCGCCAGGAACGACTCTGGGCTACTGGGTGCCAGGTGGTAGAAATAATCACTAGGGTGACAGCTGACATTAGAGCGATCGCTCCCCAACTCCCTCCCTCCCTCCCTCCCCCTCCTCCATCACCCTCCCACTCGGGGAGCAGTTCTGTGTCTTCTCCCCTGCACATAAGCATCAACATATGTGGCTATGCCACCAGGGTGGTTTGACACTCCAGACAGACATGGAGACAGACCTAGATGGAGGTATATGGTTTTTGCAACTTGCTTCCCTTTTGGCCAAGGGCTGACATTCTGTTTCAGAGATGATCCACAGTAACATTTTGCCAGTGATGGGCACTTAACCTAAGTCCCGCTACTCTCAGCTGCAGAGCGAGAGTTTACTCCAGACCTTGGAGAGCTTTCCAGAAGGTGCAATGAGATGATGTTAGTAAAGTTCCCAGCAGAGTAGATCACACGTGGTGGGCACTCAGTAAATGACACCTATTTCTGTGCTCCGGGTTTTGATCTGCACCATATGAACGGTGTCCTTGGTTTTCCGTGACAGCTGTGTTCTGGAAAGGTTCATGCAACTCAAATTTGAGAACAGCTGACCTCAATTTTAAATGGGCATCATGAGCCTTTTGATAAGTTTGACAGGGGCATTTAAAAAAATTTTTTTAAAGATTTATTTATTTTAGAGAGAGAGAGCAAGAGAGAGCAAGCATGTGTGCGGAGGGGGAGGATTAGAGGGGGAGGGACAGAGAGAAGCCCAAGCAGACTCCGTGCTGCGTGCGGAGCCCCGTGCTAGGTTTGCTCTCATGACCCTGAGATCACGACCTGCGTGGAAATCAAGAGTCCAACACTCAACTGACTGAGCCACCCAGGTGCCCCTAAAATTTTTTTACATTTGTCTTAACTGTATTAAAAATATATATTCACTGTAGAAAAAGCTAGGAAAGGTTTTAAAAAGATGGAAAGAAAAATTGCCTATAATGCTGCTCCATTAGTCAGCGTTCTCCAGAGAAACAGAATTTGTAGGATATATATATATATGTATGTTAGGGGATTTATTTAAGGAATTGGCTCATGGAGTTGTGGAAGCTGGCAGGCCTGAAATTTGTAGGGCAGACCAGCAGGCTGGGAACTCAGATAGCAGTTAATGCTGCAGCCTTGAGGCAGAATGCCGCCTTCTCTGGGAAACCTCACGTGTTGCTCTGGAGGCCTTCAACTGATTGGATCAGGCCCACCCACGTCCTCGAGGGTCATCTCCCGTAAGTCTCCCTAAAGTCCACTACTTAATAAATCGTAGTCACATCTACAAAATACCTTCACAGCCACACCTAGACATATGTTTGACCAAACAGCGGGGCGCCGTAGCCTAGGCACGTTGACGTATGATGGCCATTATGCTTGCTCTTCAGAGATGACGGTGGGTATCGATGTGTTAGTACAGGTCCTTCTAGAGATTAATACTGAGAGAGAATTTTTATATAAAACTGCTATTTTATCATATGTGGAGTTTCGTCGTCTCAGTTTATATTTAATCTCTTGAATACATGTTCATCTGTCTAAAGTAACCCTGAATACCACTTACGATTGACGGGGGCACAGAAGCTCGTTGTCTTGTCGTTGTGTACTTTGTCTAGTGCTTTATCGTTGGACTCCTAGGCTGTTCCCAGCCTTTCATGTGTTACTTTAAATAAACGCTACGGCGAACATCCTTATTCCTAAATCTTTGTGTACACCCATGGTGGGTGTCACAGGCTCCCACCCCAACCCCCTTTACCTGCTGTGACGTTGGCAGCCACGGTTCTCACCTGTCCCCTTTTGTGAAAATGCCCCCTGGCCTGAGAGGAGCAGCCTCCTGACAAAGAATGGGGAATGATGTGGCCCCAAAAGAACATCTCTGTGACCTGGGCTGTTGACAGTGATCCCAGGGTTCAGGAGGACACTCTGAATTATTTAGCTGATTAGTCTCCACTTTGGTTCACTCTGTGACCTTGGGCAAGACTCTTGCCTTCTCTGGGCTTTAATTTGAAAGTGCTTTCTCCAGAAGGTGGCTCTCCGGCCGAGATCTGACCACTGCTTTTCCCTCTGTCCCTGCAGATGGAAGTGCGGTGTTCCGAGGCTGCTTCCGCAGGCCCGACAACCTCTCCTTGGCCCTGCCCGTGACAGCTGCCATGCCGAACATGTCCGTGGACAAGTGTGTGGACCTCTGCACCGAGAAGGTGAGCGCAGGGTCCTGTTCACAGGACTCTGAGGAGGGGCAGCATGGAGCAGCTTGCAGGAAGGGGTCTTGGCTGGAGAGGCAGCGGCCCAGCCTGGATAAGGAGGGGGTCAGTTTTGTGATCTGTGACACGGGAGAGGGACATGATGGTTTCATGTGCATCTAAGGGGTAGAAGTGACATGGGGTCGATTTCTTGAGGAAGTGGGTTTGTTCTAATCATCAGGAATGCTCAGGAATGAGAGTGATGTTCTTAAATGGGCCCACAAGCCTGAGTTGCAGATTGTCAGGGAAAGGCAAGGGCAGCCCCACTTTGTGACAGAGTGAGCTCCCCATCACTGGAGACATGCAAGTAGAGTCAGGGTAGGCATGGCATCCAGAACTTTGGGTGTTGGATTGAAGTTGGACTAGATGACCCGTGGGTTCTTTCTCAGCCTGAGATCCTGAGATCCTTCCTCCCTAACCAGGCAGTGAACACCACAATAATAGGGGCTGTGCCTTGAACATTGGTGCCTTCTCAATACCCGGAGCAGGACTAGGTGTATCATTGGCACTCAGTGATGTCAGAGGAGCTCCATCCTTTTTTTTTTTAAGACTGTATTTGTTTATTCATGAGAGATACACCGAGAGAGGCACAGACATAGGCAGAGGGAGAAGCAGGCTCCCTGCAGGCAACCTGATGTGGGACTCGATCCCAGGACCCCAGGATCACACCCTGAGCCGAAGGCAGACACTCACCACTGAGCCACCCAGGCACCCCTCCATCCTTCTTTTAAGATGAACTCTTTACATGAGGGGCCAAAGAACCACCGCTTCCCCACCACACAAAGGTGGTTGCCCATTTTATTCATTTGCTTGGCTGATAGCTGCCGAGAAGCTTCTTTGTGCCAGGCCTCTGTGCTCAGTGCTGGGAATGCAGAATCCACAGAAGTGGTGTCTCTCCTCAAAGATGCTGGCATTTGCTGGGGGCCTGCTTGTGGCTCCTGCTGGGTGCTCAAGCCTGCACCCCAACTCCCGAAGCCCCACCCACTCTGAGTTGTCCTGCTTGACTCAACCCTCAGCGAGCCTTCTGATCTATAGAGCACCTCGCAGGTCCTCCATGCAGCCCTCTGCACCACGGGCCTCAGTTTAACCTCTCACATGGAGGCTTGGGGTTGAGGATTTTCACGCTCATCTCCCAGATGACAAACCAAGACTCAGACAGGTGAAGTCATTTGCCCAAGCTCACGGCACAAGAGAACAGGGCTGACACCTGGGCCTGACTCCACATCTGTGCTCTGAATTTCTGAGCCACCCCAGAGAAGATTCCAGAGCCATTCAAGGGCAGCCAGGCAACCTCAAGTCACCGAGCATCTCCTGAGTGCTTGCTCTGCTATGAAGGGGCATCCTGGAAGGTCAAGGGTGACATTTGTAAGATGAGGAGGTTTGACCAGCTTTCTCTCTTGGGCAGGAGTGCCCCTCCCCAATGGTGTCTCCTCCAGGTGGACACTCCTCAGTCCCTGAGGGTGCCGGAGGCTGCAGATCAGCTGCACGTGGCACACAAACATGTGAGATGATCAGGTCACGGGCAAAGCAGCGTAACAAAGGGGCAGACTGTATGCAGGACCGGAGAGAAGCAAGGATGTGTGGGTGGACAGGAAGGCCCCTCTGCGAGCCTCCTTCTAGTTTTTTCTCCTCTCCTTAGGGGGTCACAGGAGAAAAATTGAAGGGAATATGTGGGCGGGGTGTAGCGCTGCCTGTGCCACGGGGTGGAGGGTGTAAGAGACTCAGGAGCTCAGCGGAGGCTCGATATGTATCACCTGTTAGAAATGCCATCAGTCAGGGCCCACGCAGACCCACCTGCGTACCAGCATCTCTCCTCCCTCCCTCCCTTTCTGTCTCTGCTCTTCGGCTAAGAGGTGAAGTTCCTATTTAATACATGTTAGGAAGAAACCAAACCTATTGTGGAAAGTTCTCTGGATTGGCCACAGACGCGTGATTTTGCTTTATTACTAGAGTATTCCTCTCAGGGAGGATTCCGGAGCAGAGGCGAATGGGGCAAAGGACAGCCCCCTGCACCCCTGAACCCAAGTCCCCCCTAGCTCCGGCTTAGCTGCTCCACAGAACAGTTAACGTAACGGGGGCAGCTGTCCCCACGAAGATCAAAGATCGTAGCTACACCTGGGGACCCGCAGCCTCCTTGGCTTAAAGGAACCGGCTCAGATAGCTTTTCCCAAAGTACGGGCTTCGTGTCGCTCTGAGGCCTGGGGGTTTCCAGTGCCAGGGCGCGGGACAGTGAGAAAAGCATTTTCTTCTCCGTTTTCTTTCCAGTCCTCCGGGGGAAAGCTCCTTCTCCACTTCTCCGTGCTCAGGTGTCTGTGACACCTCTCAACCCTCCACTAATCTCCCCTCTGCAGGAAAAGCTAGAGCCCACTGGGGCTCTGAGTCTTGGCAGGCGCAGCGCCTCCTTAGAAAGTAATTACATTGTTTTCTTTCTGTGCTACTTGCCTCTGCAGCGCCGAAATGTAAGAAGGGCCAGTTTTATTTGTCAACTACACCTTAATTAAGCTGGAAAGAAATGAGAGGGTCCGAGGTCCGAGGTCCGCAAGTGGGGCCAAACTCGGAAAAGTGAAGTTTGAGGAGTGTCAGGTCGGGGAGGGTGGTGGAGCAGGACGTTTGGAAGCCCAGCCCTGCTCTCCCCGGGGAGTCTGGGCAGCCCCGGGGCGGGGGGGGGGGGGGGGGGGGGGGTGTCAGCGGCTGTTTCTCTCTGCCCCCCTCCAGGAGTACCCGCTGGCGGCCCTGGCGGGCACCGCCTGCCACTGCGGCTTCCCCACCACTCGATTCCCCCTCCACGAGCGGGAGGATGAGCAGCTCTGTGCCCAGAAGTGCAGCGCAGAGGAGTTTGAGAGCTGCGGGACTCCCCATTACTTCATCGTGTACCAGACCCAGGTCCAAGGTAGGCCGGGGCTCCCCCAGCAGACTCCCGGAGGCTTCCCTCCCAGAGGTGCCCCTGGCCAGCTGCTTCCATACTGCACACGGGACACAAGGGCAGGGCTGGGGAACTTGGCCAGGCTCGGCGATCCCAAGGGGCCACAGAGCCAGGGCCACCAGGCAAGGGGTGTGGGGCTCTGGAGACCCTCCTCTCTGTTCCTCCTAGGGGGCCCCACCTTGGTGGTGGTTCTCCTGTAATGGAGGCAGTGAGATTGAGTATGAAGTCACCTGGGCTGGGAGTGGGGGACACTGAGGGAACCAGCACAGAGCTGCAGCAGGATCCTGGGCAAGCCCCTTCCTCTTCTGGGCCTCGGTTTCTCCATCTGCAATATGAAGCTGTAGAGTGCTGACCTCCAAGAGCCCCCTCCCTTTTTTTAAGATTTTATTTATGAGAGACAGAGACCTAGACAGGGAGAAGCAGGCTCCATGCAGGGAGCCCGATGTGGGACTCGATCCCAGGTCCCCGTGATCACGCCCTCAGCCCAAGGCAGATGCTTAGCCACTGAGCCACTTAGGCGTCCCTCCAAGAGCCCTTTCAATTCTAGAGTTCTGTCCATTTATTTATAAAAACCTTCTTTTTCTCCATCTCACACTTTTCACTTCTGTTCCCCTCCCAGTGCTTTCTGCTTGGCTCCTGTTCCGTTCTTGGGGCCACCAGTCTGTGGTGGTGGCAGTGCTGAGGGTCTCTCGAGGACGGTCTTGGTGCCAGAGTCCGTGTGGAGTTCTTCCTTAAACTTTCTCACTGAATCCCCTCTGCTCTCCCAGGAGGTGGGAATAGTTATGCCTGCTTTACAGAGAGGGAAACTGATGCTCCGAATGGTTCAGGGCCTTGCCTGAGGTCACACCACTTGTAAAATTTCTAGCTGAGAGCCATTTCCCCTGACCCAGGCATCATGAAGGGTGGGTGGTGCTTACAAGGGTGCCGTGCTCAGTCCGAAGGAAACCCTTTAACGATTACCCCAATTTCAGAATATACTGACCACCTACTATGCATTGGTCACATGCCAAGCCTCAGCTCATTGAATGATGTAAAACCCACAGCCTCTGATCAGGCAACATCATCCCTGTTTTCCAGGTGGGAGAAGCAGACTCTGGGGTTGGGAACTGGCCACAGTTGCACGTCTATGAGAGTGACTTGTTTTCAGGTCTCAGACTCCAAAGCCCTTGCTAGAAAACTGTTCACAGGGCAGAGAACATTCTCCATACCCTCTGAAGCCTGGAGACCCTATACAACACTATTGGGCTAGACCTCCTCTTCATCTCCCAGGAACCAGGCATCCATGTATGGTTGGGCAGGTTGGGCACTGTACAGCATGACCTGTAGGAAAAGTGGTGCCTAAAAGCCAGCCCTTGCTCTGCACTCTGGATAGCAGTGCCTCTGCCCAGAGGGAGGAGAGGGTGCCTTTTTCTGATGGGCACCAAGGTGCTGAAAGAGCTAGTGGCAGCCCCATGAAGAGCTTGTCCCCTCTTTGGCCTGATGAAGGTACTGATGGTAGCCACCTGTGGCTCCTTCCATGGCTCTGAAATCCTGCTAAGAGCCTGGTGAGTGGGAATCTAGTAATTGTGGCTGTTGGCTTTGTTTACAGTCCAGTGAGGAGGGACGAACATTTGTTAGCTTTTAGGAAGTGGTGGTTAGTGTGTGCAGAACCATGTTGTCCTAGCCTAAGGGAGAGTCATGCACAGATTCCATGACCGTGACTGGCTTTGATGTGGACAGAACACATTGGAGCCTTTTCAATAGCAGATAAAGAGCCCCTAATTGATGACTTTGCTCATTCCCTGGGCTGCGTCCCCAGGCCATTATTGTTCTTCAGTTTTTTCCACATCAGGCTTCCAGTCCCTCACACTGGTGAGGTTTGAGAGGCCTGTGACTTATTAGGTGGCCGAGAGCCTGGTGCATCATGGCTCCCATTTATTGAGCATTTGCCGTGTGCTAAACCCTAACATTCCTACCTTGAACAAAACTATTTAACACCTACTGTGTGCCAGGTACCGCGTAAGCCCTTTAGGCCGAATTAACTCCTTCAATCCTCACAATGACAAGGCTGCTATTACTACTACTGTACAAACAAGGCAGCTTGGCACAGGGAGGTTGGGTAGCTTGGCCAGAGTCACACAGCTAGGACAGGGCGGATCTGGGGTTCAGATCCAGGCGGTCTGGATCCTGGGCTGCACTCTGAGCCGCAGCATTCTCAGGATACGTTGAAAATGCTTCACGCGGCACCTGGGTGGCTCATTGGTTGAGCATCTGCCTTTAGCTCAGGTCATGATCCCAGGGTACTGGGATCAAGTCCCGCATCAGCCTCCCCACAGGAAGCCTGTTTCTCCCTCTGCCTATGTCTCTGCCTCTCTTTGTGTCTCCCATGAACAAATAAAATCTTTAAAAAAAAAAAAAGTGTGGATTTTCAACTGTGCCAGGGGATCATCACAACCCCTAAACCCTGTGCTATTCAAGGGTCAACTGTACTTTGAAATGCATGAAAAAAATAGGATCGAGGGGGGTAAAATGAAGAGGTATAAGAGGATCAAGTCAATGTAACAATGTTGACAAATGTAAAATCTTCCATGAATTATGAATGTTCACGGTGTGATTCCATTTTTTTCTGGAGGCCTGACATTGTTCCCCCCCCCATCATGAAATATTTGGGCGGGGGGGGAACCTGGCCCTTCAATTTCTCCAAAAAACCACATTCTCCATTCAAATGCTGCCTGAGAGGCCAAGACCCACTCCCGAGGTAAAGGCTGTTGTTCTCAGCCCTAAAAAGAAAGTTTATTTGGTGTCTAAGCTCTGTAAATCAAATCAGGTGCTGGAGGCAATACTGCGTGCAGAGCTTTAGAACCAGACAGAGCTGGGTCTTAATGCCAGGGCTGTCATGGCCTAGCTGTGTGAGCAAGATTCTTGCCCACCACTCTCCCCCCTCCCAGCCTGTTTCCTCCCATAACATGGGGCTAATAATCTTACAGGATTAAATGGAGAATACGTGTGAAGCATGTGTGAAGCTCAACCACCAAGCCACCCCATACTTAACTTTTTTTACAAGTTTATTTTTAAGTAATCTCTATGCCCAGCATGAGGCTTGAACTCACAAGCTGGAGACTGAGTTGCATGCTCTTCTGACTGAGCCAGCTGGGTGCCCCTACATTTAAGTTTCTGTGGAGTTCAAAGTTAACTCCTAACAGGCTGCTGTTGATTGGAAACCATGCAGGTAACATCAACAGTTAACCTATACTTTGTATGTTACATATATAATACACTGTATCACAATAAGCTAAGGAAAAGAAAATACTATTAAGAAAACTTTAAGGAAAACCATTTATTAAGGTAGTGTACTGTATTTATAAAAAAAACCTGCATGGAGTAGAACTGCACAGTTCAAATCCATGTTGTTTGAGGGTCAACTGTAAGTTGCAAACATTGTTACATTCATTAATTATAATTCAGTATTTACTGAATGATTTTTAATTCAGTATTTACTAATGATTTTTTAAGTGACCTTTTACATATTGTGAAATGCACAGATTTTAAGGGTGCTATTCAAAGATAACTGGATAATCCATACTCCTATCAAAATAGGAGACCTGAACAAGAAAGGTACACACCTAAGCTTTTTTTTTTTTTTTTTTTTTTTTTTTGCGGTGTATTTCCAGGAAAACCGTTCCTAAACACCTACTTGGCTTCAGCAAAGAGAAAGACCAGATTTATTTTTTCTAAAGTCTGTTCTGAACAGATTGAACCTGGCAGGGTGGGAGAAGAGAGCTGGCTCCCTGGCCGGAAGCCCCAACACGTTGAGGGGCATTTGCTTGGTACTCCTAGTGCGTGAGCCCTTTGTTAACACACGCTCCCCCATGTCACCCTCATGAGAGCACCATGTTGTTAGTAGTCCCATTTTATAGGTGAGGAAACTGAGGCTCAGATCCATCATTTTTCCCAGGGCACCCAGCAAATAGGTGGCAGATTGGAATCTCAGTTGAGGACTTCAGAGCTTTCCCTTGATGGGCTGTTAGGAGACCTCACTGTGGCTCATAGTAAGATCTTGGTACTGATTGGTCCTGCAGGATAGGAAAGACCACGTGAAACCCTGAAAGGAATTCTGTGCAGGGGGGGTGGGATGGTGGGTGGTGCCAGACACTGCGTGGAGTGCTGGGTGGCCACCTGTGCCTCCAGCGGGGGACTGGTTTTATGCAGGAGCCGGGTGGAGCCCAGAGGGGCCTGGCTGGGAGCAAGCAGGAGGAGAAGGTGGGATGGGGAGTGTGGCCAAGCTCTGCGAGAAGTGGGATTGGAATGCGGTGAGGACAGAGCATGGTTCCTCGAAAAAGATTTTTGTAATGATGGAGTGATTTGTTTTTGTGTGAATGCTGATGTGATGGAGCCAGCTGGGTGAGTGGAGGGGGGGAGGATGGGGGAGGAGGGAGGAGATGAGACCAAGGCACGGGAGCACGGGCAGCCCCTCTCCACCCCAGGAGAAGGAGGGACGGGGAACATGGGATACAGAGCAGTCTGGTGAGCTCAGGGGCAGGGGAACCGTGGCCAGGTGAAGACAGGGTTGTCTGCTGTCCCTTTGTTGTAACTAAGGATGGAGGTCATTGGCCCAGAGTGAGGAAGTAAGGCTAGAACCCCCCCCCCAACCTAGGAGCCTCCCCTCTTTCTCTTCCACTGCAGAGGCCCCCATGCCAGGCCTTCTCTCAGCTTCTCTTGCATCTCTAGGGATCAAAAGAAATCAGGGAGGTGCCTTCTTAGCTCTGGGGGGGCTGCAGTTGGGAGGTGTTGGGGCTCTGACAACAGTGGCATCCTGAGGACTCTGTAAAGCCAGAGAATCTAGAGAATCAGAATGGTACCCACCTGTCCCCACCCATTTACACATGAGAAAGTCAAAGGCTAAAAAAAAATCTTCCCTTTGAGCACTGAAGCATATTAACATATTACGTGTATAATGCCAATCCTTATGAGATCCCTGCCACGTAATACCATTGTTCCTCATCCGTCCCGTCTACCCACCACTGTATCCATCCTTCCACCCACCCAGCCATCCACATAATCTGTCCAGTCATCCATTCAGGATGTTTGGATTATCCCTACTATGTGCCAGATGATATGGAAAGTGCAGGGGAATCTGCAAAAGAACATTATAAGCAAATAATCCTTTAAGTACCCACTGAGTTGAGCGACTAGGAGGGGATGGAGCATGTTCTCGAACCATAGCCCAGCGAGTAGGGAAGGTGAGCAGTGCTGATTCAGCAGAGTGCACGGAGAGAAGCCTTCTGCCTGGCAAAGGCATGCGGGAGGCGGTGAAGGCTCCTGCTACCCAAGGTGCTGCTGGGTCAGGAAGGAGCAGAGCATGGATAGGAAATGGAGGGACCCCAGAGGCTGGCAGGTGCGTGGGAGGGATGGGCCTGGGAGATGGCAAGAGCCAGGCCACACATGGGGTCAGAACCAGAGTCAGAACCCTGGACTAGATGCCGTGCAGGTAGATGCCATTTGAGGGATTTCATCTAGTCTCCCACGTCCAGGTACTCTTCATGATGGGAAATGCACATCGATGATGAGTGCACAAAAGAGAAAAAGCCCTGCCATGAGAAGTTCACATTCAAAAGATGTAATTGATAAGTACGTTGCCAGATCTGTTGTGTTAGAGTGTTGAAATTTAAGGAGTTAAAGGAGTAAAGATAGGAAAATGGATAGAGGCAAGGAAGGTGGGTGTGGGGTGGTAAGATGAGAGAGTGATTCTCCATGCCAGGCAGAAACTGAGGCAGGAGAGAAGACTCTTCCTCCTAGCTGACGTTCACAGAATCCCTACTGTGTGACCATCCCTTCTCATCTGTGATCTCATATAACCTTCATGTCAACCCTGTGACGGGGATGTGGGCCCAGAAGGAGTTCCATCACAGGCCCTGGGCCACATGGTTGGGAAGTGGTGGGGGTGGGTCTCCGTCCACCCCCGCCCCTGACTGAGTCCTGCCTTTTGCAGACAACCGCTGCATGGACAGACGGTTCCTCCCAGCCAAGTCCAAGCAGCTCATCGCGCTGGCCAGCTTCCCAGGCGCAGGCAACACGTGGGCTCGCCATCTCATCGAGCTGGCCACGGGCTTCTATACTGGCAGCTACTACTTTGACGGTTCTCTCTACAACAAAGGTGAGGAGGCGGAGGGGAGTGGAGAGGACCCCCTGGGGGAGGGCATGGGAATACCCTTCCCGAGTACCTAGTATGTGCCTCTCAGCTCACCAGGGCATGTTTGTGAAGACCTACTGTGTGCTTGATACCCTGCCTTCGCTTATACCCCACAAACCTTGCCTGAGCGGCATCTGTTCAGTAATGGACACTTATCTAGCGCCTACTATGTGCGTCTCTGATTAGGGTGCCATAAACCTTTGCATACCTACTATGTGCAAGGCCCTCTCCAGCAACTCTATGCCATATACAGAGGGACAAAACTAGGTTCATTTGGGGGACATTTATTGAGCACCTTCTATGCATCAGGTATCTTAGCTGCCCTGAAGACGATGATATCTGTTGTGTGGGTACTTTATTTTCATCTTATTCATAGATGTTTACTGAGCACTGCTATGCTCTGGATGTACTTCCAAGCTTGGTTTCCCAGCAGGCATTTATGCAGTGCTGACTGTGCCAGGCACTTCATGTAGGTTCAGATGGCCACGGACAAACTTTCTTGGCCGCCTGCTAGGTGCTACATTTTTATTTAGCCCTGCACAATAGACCTGGGACATAGGATGTGGTACCATTTCCCAGATGCAAACACTGAGGCTTGGAGAGAAGTAACTTACTCCAGGTCACACAGATTGTTTTCAAAGGGCTGTTGAGGGTTTACACCCTAGTGTGTTCCAGTTTCAAAGCCTGCGTTCTGACTTCATCACCCAGGCAAGAAAGTCCAGGGGGCTCTTACTGGGGAGCTGAAAATCATGGGTGAAATCCCCATTGGGTGTGAAGCCCCCTCCCAGGCATGGTGGGGGTTATAAGGGAAGCAGGTCTGTTTGGGAGAGGTTTTGTCCATATGTGGGGCAGCCCGTGGCTGTGGGTCTTCGTGTCTGCCAACCAGATGAAGACCCCTTCCTGACTGTGTGACATTGAACAAGTGTCTGCTGCTCTCTGATCCTGTGTCATCATGCACAAATCAAAGATCACAGTATGTACTTTGTGGGGTCATTGTGAAAGTTAACGAGTTGCGACGTGTAATACGCTTAGCATAGAATAAGTGTGCAATAAATGTAGGCTGTGAATACTATGATCCGAGGGCCAGGCACTGGCCAGGCACAACGTGGTGTTGACAGAGAGCCATCCCTGAATGCCAGCTCAGGGAGAGCCAGGGGGTGTCAATCTGAGGGTAAGAAGTGGGAGGGGAGGAAGGTTAAAAAGGATGAAGAGGGACAGGTTGGAGGACGGAGTTAGCAAGAATCCCAACTTCTATATATTGTTTAATTTTTAGTTTTGGTTTAAGCGATCATTTATCAAGCGCAAAATATGCACAAGGCTCCCAGCTGGGGGTTTTGCATGCTTTTCTACCAGGATTTGAACCCAGGCCTGGCTGTCAATGGTATCTGCACGCTTAACCACTGTGTTGTGCAGCCTTTATGGGAGTTCCTGGAGAAGCCCAGGCACGGTCTGGAATCTCTCTGGCTTGTCCTGGAGAGTGGCAGGGAAAAGGAGACTCAGGAAGCATTCCATGGCTGGCCCACATCTAACCTTTCTGGGGCTGGGGCAGCAACCCTATTTAGGGAATTCTAGAATTTACAAATACAGGGATCCTCAGGATTGTTAGTCCAGGGATGCAAAGTGTTTTCATCTCATGTGTCTGTTCCAGTGAATCCCTGTTCTAGGATGAGGTCTTAAGGAGGATTCTGAGGTTCTCTTGTCTTTCAGAAACAAAATGCCTTAATCTAGTAGTGATGCCTGGTTGAGGGTATAAAGGGGGAATGGTGAGCTCTGTGCCAGATATTTACCACCTCTGCTCTAACTCAGCCTCCTAACTTCAAACAGAGGGAAACTGAATCTTAAGATGGAGTTGGGAGGACACCTGGGCGGCTCAGCGGTTGAGTGTCTGTCTGCCTTTGGCTCAGGGCATGATCCCTGGGGTCAGGGGATCCAGTCCCACATCAGGTTCCCTGCAGGGAACCTGTTTCTCCCTCTGCCTGTGTCCCTGCCTGTCTCCGTGTGTCTCTCATGAATAAATAAATAAAATCTTTAAAAAGAAAAAACAAAAGGTGAAGTCAGGAGGTTGAATCTTTAGACTGACCTGTTTGCTTATCAGGTATGGGACCTTGGGCAAGATTTATTCCTCTGAGTTTCAGTTTCCTCATTTATAGTACAGATATGTCAATACTGAACTCAATGGCAGCTTTGAAAATATATAATAAGACCATGTGTATGAGGCTATAGTGTTAAAATACACATTATTTTTTAATGACCTGAAAGGGGGGACAATCAGCTATTAGGCAAAGTCAAAGGCGGGAGGTTGGTCTTTGACTACATAGTAGAATTACCTGGGGAGCTTTTTTTCTTCTTTTTTAAGATTTTGTTTGATCATGAAAGACCCATAGAGAGAGGCAGAGACATAGGTAGAGGGAGAAGCCCACTCCCTCTGGGGAGCCCGATGCAGGACTTGATCCCAGTACCCCAGGATCACGCCCTGAGCTGAAGGCAGACGCTCAACCACTGAGCCACCCAGACATTCTACCTGGGGAACTTTTAAACTCTTGATGCCCAGGTTGCACCCGCAACCATTTCCATCAGGATCCTGGGGGGTGGGGTGGGGGCTGTGACATCCATGTTTTTTTTAAAACCTCCCCAGGTGATTCCAGGGCAGATTCCCAGTATTCCAGAGACTGCTGGGTTCCCTTGACTAGGAAGTCTGTATTCTCACCTCCAGCCCCACCACATTCAGAGAATATGAGATGTATTTTTTTTTGAGATGTATTTTTATAAAAGATTTTATTTATTCATGAGAGACACACACAGAGGCAGAGACACAGGCAGAGGGAGAAGCAGGCTCCATGCAGGGAGCCTGATGTGGGACTCGATCCGGTGACTCCAGGATCATGACCTGAGCCAAAGGCAGACAGTTAACCCCTGAGCCACCCAGGTGTCCCTGCTAGATGTATTTTGACTCGAGTCTTGTGGGGGTGGATATCAAGAGTTGATCATTAATGGGGTGAGGCGTATACTAGAATTTTAAAAAAGAAAAGAGAGAGAGAATATCAACTGTCCGTGGCTGTTCCTCTGGCTCACACTGTAGAAAGGTTTCCTTCAGTGCATCTGAGAAAGAGCAGATTGTGGCCTGTCACAGGCAGTGGAAGCCTTTGGAGCAGCTCCCCCTTCGTGAAGGGCTTAAAAACCTGCTTCCTGTGTGCTGAGCCCCAGTGGAGCAATGGTGGGTTGGCCCTGGGAGTTAGGGCCTGGCAGTGGGGTGCAGACACGTGGGTGAGCCCCCTGCCATAGCATTAGTCAGCTCTGCTAACCTCGAATCGCTCCCAACATCACCTCTGCAGCCGAGAGACACTTCAGGAAGTCCCCGAACCCTGCTGGGTCCTGGGTTTGAGAACACGCTAGCCCTGTGCCCATGGGTTTCATCTACCTGGGAGGTCAGGATCCTCCCCTATCCCATCCCATCTGCCTGGAAACCTGCTCCCCAGGCCACGGGCCACACCCCCTCCACTGCATTGCTGGCAGACTCGCGTGTCCTCCTGCTTTGTCTTCCTTGTACCCAGGGCATCCCTGCGTCATGGCCCTTGTTATAAATCTATCATGTCACGGTTAGCAATGCTAAGCATTGTGGGTGTTTTATTGAATGTCTGCAATGGGATCATGAGTCCAGGGACGCAACAGGGTGGGTGCTTTATATATTCTGTGATTTGGTCCGGGGCAGGGTTGTGCAGAAGTGGACAGGACTCACCCGAAGGGCGTGGAGGGAGCCCCAGGCAGAGGCGGAGATGTGACAAGCAGCAGGAGGAGGAAACAGAGCAGTTGGTCAACAACAGGGTTTGGTGGCAGCGTGTTGGACCGTGGGAGGGGTGAGGGCTGTGGCAGTGATGCAGGAAGGAGCAGCCTGAGCTGGGTAGGCAAAGGCCCTGAACCCCATTATCCTGGGGCCATGGGCCAGGCAGGGAAATACCCCTCTGGCCGCAGAGCTTCAGATGGATGTTCAGCTGCAGGGACAGGGGTGGGAAGTAGGGGACGGGGGTGGGGGGACAACGACATCAAGAGCCCACTGACTGGAGGTGAGGGGCCTCAATGATGGCCCAGAGAGGGTGGTTTCTGTAGGATGAGCCCATGCTCCAGGGACTCCTGCTGCTTGGAGTATTTTAGGGTTTCTTCCCTCATCCCTGCCACTAACTAGCTGGATAAGTGGGGGTGCATCCTCCCCCACCCCACACCCAGCTTGAAACGATTTCCTCCTCTGTAACAAGCTGGTGTTGGGTGGGTGACCCCCAGGGCCCTCCTAGGTCTGATGGACTGCCTGGCACTTCCTCTGCAACCTTCTCTCCTCGCACCTGAGCAGGCTGCCCCTCCAAGGGACTGCTAAGGGAGGGAGGGAGGGGGGAAGGAGAGGGCATGTCTGGATGGGTGGCTTCTCCCTTCCCGGAGGCCAAGCGTCTGTACCACTTGAGCTCTGCCTGCCGCTTACCCAGAGACGATGGCCCTTTGTAAAACGTGACTTGGGTCTTTGTCCATCTATCTGTCTGTCTGTCTCTTTCTTGGTCTTGCTGGCTCTGTCTCCTGCTTTTTCCTTCCTTGTGCCTCTGATCTTTTTCTCCTTATTTTGTTTCTGTGTCTACTTCTCTTGGGATCCCCTTCTTCTCCCTCCCTGTCCCCCTCCCCATCTCAGGGACCCCGCTGCCCCGAGTGTAGGCTCCAGCTCTGTGGCAAGAGGGGCTGGGTTGACTGCCCGGAGTTGACCAAGGCCCTGCTAGGCTCCTGGGGGCCCTGGATGCCCCAGGACATTGATGAGGCAGCCTCTCGGCCCCGCTGATACAGGAAAGGATTTCTGAGGACGGCCCCCAAATCAACCCCATTACCCCTGGAGGACCACCAGCCTGCAGAGTGTCCATGTGCAGAAACAGGAGCAGGCCGTTCCTGCCCAGTAGACACCAGGGCATGCAGAAATGTGGGGTTTTTGCCCCTGCCCTTTTCCATGCTGGCTTCCTTAGCTGCAAAGTGCACTGACAACTGTCATATGGAGGATGAGGGGGAAGGAGAATGTATATCTTATTCTGGCCCTGAATCCACAAGTTCGTTTCTCCAAAGCCTGGGACTGTTGTCCAGCTCCTGAGAGTTTCTGAGGCTCACGTGGGTGCCCCAGATAAACTGCTAGTGTGATTGATCCCTCAAAGTAATGGGATTTAAATTCTCCCCCTTGATGCAATGGAGGAGCTGGGTCCTGTTTCAGGAGGAGGGGAGGGGGGGCCCCTGGCAGTGGAGGCCAGCAATTCCGCTCTGGCCCTGTGCTTGCATCCCTGATGGCTGTGTAATCACCTAGATGGCCCTCCCTGGAGGATCCTCCAGCCACCATCCCCAGTTCCACAGGCAGGTGGATCCCATGTGGCTTAAAGGCTTCTTCCTAGACATAGAACTCCTCTCTCTGGGAGGCATTGTTCTAAATCTTCTCCACCTCCCTACTTCTCCAGCAGACCCTACAAACTTCTTAGGTGACCCAAATCTGGAATCTAGAGCAGGTCTTTTCTTACGTGCATTGTTTTTGTATCTTGATAAACACCGTGCTAGGCTGACTCCATCACGTAACAGAGAGAAATGTGATCTGAGAGCTGACTTAGACTAGTTTGACCACTCTGCCAGGTTTCTGTTTATTTTTCTTCTCTGAGAACCTGTATGAATTCTTTGTAACCCCCGCATGTGTTTTTCTGTTGCTGTGCTCATGGCGAAATGCATTTTGACAAAGATAAAACACAATCCTAGATGGGAAGTTCCTTGTCTGTGTCATGAGGAGCTTTGCCGATGGAATGCCTGATTGCATGCCTGAAATCGTATCCGGTGCCACCTTGTGGGTAAACATCTGTGTCCCAGACTTGTTCTCAAGCTTCCAGACCCCATCCCTCATTGTCGCATGACACTGCATGGTCCATGGGCCTCAAAGGCAGTGGGTTAATATTTCCTTGTGGGCATGGGCCGGGGCTAGACTGGTTCCTGCAGCTTCACTTGGCAAGTGCCAGGATGGAATCTGGCTCTGGAAATGACAGTCCATTCCTGACTCTTCTACCTTGTGACCCTGGTGGGGTGGGTATGGGGGGTGCTATACCTGTCTGAAACCTGATCTCCAGGGACAGGAGTAGGTACCATATTGGCCTCATTTTAATCCACCTTAAAAGCCTTTGTGCAGGGGTAAGGCGAGAAAAAGTGAGCACGGTGGCTTCTTGGCCCACAGTGTCACCCCAAGACTTGTTCTGGTTGAGCAGCCATTGATCTAAGTCCTCCTAGGTGCCTCACTGACTTTTCAAACAGCCCTGTGAAGTAAAAGCAGCATGGTCCCATTTTATAGAGGAGGAAACTGAGGCCCAAAGAAATAACAGTGAGTTGAAACACAGCCAGTATCTTGAAGGCCCAGTCCCAGAACATTTCTACTTGGCTTTCAAGATGCCATCCAAGTGCCTTAGCTCCTGTGAGAGCGAGAAGCTCAAGAACTCAGTCTCAGGAGCCTGGGTAGCTTGGTTTGAATCTTGGCTCTGCCTCTCACTCACTCTGTAACTTGGGCAAAATCTTTGATCTGTGCCTCAGTTTCCTTATCCATAAAATCTCTGAGGATCACTGAAAGCGTGGAGTTGCCTAATTACATAAAAGGCTCAGGCCAGTGTCCAGCACACAACTGGCACCAGAGAAACATTCTGCGGCCACCCACAATTTCTCTCAGTTCCTCAGCTGTTGAAATGAAAATCCGATCATGTCCCGCTTTCTTTTGCTTAAATCCTTTTCAGGGCTGCCTAATCTTTGTGGTCTTAGTACTGAACACTCCATCACAACTGCTAAAATCTGATCCAGCTTTACACTCCCTTCTTTCTGCTCTCAGCAGTCACACACATGACATATTTCTTCTGACCCACCCCAGGACCTTTGCATCTATTGTTCCCAGCACCCTTTCCTTCCTCTCTGGGGCTAGCAAATTCCTCATCCTTCACAAGTTAGCTTAAGCACCTCTTCCTCCAGGAAACCTTTCTGGATGACGCTGAGCAGATCAGTGATCTTGGCTAGGCTGGCTGGGCTGCTCAGCACCTGCCTGTGGCACCCATGTCTGTTCCCACGAGTCACCATCTGGGACCAACAGCCTTCTAGCGCATGTCCTTCTCACAGTGATGGCAGGCGCACACAAGAACAAACATGATGCACCTTGGGTCTTTAATAGAGGCCTGCTTCTGTCCTCATTCCACTGGCCAAAGTGAGTCATGCAGCCATGCCCAGAGGTGTAGACTCCATGCAAAGAGGACTCCTCCAGTGCATCACTGTCAGGTGCCTCTTGGGGCACCTGAGCAAGAAATCTATGTCTCTTCTGCAGCACTAGGGGTTTGTTATGTTCATTTATGTCATGATCTGCATAATCTGGCTCCCAAAGACAGCAAGAGCCGTGGATATTCTTGCAGATTTTTATCCCCACCTCTCAGCACAGTGCCTGGCACACAGTAGGTGCTCCGCACATCTGGGGGGAAATGCATGAACGTGGGAGGATCCCTGGGTGGCCCCTGGGAGTGCCCGGGACTCCGGACTCCTTGCACTGACGGTCACATACCCCAACCCCCCCCCCCCCACCTTGGGAAGGCTTCAAAGGCGAGCGGGACCACTGGCGCAGCGGCAGGACCATCTGCATCAAGACGCATGAGAGCGGCCAGAAGGAGATTGAGGCCTTCGATGCAGCCATCCTGCTCATCCGTAACCCCTACAAGGCACTCATGGCAGAGTTCAACCGCAAGTACGGCGGCCACGTGGGCTTTGCGGCGCATGCCCACTGGAAGGGCAAAGGTAGGGGGAGGGGCAGGCCCGGGTGTGGGGGAGGTGGGGGAGCAGCCAGTGCTGTCTGCTGCCAGGGATCCAGAAGGGCCCCCCCGCCGTGGTGCGCCACCCCACGAGCTGCACCTGCTGGGAGCCTGGGTGATGCCATAGTGCAGCCATCCAGGGCATGGGCTCAAGGGCAAGACTCCCTGGGTTCAAACCCCAGCTCCACCACTACCTTCCTGAACTTAGGCTTGTCCCATCTATAAAACGGGAGCAATAATTGTGAGAATTTTTAACCCTTTACAAACAAATCCAGTAAATGTGACTCCTTATGGAGATGGAGACTCTCACATAATTGATATGGGATGAATAGAAACAGTTTCTAGAGCCCTCTCCTGAGAATCAGGAGACCTGAATCCAGCCTACAGTCAGGGGCTGATGGCCAGGTCACTCAGGAGCTCCTAAGAACTCGCAGAGCATCATTTCCATGAACCCATCCCTAACAACTCTGGGATGTAAGGTTCAGTGACTTGTGCTAGGTTCCACACCTGGGAAGTGACAGTGTTGGCTAACAAGCTGCATTTTTTTTTTTTAAGCAGCGAATCTTATACGATTGGGGTTTGAGACTCATTTCCAGCACTTAGTAGATGACAGCCTTGGGGATGAATGTCTCACTCCAGAGCGGTGGCCCATGATAATGGTGAGAGCTCTGGAGTCAGACCCAACTTCTATCAGCTGGAGTATCTTTGACCCCTCTGGCTCTCAGAACCCCATATCTATTATCATCCACATCTCCACCACTGTAATGAGAGTCTTTAAACCCCAAAATGAACCTTGTTTTATAGATGGGACAAGCTAGATTCAGGGAGGTGAAGAGGCTTTTCCAAAAGGAGGTGGTGGACCTGGGGTTTGTCCCCAGACAGTCTTGCTCCTGCCCTTAACCACAGCCCTATGATAACGGATCGGACAAAATGTTGATGGATCAGTAAGATCACCCAGTCCCGTAAGTGCTCTGTACGTGTGAGCTCTCTTCACCTTAGCCTCTGGGAGCCAGGCTGCTCCAGGCTCAGCCTTGAGGGGTGCTTTCCACTTTACCCCTTCTAAAGCTGCTTTGAAGCCCCGGCCCCACCCCAGAGAAGTCTGGAGCTTGGCAGCATGGTGTTAATGCAGCAGTCCAGTACTTAATGACCTCATTCATCACAACCCTTGGGCCTCTTTGGCCAGCTGTGCCCTGGGCTCCTAGTTCAGTCAAGGGGGTCCCCTGTTCCTCCCCTTGCTTTACTCCCCCTCTCAGAGGGTGGAAGCTTAGGTGGTGACATTTATTCCCAGAAGATTTGTAGTTGAAAATGACCACTGCTCAGGGCCAGGCTGAGAAGTCTACAGGTGCATGTGGCAGAGGCCTGCCTAGAGCAGAGACTTCTCTGGCCCAGTTGGAAAGGACCTGGGGGTGACCAACCCCAGTGGTCCTCAGTCCCAACTACGTATCAGCATCCCCAGAGGGGTGTGGGGAAATCCCACCGGACCAGGACCATTGGTGCAGTGGAACCTGGGCATCGGTATTTTTCTAAAGCTCCCCACTGCTTCTAGGGTACAGGTAGGACCAAGAACCACTGATTAATCCTCTATGGATTAATGGGGAAACTCAGGCCCAGAGAGAGGCAGGGAACCTTCCCAGGTCATTTGGGCACATGGTGGCAGGAGTAGAATCTGGCTCTCTGCCTCCCAGGCCTCCTGCTGCCCCCAGAGAAAAGGGAAGGGAAATCACTTGGGAAGCTCCTAGCACTGTGCATTCATGAGGACATTTAAACCTTCTAAGTCCCTGGAGAGGTGAGAAAGGGTGCCAGTCCTGGTGGCATTCCATTGCACAGGTGAGAAAACCATCCCAGGAAGGGAGCAATTATGTGGCTAAGCTGCCCCCCTGCCCCCACCCTCGGCCAGGCTTCACCCAACTGGGATTGAACCCAGGCATTAGCTACCAGGCTGTCTCTTAGCTTGGGGATGTCCCTGACTTTGTGATGAATTCACAGCTTCTCTCCTGGCTTAGCATCTGGTCTCAGGTTCAGGTAGTTCTAATTCCCAGGAGTCACCTTGCCTCTTTTTCCTTACTCAAGGCAGCTGGGAGCTTTAAAATCAAAGATCAGGAAGGTGTTGGGACAGGCTGTACCATGAGGCTGCAGGGGATGGGAGAGAGGAGGTTCCAGCACCCGCATCTCCTAGCAGGGGCCCCGGGGGCCCCACAGTAGTCTGGGATGGGGAGCCTTCTCCCTGCATCCCCTCCCAGGCCTGACCCAGGTCTGAAGGGCCCTGGGAGCCTTCCCCAAAAAATCCATTTCTCTGTTTGCCCTGTAGACACTGGAGTTTGAGCCCCTTCCTTTAGATTGCCCGCACCAGCCACGGCCACAGCAGTATCACTTGGAAACTGGTTAGAAATGCAAATCCTCTGGCCATACCCCAGACCCTGTAGAAACTCTGGGAGGGCGGCTGGGCCATCTGCGTTTTACCAATCCCTCCAGATGTTTCTGATGCATGCTCCAGTTTAAGAACCACTGCTTTCAACCCCTGCTGTTTGTACCGCTCACAGAGCGGGGCCTGTGTAGCAGTGGCTTCCACATCAGCTGGAAGATTTTTTAGAAAAGCACATCTCTGCCCTCGGGCTCTCTGAACAGGAATCTGCATTTGAACAAGATTCCCAGAGAAGCGAAGCCTCTTGTGTGCTTTGCCTTAGTGTGTGAAGGTCAACCCCTAAAAAGCAGAGTTCCCTAGCAGTTGAGTGCCTCCACCCCCCACCCCCACCTGTGCCCTCTTTCCATTTAGAGCTGGGGCACGGCTCTTGTAACCCTCCCCCCCCCCATTTTTGGTTCTATAACGTTAATTTTACAATCTCCCTGGAGTGGGGCCAAAGCAAAGTTTTATGTGATCTGATTACACAAGGTGAATTGTCCTGGATCTGTTTAATGAAACAGACGGCGTTTAATGATTCCGTGGGGAATTAAGCGCAGTTAAGCTATTAATCAGGCCCTGGTTCCTCTGGACAAGAAGAGGGAGCATGAAGACTGGGGGGGTGCCCTGCTGGGCGCACCTGTGTGACCCTTCCGGTGGAACCAGTGCTCATGCTCTGTGGTCTGTGGCTTGGCTTCTTTATGACCCAGTTTGAAGGCAGCGATCAATGACCAGCAATCCTGTGCTAATCAGGACTTCTGAGGGTTTCTTTTTTTTTTTTTCCTTCTTTTCCACGAAGTTCAGGAGCTTCCAGGGAGGGATCGGTGGGGTAGGTGAACAGCTGCTGCCAAAGCAGCCTGGGGAGCTCTGATCCCAGTGATAATGGGGTAGGGCTGGGTTTGGTGGGGATGGGCATCTTTGTGACACCAGGGTGCCACCATCAGGAATCCTCGTGACAGCAGCTGGCATTTAGTGAGCACCACCTGGGTCCCAGGGGTCCCCTGCCGCAGTCCTTGCCCCTCTGCTTCCGTTCTATCTGCATGGCCAGGATGCAGGTCTTAGCACATTTTGCCAATGGATAAACTGAGTCTCGAGACGGACTGGAGTTCCCAAGCTGCCACAGCTAATGGAGACAGGAAGGGGGTTGTGAATGCGGCTAGTCTGTACCTACCCTCTGTAGGACCCAAAGTCAGCCATGAACAGATCCTGAGTCGTAGACTAACACCCAAAGCGAGCAGTGCTCGACTAGGAGCTGGAGCTGATCAGAACAGGAGCTCTGGAAGGGCTTGCCAGGAGGCAGGAGCCAGGCTCAGTCTGGATAGACTGGGTTGGAATCCTGTCTTGGGCAAGCACAGTGTGGCCTGGAACAACTGGCTTCAGGTCTCCCAGCCTCCTTTATCCATACCCCACCCCCCCAACCACCACCCCGTGTGTAAAACTGCTGGTAATCCCCACTCTCCAAGCTTCTTGGGAGCACAGTTCCTGCTTGGGAGCAGAAAATGTGAAGTGACTCAGGCACCGTACACTCCCATCCCAGGGCGCTGTGCAGTCAGCAAGGGGGCTGTGCCCTCTGCAGCCCATCTGCACCCAAGGCTAGGTCTACCCTCTGTAGGACCCTGACTGCCATGCAGACGGGTCCTTCCTCTTCCCTTATGACCTCCAAGCTGCAACCCTCACCCCTCCAGCAAATACCTAAGGTTAGTCAGAAATGGCCAAGCTTAAAAATCCAATCCGTGTGCTACCAGGCGACTCAGTACCACCTTCATCCGCCTGGGCTTCTGCTAGAAAGGCAACAGGTGTCCTGAGCCATCAGGAATGCGGTGAGGTGACACAGATTCTGAAAAAAAAAATTACAACAGAACATATACATGCTATATGTTCTTCTAATCACTCAGATACATCTGGTCTTAACCCATTACAACAGTATGGGCCCAATTAGCCAGATACCATTGTAAATCATCTACCGTAAGCACGAAAGATCTCCTTGTCACCCACATCAATGTTTTGCAAGGAGCAGTGGTGTTCTGGGGGTGCACAGGGAAGCAGGAGCCTCACCATAGGGTCTAATGTGTTCTGCAAAGAAAGAGGAGCCCTTTATCATGTCACACTTTGGCGGTGGGGAATTCCAATTTAGTTCAACCACCATTTATTGAGCCCCTGCTGGGGGTAAAACAGTGGGATGTAGGGGGGTGAGGCTACTGCTACCGGAAAAGATCAGGACCTGGAATCAGGTCTGATCTGGATGCTGCTGCCTGGCTGTGTGACCTTGGGCCAGTCACCTTACCTCTCTGAGCTCCCATTTCCTCACTGGTGATATAGGGTCAACAGCAGCCCTTTCCTTTCAGGGTAGTCTTTAGAATTAGAGATCTTGGGTACCCATGACCCAGCAAAGGAGGAGGATTTGGTTATTAACCAGCTGGGACCCCCTAACCCGGCTTGGGAGACTCACAGACCCTCCTTCAATAAGCACATCCCTCTGGACGGTGCAGGGTGGGGTTGCTTCTGTGAGAAGCAGTGGGTCTGGCTTCAGGATTTCAGAACACCTGCCTTGTGACTGTCCAGCGGGGGCTCAGAATCCCTTTCTCCCTTCCCGTCGTCATCAGTGATCACCCCACCTCCCCATCCCCTGCAGCTCCCCAGCTCCCCATTTTGTCCATTTCAGCAGCTCCAGAGCTGGCTGGTGTCTCTTTGAGGTTCTCTCCGGGGCTCCCTAAGGAATCACCCACATTCTTTTGTAGCCTGCCTTTCAAGTCAGAGCATCCCAACACACCTTCTCAATGTTGGTGATGATTCCCCTGCCAGTTTACCATGGTAAGGTAATAAACTCCAAAAATATAAATACACATGATAAAAAGTAGAACAGTAAGGCAAAGATGACAATCTAGATAATCCGACTTAAACTGTACCCCCAGCCCAGTCTACTGGAGAGACCTTCAACAGACATGAGGGGGCTTAGAGGGGGAACGCTGAAGCCCAAAGATTGGCCTCCTGCCTGAGTCTGGGAAAACGATTGTCCTGTCTCAGAACAGAGTAATGGCAGGAATAACAATTGGCAACGTTTGCTGAGCCCCTACTGGGTACGGGGTGCCATGCTAAAACCCTTAGAGGATTTTGTTTGTTCCTCGGCAAGTCACTATTTTTTAAATTTAAATTCAAGTTAGCACAGTAGATTATTCGTTTCAGGGTAGAATTTAAAGTCATCAGTTGCATATGACTTACATCGGGTACGTGCATTTAATGCCCATCGCTCAGTTACCCCGTCCCCCCACCCAAACCTCCTGTGCATTTATCCACTTCTCTATACAAATGTCCTATTACCATCCTGTGCATAGATCCCATTACCAAGCAGGATAACTATTACTGCACAGAGTAGCTTGATAGTCTGAAGCCAGACTGCTCAGTTTCTAATCCTGGCTCTGCCCCTGAGTAGCTGTGTGACCTGGAGCAAATTACTTGACCTCTCTGCGCCTCACTTTTTCTGTTAAGTGAAGAAAATGATGATACCACTATTACTTGGTTAATATAATAACCACTATTACTTGGTTAATATAAATGTATATAAAAATACAGTAATATGCATTGTTGGAGGAGTCTGGGCCATGCATGCAGTAAGCACCCGACAAGTGTTAACTGTTCTCCCTGAAGAGAAGGAAAGGCTCAGAATGTTCCAGATAGAAGCAGCAGCCAGGAGGTGGGGAGGAGTCGGGCCAGGCCAGGGCCTCGAAGGAGTGAAGGCTGTTGCCAGTCACTGACTTCCTGTGTGCCCACCACCATCTGACCCTGGTCCCTTGAGTGCCTCCCCTCTCTGACTGGGCCCTGCCTCTTCTCTGCAGAGTGGCCTGAGTTTGTGAGGAACTACGCCCCGTGGTGGGCCACGCACACGCTGGACTGGCTCAGGTTCGGTAAGAAGGTGCTGGTGGTTCACTTTGAGGACCTGAAGCAGGACCTGTTCGTGCAGCTGGGCCGCATGGTCAGCCTGCTGGGCGTGGCCGTCAGGGAGGACCGGCTGCTGTGTGTGGAGAGCCAGAAGGACGGCAACTTCAAGCGCTCGGGCCTCCGCAAGCTCGAGTACGACCCCTACACGGCCGACATGCAGAAGGTCATCTCTGCCTACATCAAGGTGGTGGACGCGGCCCTCAAGGGGAGGAACCTGACCGGCGTCCCTGATGACTACTACCCCAGATGATGCGTTGGGGGGGGGGGGAGAAGTGGGGAGGGGCCGGGGACCCCCGCCCCTCTGTCCTCTCCACTTTGAGGACAGTCCCCCAGCTGCTGTGGGCCTTCAGTGAGTTTCCTGCATGACAGAGGAAGCTCCAGGGAAGAGACTGCCTGCCTGGGCCCTCCCCACCCCACTCACAGCCCCCCTTGGAGATAGAGGGGGCCGCTGCTTTGGGGTGTTGCAACCACATGGACCCTTCTCTGTCTCCCGTGTCCCTACCCCCTGCTGCCCTGTGGGAGGGAGGGCTCATGGCATCCCCAAGACCCGGCAGCCCCACTGCTGAGGTCGAGGATCTTGATTTGAGAGCTAGGGGGACTGTTGCAGAAGGAAATGGACCCCGACTGTGTCCCCTCCTGGGCCGAGCGTCCACAGCCTGCCCTTTTCTCCTCCGCCCCGGGGAGGCACTGGCACCAATGTGGACTCAGGACACTTCTGTCTGAAGAAAGGCTTCTGACATTCTCAGTGGGGTGTGGAGGCACTGGTGCTCCCAGTGTGCTAACTGGCACCACCGTGGGTCACACTGCTCCTGAGAAACCATCTGGTTGCCTGACCACCTCGAGGGCCAGAATTCTGTGCTCTTCTTCCCCCGCTTCAGCCAGGAGGGGACCTTGGCATCTTTGATCCCACTTCCAGGGGTTCCTCAGGCGCCAACGGTTAGCTCCAGGATGGCCAGCCACATGCCAAATCCTAAGATTGACAGCCCCAGTGACCTCTCTCCATGGTGGGGCCCGATGCATTGATCTTACACTGCCCTCTGACCCCTACCAATGGGTCCTTTGCTATCCGGGTGAGAGAGAAGGGGTGCTCCACATCAGGTTGGACCAGGACCAAAAGAGACCCCCACTACCTTCCCGGACCATTCCCTTGGTCATAGTCCAGTGGGGCCAGCTTCCCTTGGGATGGTTCTTTAAGAGAATGGTTCTTCCATTTCCACACAAACCCTGCTCCCTTGGTGGTAAGATCTCAAACCAAAGGATTCTCAAGGACTTTGGTCGCTAATCCTGTCTTAGAAAGCACTGATTGGGGATCACATCTTTGCCCACCCCACCCCCCACCTTGGATACCAGTGGCTTCGCATCCGGCCCACACCTGCACCTTTGCCACCATGTAGATGCAAAAGCCATAGGTCACAGATCTTTGCTATTCTGTCTGGAGCAGCCCCCCAGTAGGCTTGGGGTGCAAGTAAATGCTCGTTTCCAAATACCCAAGAGACTACGGAGAAGGCGAGTGTAAAGAGATATATTTTTTTAAGAGGAATATAACTAGTACATTCTGCCCTTTGGCGCCTGGCCACGCAGAGGGAAGGGCTTAGGGCCTGGGCCTGTGGCTCTCTTCCCTGATCCCCTCAGCTGTGGGATTTAGGCCACCCCCAGGGCCCAGCCAGGGGCTGCTGAATGTATTTTGTACCTTGTTTCTTTCCCCCCAGGCTAATTTCTAGTCTTTTGAGAAGCAGTACAGGGCGTGGCCTCCCCTCCCGCTTCGAGGTCCGTCCCCCGGAGACTCCAGGTCCACCACCTGGGCCAGTTCTGTTGGTGGTCACCTCAGGCCACAGGCCTCTGTCTGAAGATTCCTCAGGTCAACACCATCATTAAAAAGAGACTTTGTTTATTCTAGCACATGGTAGAGCGTTGTGTGAGTGTAAGAGAATTGCTCTGGGGGGAGGTAGTTGTGTTTGTGTCTGGGAAGTACAACGTGCCTGTGTGTGTGAAACTGCTCACCTACCCTTGTATGTCTCGAGACGGCGTCCCCCGTGTGGATGTGATGACTGCCCCATTTCTAAGGGGTTGTGTGGGCTCCTGTGTGTGGAATTGTGCACTTGTAGAGGAGGAAAGGGCTCGAGTGTGAACCCCGTGCCAGGGAAGGCGCCTGTTGTGGAGATTGTCAGATTGCCAGATTGTCTCTGGTCTCAAGTTGTGTCTCCTGCCTATGCCTTGTCCTTGGCAAGTGTGCGTCTGTGCGGGGGTGTGGTGTAAACGCCCCTGTATGGGTGTGTGCATGTATGGAGGGGGTTCCCTTCTGTGTGAATGTGCAAGGGACATCCCTGGGTGTGGGGTGCTGTGAATTTGTATGTGCAGAAGGGAAGCCAGTAAGAGCAGAAGAGAAGGCTTCTTTGTCTCCCGGGAGGGACCAGCGTTTCCATACTGCCTTGTGGGCAGAAAGGGGGAGGAAGGGGATAAGCCAAGTGCAGACAGGCAGAGGAAGGGGAGGGAGAGACTTCTCCCCATCATGAGGGATTGCTCAGGATGGGTGGGTGAGGACACCTCCCCACCCCCCGCACCCCAGTCCTGGGTTCTCTGAAGTAGGGAGGGCGAAAGAAGAGCTCAGAAAGCGGGAAGAGCAGGAGGCTGCTCCAGGACCAAGGGCAGGGTCTTTCTCTTCTGGGATTTTGTGTTGGCTTCAGAAATCTAGGAGGTCTCACCAGTCCCCGGCCAAAGTCTCAAGCCAAGTCTGACCTGGTCACAGATGGAGCCTCAATCCTGGAGTCTTGATCCTGGGTGACAGTGGAGCCCTAATTCTAAACACCTGCTGATCCATGATCCTGATCTCCTACAGATTCCCACATCGAGCCTCGGCCCCACCCGTACCAAGTCTTGACCCAAGTCACTGATGGCACTCCAGCCTGGGTCGTAGGCTAAACTCAGACCTGCCCCCAAACAAATGCTGATCCTGTGTGTGGACTGTGCCTGAATCTGCCACAGCTCTGATTCTGGTTGGAAACTGAGCCCCAGTCCTGGCCCTGGAGGAGTCTTTTCCTTGGCCTCTGGGCCCTCATCTGACCTTAGATTGAGCCTTGTCTCTGGTCTCAAGTTGAGCCCTAAAGCCCTATGCCAATTTCTTTTACCTTTTCCATGATCTCTTCCTCCCTGACCAGAAGCGAAGGAAGCCAGGGCGCATCCAGCCCCACACTCCCTAGACACTGCTGCTCAGATCTCACGGATCCTGTGCCGCGTCCTTCTCCCCATCACAGATGATGGTGGGGAGGAAGGAAGAGATTTTTTTCCAGCCCTTTAGGCTGAGGGTAGGGGTGGGGGGTGGTAAGATGGACAGTTTAGCAACCTCTTCTCTGTCCATCTTTACTGCACTTCAACCGTCTCAAGTCACACCTGTGTTGCAGGCCCAGAAGGAACCAAGGTAGCATCCCCTCATTCCTTCAGCAAATACTTACTGGGCATCTACTATGTACTTGGCACTATTTTAGCTTCTAGAGACTTAAAGAGGAACACAACAGACAAAAATCCCTGTTTCTGCACAGCTGATACTTCACCAAGTGCTGAGTACATACCCGTAAGTGGTCAGAAAGCTTCTGAGGGCAAAGAGGGCAGGGGCCCACGGTGGGTCCTGGCCGACCCCGGGAGGTTGTCAGCAACCCCAACAGACAGGAGCGTGGCCCACCGATGCCCGAGATTAGCCGGAACTGGCCTGAGCCCCACCAAGGTCACGGCAGAACCGGGCCAGTCAGGGACTTCTCCAGAAAGTCTCTCTGGCAGAGGGACAGCACCTCTGCATGCATCTGCAGAGGAGGGAAAGCTGGGGAACAGTGGTCGCCCGGTGCAGGGTATGGTACCTGGGGGCAGCTGGGACACCTGGCTTATCCTGCTGTTGTTCCTAGAGGGGAACAGGCCATGCTGGGCATCTGCTGAAGGCTGGGATTGTTCTGGTAATCGGGGGACGCTGCCACAGACATGTCCCTGGTGGGCAGTCTGGGAGGGGGAGAAGGATGGGGAGGCAGAGGGGTTGCCAGGGGGCACGTCCCAAGGGGACCCATCTCCTAGAAGCCAAGACCCCTTTTCTCTTGCGTTGGTTCTTCCCCATTTTTCTTCATATGCCTCCCAGGTTGCATCTCCCTCTTTCTGGTTTTATTTCCTCCAGCTGCTCATTAAACCTCTTCTCTCTTGTCCTCACCCCCTCATCCCCCCTATTCATCTTTCTCTCTTGATTTCTGTCTGTGCCAGCATCTCTCCATCTCTTCATCTCTGTCTCTCTGCCTGTCTCTTGCTCGCTCCCTACCGCCTCCCTCCCCACCCCTGTTTGTCCTCTCTTGCCTCCTCCTCCTCTTCCTGGAGAGTGGGGGCGACTCTGCGGGATGCAGACTCAGGGAGACAAATGCTACCCAGGCCGGTAACCAAGGAAGTGGTTTCCTTAGCAACCGAACTGCAGGCACGTGCTCCACTGCCCTGTCCCTTAGCTGTTCCAGTAAGTCCTCAGAGGGGGAAGGGGGCGCCGAGCCTGGAGACAGGAGTCTGTAAAGACACTGCTGTAGTGACCCTGAGAGGGGACTGTGGCCAGAGACTGGCTCAGTGCCTGCCACTTTGGGGACACTCAAAAATAGGAGGGGTGGGGACAGAGAGAAGCATGTAGAGGAATCCGCAGGACTGGGTGACGGACTGGATGTGGGGGGGAGGGAGGCAGTGCCAAAGGCAGCAGGGGGGCCACCAAGGCTCTGCCTGGGTAGCTGGGCGGGGGGGAGGGAGGGGAGGGTGACAGATGGAGAACTGGAGCTGAGGAGCAGGTGAGGGCGGGAGAGAAGATGGCAAGCTGACACAGCTCCCTGTCCCCAAGCCTTCCCCGTCTAGTTGGGGTGAGACTGGGGGAGGGAAGGTGAAGACAGACACAGAAATATCTCATGCAATTGTCCCTGTACATTGGCAACAAGGAACAGAGAAGGTCAGTAAACTGCTCAGGTGACACAAAAATTGGGTGGCAACACGTAGATTTGAACCTGGGTACGATCCAGAGCCTGTCCAGAAAGTGGAAGACGGAGAGGCTAGAATATGGAAAGAAAGGCAGAGAAAGAGACAGAGAGACAGCAACAGAAGAACAGAGAGAGATTTAAATCACTGATTTGCCACTTTTTCCCCTACCAGGAAAACAAAAATATGTTCCATTTTTGAGAATTGAGGACGGGGAGGGAGTAGACAACAGTGCCCAGCAGAAGGATCGTGGTTGTAGCTATAAATAACTGTCCCCAAAGAAAACACCTGTCAAGATGCATTCCCTTCCTGGGAGAGAAATTGTGTTCCTGGTCCAGGTTGATATTTCAGTGACTGGGGGGGAGGGGGAGGAGGGGAGTGACAGGGGCAAAGGGCAGAAAGTTGATCAATGTAACACGGAAACCTCGCTCAGCTTTTCCCCAAATGCAATAAAACGTGCAGGCGAGGAGAGCTATAAATCTGGATGATAATATCCGTCCTCGCAAAAGCAACATGTTTATTTATCATGTTTGCACGTTTACTATTTCCCCTCAAATTTACAGTCTGCAATCTGCCGGCGTGCAGGAGGAGAAACATGGAAATGAGAACTAGCAGAACATTGAGGAGGAAGAAATGATAAACTATTTATCCCCCGACTCCACCTCCACACCCTGGCACCTTAAATCCAATTTCAAACAAAGGTGGGGACTGATTGGAACGGGCCTGCACATCTCTGCTCTGGGCCTCTGCCGGCTAATTGAAATGAACAGTCCTCACGGAATGGGATGATTTTTGTGTCTTCTGGAGTCATTTGCCAAACAATTACAGGGAACAGTCAACCACAAGTGAGAGGGTCCATTTCAATGGGGACCAAACTGGGATCCTCTGTGCTTGCCGGGAGGCAAAGGTGTGTTTATGGTTGTCTTACTGATGACCACTGGCCCAGGTCTGGGCATCGCTACAGCAGAAGCGTGCAAAAGATTGTTGGTATCATCCACACATCCCAGCATTTCGCGCATTATGATCTCGGTGACCCCTAGAACTGGCTCAGGACCTGGCACATAGCAGGTGCTAAGCAAATGTATGTGGATTTTTCTGAATATGTGGATTCAGGAATATTAAAGGATATTTAGAAAAGCCACAAGTCATCAGCCAACACAGACCCAAGTTACTATTCCCCTTCTTGCCCTGAATTTTATCTGCAGTAATACTGAATTAATTACTGACTGCCCCCCTCCCTTTTCTTGCATCCTCAAAGCCAATAATGTAGCACAGCCCACTCATACTGGCTCTTGAGAACCAGTCATGTGCATCTCTTCTCAAATTCACATTCAGTGATGCTGTGCCGATAGCCTGATAGGCTGTGGTGAGAATATTTACACCATGGAAATTGGCAAATCAGGCAGATTTGTCTTTCATGGGGGATGGGGGATAGCCAGTCAAGCATTTACCAGCACGCTGCTGCCCAAAGCACACAGGCACAGGCTGTGCTAGTGCTTGTCTTGTATTCATACCACCCCCTCCTCCTGGAAAGGCTTTATCTGGTTAATGTCTTCCCCTCCCTAGGACTTGGCTCAGGCTCTTCCTCTTCCAGGCAGCCTCCCTGGATTATGAAGACCACATTCAGTAACTCTTCTGACCTTGATCATAGCTTTGGATGTGGCTTTTTTTTTTTTTTTTTTTTTTTTTGCTATCACTTGAGTAATTTGGAATCTCTCTCTCACCAGGACATGAGCTCTATTAGGGTAGGAACCATATCTTCACCTCTGTATTTCCATGGCCCCCAGCACAGACTAGGTAATAAGCAAATACTCAGCCAATGAAAGAATTAATCACATTTAACACCATCCACCAACCTTAGGGCTACAAACTTTGCAGTGAATGAATAGCAGGATCCACCTGCCCAAACAATGGCCAATAAGGGAAATAGGAAACTACTCATGAGATGAGAGTAGCTAATATTTACTGAGGAGAAATTATATGCTGGGATGCTTTTATTATATATAAAATTATATGGAGCCAGGAGCCTGAATCACCAGGACCCTGGCAGGCAGAGGACTCAGTCTTCCCATTTTACAATCAGGTAATAGAGGCTCAGGGAAAGTCAGTAATTTGCCCAAGGTCCCACAGCTAGGAAACGATGGAACTGGACTTTGAACTCAGGCAGTCTAACTTCAGAGTCCTTATATTTAGCAGCTACACTGCATCCTAGGAGGACAGATGAGCCCCAAGCCAAGAAGGAAGGGACAGGTCTGGCAAGGTGTCAGGGAGAAGACAGACTGTAGCACAGGAGACGGTGGAGGGAAATAAACTATGTGAAGGGGTGGCCTTTCTGGGGCCGAGGACCTGCGGGGTAGGGCAGGGAAGTGAGGCTGCCCCCTCAGAAAGCAAGCAGGGAGGTGGTGTGCCAGGCGTCTCTGGGTTCTAAGCAGCGAGGCTGATTTATAGATCCCCATGGCAACTGCTAAGCAATAATCTCTTACTCCACAGCTCAGTGCTTCTCTAGAAATTCTTTCCTCCTCCCTTCACTGCCACTCCCCCTAGCCCACGGAGGCAAGGTGACAGCTTCTTCCCCAGGAGAAACTGTGCTGGAGAAGAAAGGATGGGCCCAGGAGAAGGGACATTGGAGTGGAGCGGTGGGGGAGGCATAAGAAAAGAGAAAGAGGGGCTTAAGACCCCAAAGGTCCAATCATCAGATTGGAAAAGGATTGCAGAAGGGGGTTTTCAGACCACCATAAAAATCTCACGAAAACCATGAATTACCTCCCTCGAAAAATGTGACCATGCACATATACTCACACATACAGAGTTTTGTGTAGTTTCAGGGAGTGTGTAAATCCCTTGGGACCTAAAGTAGAAAATTAAAAAAATCATCTAATCTAGTGGCTTCCAAATTAGGACAATGGAATCCTATCTTTAATCAAGGCCAAATGTGATGCCTCTAATAGTGGGTTCCCATCAGGGGCAATCTTGCACCCCAGGGGGCATTTAGCAATGTCTGGAGATATTTTTGGTTGTCACAACTGGGGGGAGGGAGAGGTTCTACTGGCACCTACTGGGTAGAGACAGGGGATGCTGCTCAATATCCTACACAGCACAGAACAGCTCCCACCATGATACGAAAGGATTTGACCAAAAAGGTTAGTAGTGCCAAGGTTGATAAACCTTGGTATAATATCGAAAAAGGGGAGCTATTCATTCATTCATTCATTCACTCATTCAGTGAAGTGGATGAGGAGTGGGGGTATGGAGCTCCTCTTGCATCAGACAAACCTGACTCCCATTTGGACTCAGCTGTGACCTGGGGCCAACTGTTAAACATCTCTGAGCTTTAGTTTCTTCATCTCTAAAATGAAGGTTATCATGAAATATAACAATGAGGCTTGCTATACTGAGCACGGGACCATATGCACCCGGGAAGCAAAGAACAAGGGTGTTGTACTCTTTATTGTCATATTATTAATGGTGGTGTGGAAGATTTCACAAGTGAGGGATCCAATCTGTAATAACTCAGAGAAGCATCTCTCCCTGGCTAATGTGAGGGACCAGGGACTGCTAGGGACTCAATGTGTCCTCCCACAGTGTATCATTGTAATCCCCAGTGTGATGGTATCAGGGTGTGGGGCCTTTGGAGGTAATCAGGATTAGATTAAGTCACGATGGTATTAATGCCCTTATAAAAAGAGGAAAAGACACAAGATCAAGATCACTCCACTACTCTCCCTCCCTCTACTATGTGTGAGGGCCCAGCAAGAAGGCAGGAAGAGGATCCTTCCCAGCCTCCAGAACCATGAGAAATAAATGTCTTCTTTAAGCCCCTGTGATGTACTGTTATAGCAGCATCCACAGACATGTTTAAGCCAAGAGGGGTCTTGTTGAACTGAAAACCTAGCACAACAGTGTGACCATGGAACTGTATTCCCCTGTGTAGTTTATAAACTAGCCCCGAAATATACGAACGTCTCTCATCAATGTCAAATGTGACACTTGTCACAAGGACTGCCTTAAGACACACATCCCCTTGTGGGCATGTCTGGTCTGGCAGTTTATAGAAAGCTCCACCTTATAATTGCCTACCTCTACTTCCTACATTCACCAATTAGAATCCCAACATCCAACTTTGGGATGATTTTAATTTAAGAAATCTGTATTGCTTGCCTTTGCTTGGGAGTCTCCTAAAAGCAGAGCCTGGGACAAGGATTTGTGTGCAGACCATTTAATCAAGAGGGAACACATGGGAGCAGGAAAAAGGAGATAAGAAAAGGCCAATGTTAGTTCTCTTATGAAGGTCTCAGCGGTAAGCCACGGTGGGGAAGGAAAGGGGCGACTCCACCACTCCTGAAGAGTATACAGAATGCCTCCCAGACCATGCACTGAGAGGAGCATCTGCCCATCTGCTCTCCACCTTCTCTGGTCAGGGGTTGTCAGTGGGGCTTTAAACTCTCTTGTATGGGCCCACATGAAATGCAGCAGGAGTTCATGGCACTGGAGAGGCCCAGGACCACAAGTAAGGTGTGTGGTGCACACTTGAGGCAAGGTAGGAAGAGGATGTGAATGGGGGTCCCCTACACAGAACTGTCCACACCAGCCACAACTGAAATCTGAAGTGAGCTAACAAGGGTATGGCACCATGGACATAAGATCCCCTTTCTGGGCTCAAGTCTCACCTCTGCCAATGATGAAACTCTTGAGTGTCGGGGTTCTCTTCTGTAAGGTACGAATAATAGTACCTATCTCATAGAGCTGCTGGGGGAGTGGGCAGAGCTTATGTTTTTGTTTTCGTTTTGTTTTTTTAAGATTTTATCCATTTACTTGAGAGAGAGAGAGAGAGAGAGAGGGAGAGAGGGAGAGAGCATGAGCAAGGGGGTGGGGGCGGGCAGAGGGAGCCTGACATAGGACTCGATCCCAGGACCCCAGAATCATGACCTGAGCCAAAGGCAGATGCTTAACCTACTGAGCCACCCAGGTGCCCCTGAGCTTATGTTTTTTTAAAGCATACAGTAGGTGCTCAGGAAACAGGAACAGTCACCTTTCTGCCTGTGCAGCAGCCCCAACCTGAAAGCAGTTTTTCTTGGCTGTGCAATCTGCCTCACTTTTGTGAACCTGTCTGACATGATTTATGCCACAGAATGAATTCCTAGGAAGCAAAATTGGGAGATTCTGAGGGACTCTGAGACAAAGTGTGAAATGGAGGACACGTTGGCAGGGAGGGGTTGGGAGTGAGTCACAAGGAGGCTCTTTGGGGATTAATGCCACCATAATGGTCTTCACTGAGGAGCTCATTTGACACATCCCCAATCCTTTTCTGTGGCTCACTTCTGGAACAGGTTCCAGCTGATGTTGGTTCAGCTATAATGGATGAAAATCTTCCTTTTTCCACTCTTCCAAATAGAAAAACCATGAGACTGGCTTCAGTAGAAGGTCTCAAATTCAGATGCCTAGGGGAGCCAGCTGAATGCCATAAATGAGTTAAGTGTGCAGTAAGTACACATACTGAATACAAAAGAATATTCTTTTTCCATAAAGAATTATATTCTCCTTTTACTTTCTTGAAACATAGGGCTCTCATATCCCTTCTTTAATTTTCACACTTTTACTAGAGACATGTCCAGAGAAAGTATTCTCTACTATAAGAAAAATATACCAGTGCATTATTACATAGCAGCCAACTCGGCATTGGTGTTGGGGAAGCAATAGGGAGAGGATGGGAATTCTATATCCCACTGGTGTCACAGAAAATCATGGAGAAAGCCACTCAAAGAATCAACCTTCACTGAAACCACCATTAACTTGCAAAGACTGAGAAAATAAACTCTGGACAAAATCAAAGCTTTGAAACCTAATCCAAGACTTCTGGCAACCAGGGCAATGCTTAATGAAGAAAATAATTTAAGGACTGAATTTCTGCATTTTAAGGAAATGACAGGACTAGGGTTTCTGCCTATGGGAATAACAAAGGAGACACTTCAGTGACCACACATGACAAGGAATACCATCTTTACAGGGTGGGGCAAAGCGGGGTGGTATGAAAAAAATCACTAAACAGACAGTTGCAGCCCCCAACCATCAATAAGTTTAAACTTTAGGGGGAGAGGGAAGAATCTGATTTCCAGAGTTACTACATTATAATACTCAAAATGCTGCCTGTAAAGAATTACAAGGCATGTAAAGAAACAGGAAAGTATGGCCCATCACCCATCCATTCCTTTATTTGCTTGTTCACTCACTCCTTGGAAATTCATTGGCTTACAAACTACTCATCACCACATCCTCACTCACCAGTGAATTCTATTTATCCAACATACTCCACAAACAAGTTCAACCCTCCCTCAGATCCAGGCTATCCCACAAGGACTGAACCACAGAGTGGCTTTTTCAGTGACTCCTCCTTCATTCTAAATCAATTCATTCCACTCTCCCTCATCATGGAACTAAAGTTTATTTCAGAAAGACCACTTAAAGAAGGCTCTCCCTTCTCCAGGTCTCAGTCTCCCGCTCTGCAAAACCAGTGTGCTGAAGTGGGCAATTCCCTAAGGATTTAGTCATCCTGGTAGTGAGAAGAGTAGGGGCATATGCAGGACTTGGCATCACACACACTGACCCCCTGGGGGAACAAGGCCCAGAGAAAGAAAGGGCCTTTCCCAAGGGTACACCATATTTCATACCTACTTTCCCTGATGTCAAAGCTATGAATCAGAGAGCTATCACCCACCATATGCCCCTTCTCTGCACATTGATGGTCTGAATGAACTAACGCCACTATTTCCTGATGGAAAGATGATCTGGAAGATACCATACCCACTTCCTTGCCTCAGTTGGCTCTCCTGGACAGCCAGCCATACCATCCTTCTCTTGCCTCCTAGGGCTGTGTAAAGTGTTTAATTAATAAACACACCTTTAAAGCAAGCTAATGTTAAACAGCAATGTTTAAGTGCTAATTATTGTTATCATAGGCCACTTTCCACCTCATTAAATGCATGGATTTGGTAATTGTTAGCTAATTCCCAAGAAGAAACCAGGAGCCCCTCAAGTGTTAGGGTTGCTTCTTTCCCCAGAAATTCACCCACTTTCCAAGCCACAGGACGGCAAGCTGGTTTGTCTGAAAGCTCTAATGAGGGCTCCTGTGGAAAGCGTATAGGCTCTGCCTTTATCCTTGCAGGTTAAAGTCTCAGCCTTGACATTTACTTCCCTGATGTGTGTCATTAGGAATGTTGCTCCATGTCTTTGAGCATCTGCTTCCTAGTCTAGAAAAGGAGACAAATGTATGCAGATCATTTGATCCGCTAAAGGGATTTGATTATCAATATTAATATTTCTTTTACCATTAGCTCAGTGTTTTCTTTTGCTTTTTGGTCGGCTTTATTGAAATATATTTTACATATGACAAAAGTTGCCAATTTCAGGTATAATGAGTTGATGAATTTTAATACTCGTGATATAATAATATGACTACCATCAATATGATGCTATAGAACATAACCATTTCCCCAAAAAAGTTCTTTCAAGCCATTTGCAGTTAATTTCCTCCTTCCACGGCATTCTCTCCCCTTGGCCCCCTGGAAACCACTGGTTTACTTTCTATCATGATAATTTTCCAGAATTTCATATAAATGGAATCATACAAGTCTCTCTTCTTTCACCTAACTAATGCTTTTGTGATTTATCCAAAATGTCGCATGATCTGTATCAGTAGTTCATTATTTTTCATTGCTAAGTAGTATGCCATTTATGGACATACTACATCATTTTTTTAACCCATTCACCAACTGAGAGCAATTTGGCTTCTTTTCACTATGGAGTTATTATCAGAAAAGTTGGTATAAACGGCATATGAGTTTTTGTACAGACATAAGTTTTCATTTTCTTGAATAAATACCTAAGAGTGGAATTGCTGTTGGATCACAAATGGATGTTTAACATTATTTTAAAAAAATAAACAAACCTGCCAAACCATTTTCCAAAAGGACTGCCTCATTTTGTATTTCCACTAGCAGTGTATGAGAGTTCAATTGCTCACATCCTCACCAACTCTTGGTATTGCCTTTTTGCTTTTAGATATTCTAGTACCTGTGAGTGGTATCTCACTGTGGTTTGAATTTGCATCTCTCTAATGGTGAATGGTGTTGCACATCTTTTCATGTACTTATTAGTTCTATAGTTTCTTTGAAGGGTCTATTAAATACTCTGCTCTTTTTTCTTCAGGACATCTTTCTCATAAAACTACTACTTTCAAGAGAAGGACACATAGCTGACTTTCCTAACACATAAAAACAGACACAGACAGTTGGACAAAATGAAGAGACAGGTATAAGTCCCAAATGAAAGAATGGGACAAAAGTCACAGCAGTAGAGCTACATCAAACAGAGATAAGCAATATGCCTGATAGAGAATATAAAGTAATGATCCTAAAGATACCCACTGGACTTGAGAGTGGAGGATCCTAGGGCAACCCTCAACAAAAAGATAAGATATATAACAAAGAATCAGAGATTAAAACAGTAACTGAAATTAAAAATACACTAGAGGGACTAAAGAGTAGAGAAGAGAAAGCAGAAGAACAGAGCAGTGAGCCGCAAGACAGTAATGGAAAGCAACCAAGCTGAAAAGGGAAAAAGGGGGGGGGTAAAAAATAAAAAATAGTTACGAGAATTCAGTGACACCATTAAGTGCAATTATCATTCGTATTATATCCCAGAGGGAGAAGAGAGAGAAAAGGGGGCAGAAAATTTATTCAAATAAAAAGTGACTGAAAAATTCCCAAATCTGGGGCAGGAAGCAGACATCCAGATCAAGGAGGCACAAAGAACTCCCAACAAAAATCAATCCAAGGAAGTCCACTCCAAGACATAATTAAAATAGCAAAAAAAAAAGTAGTGATGGAGAATTTTTTTTCCTTTTTTTTAATTGGAGTTCAATTTGCCAACATATAGCATAACACTCAGTGCTCATCCCGTCAAGTGCTCCCCTCAGTGCCCGTCACCCAGTCACCCCCACCCCCTGCCCATCTCCCTTCCACCACTCCTTGTTTGTTTCCCAGAGTTAGGAGTCACTCATATTCTGTCTCCCTTTCTGATATTTCCCACTCATTTTTTTTCTCCTTTCCCCTTTATTCCCTTCCACTATTTTTTATATTCCCCAAATGAATGAGACCATATAATGTTTGTCCTTCTCGGTGATGGAGAATTTTAAAGACAGCCAGAGAAAAGTAAATAGTTACATATAAAGAGAGACCCCATAAGGCTATCAGCCACTTTCTCAGCAGAAACTTTGCAGGCCAGAAGGGCCTGGCATGATATATTAAAAGTGCTAAGAGGAAAAACAACCCCACAACCAAGAATACTCTATCTAGCTACACTATCATACAGAATAGGAGAAAGAGTTTACCCAAACAAAAATGAAAGGAATTCATCACCACTAAATCAGCCTTACAATAAATGTTAAGGGGAACTCTCTGAGTGGGAAGACCAAAAGCAGGAATAAGAGAAGTAGGAAGCACAAAATCAGGAAAATTAAATATAGCTATAAAAATCTGTCAAGATATTCACCAAAAAAAGGATGTAAAATATGGTACCATATACATAAAACGTGTGCTGTGAGGACAGGAGGGAGAGAAGTTAAAACTTAGTGATTTGAGAATGGGTTAAAACCTAAGTGACCATCAATTTAATGTAGATTCCTATATACATAGGATATTATATATAAACCTAATGGTAACCAAATTAAAAACCTGTAATAGATATAAAAAAATAAAAAGAATCTAAGCATATTACTAAAGAAAACCATCAAAGCACAAAAGAGCAAGAGAGGAAACAGAAGAACTATAAAAACAACCATAAAACAAATAACAAGATGGTAACAAGTACATACCCATCAATAATTACTTTGAATGTTAATGGACTAAACACTCCAATCAAAAGAGGTAGGGTGGTGGAATGGATAAAAAAAGAAGCCCAATCTCTACGCTACCTACAAAAGACTCATATCAGACTAAAGATACATGCAGATTGAAAGTGAGAGAATGGAAAACATTGATCATGCAAATGGAAGTGAAAAGAAAGCTGAGGTAGCAACACTTTTATCAGACAAAATGGACTTTATTGTTTTTTAAAGATTTATTTGTTTATTTTGGGGGGTAGAGGCAGAGGGTGAGGGAGAGAGAGCCCAAAGCAGAATCCAGACTAAGCAGGAAACCCAATGCAGGGCTTGATCTCACCACCCTTAGATCACAACATGAGCCGAAACCAAGAGTGGATGCTCAACTGACTGCACCACCCAGGGGCCCCAGACAAAACAGACTTTAAAACAAAGACTGTAGCAAAGAAGGACATTACATACTCATAAAGGGAAAAATCCAATGAAAAGATATAACAATTGTAAATATTTATGCACTCGACATGGGAGCACCCAAAACGTAACTCAGCTATTAACAAACATAAAGGAAGAAACTCATAGGGATATTATAATAGTAGGGGACTTTGACATCCCACTTACACCAATAGATAGATAATCCAAACAGAAAAATCAACAAACAGTGGCTTTTAATGACAAATTGGACCAGATGGATCTAACAGATATATTCAGAACATTCCATCCCCAAACAGTGGAATATACATTCTTTTCAAGTACACATGGAACATTCTCCAGAAAACATCACATTAGGCCACAAATTTCAACAAATTCAAAAAAGGTTAAAATTATATCATGTATCTCTTCTGACCACAACACTATGAAACTAGAAACTACTTTCTATGAAACTAGAAATCAACCACAAGAAAAAAATCCGGAAAAAACACAAATACATGGAGGCTAAATAACATGCTATTAAACAATTAATGGATTAAGAAATCAAGGACAAAATAAAGGAGGAGGAAAGAAATCAAGGAGAAAATAAAAAATACATGGAGACAAAAGAAAATGAAAACACAATAGTCTAAAATATTTGGGATGCAGAAAAAGTTGTTCTAAGATGGAAGATGAGAGTAATACAGGCCTACTTTAAGAAGAAACAGCTCAAAAAAAAAAAAAAAAGAAAAAGAAACAGCTCAAGTAAACCTAACCTTATACCTAAAGGAGGTAGGAAAAGAAGAACAAAACCCAAAGCCAGTAGAAGGGAGAAAATAATAAAGATTTGAGCAGAAACAAATGAAATAGAAACTAAAAGAATAATAGAACAATGAAACCAGGAGCTGATTCTTTGAAAACAAAATTAATAAACCTCTAGCCAGAGTCAAAAGAAAAAACTCAAAATCAGAAATTAAAGCAGAGAAATAACAACCAACACCAAAGAAATATAAAGGGTTATAAGAGAATATGAAAAATTATATACCAACAAATTGGGCAAAATAGAAGAAATAAACTCCTAGAAACATATGTCCCCAAACTGAATCATTAACAGACCATTTAAACAGATGATTACCAGCAATGATATTGAATGGGTAATAATAATAAAAAAAACTCCCAACAAACAAAAGTGCAGGATCAGACGACTTCAAGGTGAATTCCACCAAACATTTAAAGACTTTATACCTATTCTTCTCAAACTAGTCCCAAAAATAGAAGAGGAATGAAAGCTTCCAAATTCATTCTAATAAAGCCAGCATTACCCTGATACCAAAAATCAGATACACTACACTACACGCACACACAACACACACACACACACACACACACACACACACACACACTCTACAGGCCAATATCTCTGATGAACATAGGTACAAAAATCCTCAGACAATATTACCAAACCAAATCCAACAATACATTAAAAAAAATCATTCATCACAATCAAGTGGGATTTATTCTTGGGCTGCAAGTGTGGCTCAATATCCACAAATCAATCAACATGATACATCACATCAAGGATAAAAATCATAGGATTATTTTAATAGATGCAGAGAAAGAATTTGATGAAGTATAATATACATTCATGATAAAAACCTTCAACAAAACAGGTTTAGAGAAAACCTATCTCAACATAATAAAGGTCATATATGAAAAATCCAGATATTCAATGGTGAAAAACAGAGCTTTTCCCTAAGATGAGGAACAAGACAAGGATGTCCACTCTTACCACTTTTCTTTAACATGGTACTGGAGCTTTTAGCCACAGCAATCAGACAAGAAATAAAAGGCATCCAAATTGTCAAGGAAGAAGTAAAACTCCATTTTCAGAGGACATGATACTATATATACAAGACTTCACCAAAAAAGTACTAGAACTGAATTCAGTAAAGTTGCAGGATACAAAGTGAATACACAGAAATCTGTTGTATTTCTTTTTTTTTTTCTGTTGTATTTCTATATGCTAATAACGAAGTAGCAGAAAAAGAAATTAACAGTCCCATCTACAATGGCACCAAAAATAAGATACCATGGAATGAACTTAACCAAGGTCTTTCAACCAAGGTGAAAGACCTATACTCTGAAAACTATAAAACACTGATAAAAGAAATTGAAGATGGGGATCCCTGGGTGGCGCAGCGGTTTGGCGCCTGCCTTTGGCCCAGGGCGCGATCCTGGAGACCCGGGATCAAATCCCACATCAGGCTCCCGGTGCATGGAGCCTGCTTCTCCCTCTGCCTGTGTCTCTGCCTCTCTCTCTCTCTCTCTCTGTGACTATCATAAATAAATAAAAATTAAAAAAAAAAAAAGAAATTGAAGATGACACAAACATGGGACACCTGGGTGGGTCAGTGGTTGAGCATCTGCCGTTGGCTCGGGTCATGATTCCGGGATCAAGTTCCACATTGGGCTCCCTGCAGTAATCCTGCTTCTCCCTCTGCCTGCATCTCTGCCTCTCTGTGTGTGTGTGTGTCTCTTAGGAATAAATAAATAAAATCTTTTTTTTTAAATGAAGATCACACAAACAAATGGAAAGATATCTCATGCTCGTGGATTGGGAGAACAAATATTGTTAAAATGTCTATACTACCCAAAGCAATCTACAGATTTAATGTAATCCCTATCAAAATTCTAACAACATTTTTCACAGAATTAGAATAGTCCTAAAATTTGTATGGAACTATAAAGATGTCCAATAGTCAAAGCAGTCTTGAAAAAGAACAAAAACTGGAGGCATCATAACCCCGGATTTCAAGATATACTTCAAAGCTGTAGTAATCAAAACAGTATGGCACTGGCACAAAAATAGACACATAGATCAATGGAACAGAATAGTGAGTCCAGAAATAAACCCACAATTACATGGTCAATTAATCTTCGACAGAAGTAGCAAGAATATGCAATGGTTAAAGTCTCTTCAACAAATGGCATTGGGAAAACTGGTCAGCTACATGCAAAAGAATAAAACTGGACCATTTTCTTATACCATACACAAAAATAAAATCAAAACAGATTAAAGACCTAAATGTGTAACCTGAAACCATAAAAATCCTAAAAGAGAGCACAGGCAATAATTTCTCTGAAATTGGCCATAGAAACTTTTTTCTAGATAGGTCTCCTAAGGCAAGAGAAACAAAAGATAAACTATTGGGACTACATCAAAATAAAAAGCTTCTGCATAGCAAGGGAAACCTATCAACAAAATAAAATGACAACCTACTGAATAGAAGAAGATATTTGCAAGTGATGTATCTGAGAAGGGGTTATTATGCAAAATATATAAAGAACTTATACAACTCAGTACCAAAAATCATTAAAAATGGACAGAGGACATGAACATATACTTCTCCAAAGAAGACCTACAGATGGCCAACAGACACATGAAAAGATGTTCAACATCACTAATCATCAGAGAAATGCAAATCAAAACCCCAATGAAACATTCTCACATGTGTCAGAATGGCTAAAATATAAAACATAAGAAATAACAAGTTTTGATGGGGATGTGAAGAAAAAGGAATCCTTGTTAACTGTTGGTGGGAATGCAAACTGGTGCAGCCACTGAGGAAAACAGTATGGGGGCTCCTCAAAAAAAAAAAAAAGTATCACTGTATGATCTAGTAATTCCACTACTGGGTATTTAAGCAAATAGAGTGAAAATACTAATTCAAAAAGATATATACACCCCTGTGCTTATTGCAGCATTATTTACAACAGCCAAGGTATGAAAGCAACTCAAATGGCCATTCATAGATCAATGGATAAAGAAGTTATGGTACGTACACACACGCACACACACACACACACACACACACGATTACCCATAAAAAAGAAAATCTTGTCATTTGCACCAACATGAATGGATCTAGAGGATATAATGCTAAGTGAAATAAGTCAGAGAAATACAAATACCATATGATATCACTCATGTGGAATTTAAGATACAAAACCTAAAAAGCAGACCCTTAACTATAGAGAATAAACTGGTGTTTGTCAGGGGGGCGGAGGGGAGATGGTTGATACAAACAAAGTGGATTATGAGATTTATCATGACGAGCATTGAGTACTGTATGAACTTGTTGAATCACTATATTGTACACCTGTAACTAATGTAACACTATGTGTTATACTAGAATTTAAAATAAAAATATTCTACCCCTTAAAAAAATTGTGTTATCTTCTTATGAATTAGAGCATTCTTTATATATTCTAGGAATAAGGGTTTTACTGCAAGTCTGCGACTTTCCTTTTCATTTTCCCAACATTATCTTTGAAGAGGAAGAATTGTTCATTTTAACAAAGCCCAACTTATCAGTTCTTCTGTTTCAGTTTGTACTTCTTGTATCCTATTGAAGAAATCTTTGTGTAAATTTCACATACAAACTCAGGCATATTGAGGCCTGATTCCTACCACCTTCCACGAACACCACTGTTTCTTCCATCGTTCTCCCTCCAGTTCCTCCTCCTTGACCTGACTTCATGCTTTGTGTTTTGTCCCTCCAGCCCACCATCAAAAGACATCTACACTCATCTCATTCCCTCTCCCAGTTGGCAGACAGTTTGCTAATCTGTTGCTGGACGTGTAACTCTCATTGTGTCTTTGTTCCTAGTAACTTAAACACTTTTTCAAGGGGATCTGCCAAAGCAAGTGCCTTACTCCAAGAGAATGGTGCTCATGGAAGCATTTTTGCCCAGCCATCACAAGACACTGGTGGGAGCTACTTGGATCATCTCCTGATGCTAAGTTACATAATGTGGGTGAGGCTTCTGATGAGGCCTGACACTGTACTTGGGAATTAGTGTCAGATCAGTAGAAAGTGTAGTGTTGACAATTTAAAGCTAGTAGCTTCTTGATTTCATGGCTGTTGCTCCCATTGTTTACTGTGTCTTCAGACTGGATATCACAAACTGAGGGTTGTTTCTAACACACAGGATGTGTTAGAAGCACCTGATCACATTGCCTTCATTGTTGACCAATGGAGAGTTTCCAATACTGTTTTAGGTTCGTGCCTCTTTTGATGATTTCAGACATACTCAGAAGGGGGATTCCTAGCTTTACTTTGTACATGAGCAGAGTGAGGACCAGTGTGGTTAAATGACCTGCCCAGGCTCAGCCAGCCAGATCTAAGTAATATACCACTGATCTTCACATCTCCTCCTGACAATGACGACCTCGAGATCCAAAAGGAACGGTGCCCATACTTCACACAGGCAGTTTTAAATGTCTTACACGATTTGTTCTACTTCTATTGGTCAGCTACTGCCTCAATAATACCACATAGAAGATACCCCTAAAACTCAGTGATTCAGTCTATCAATCATGTATTCTCATTGAGTTTGGGTGTGGGCTGAAATTTGGTAGGGATAGACTGGACTCCAGGCTCTATCCACCAGACTGAGGGTTGAGTTCAAATGTGTTCCCATATGTGTATTCCAGGGCCTAAGCTGAGGAGGCAGCAACTCCCTGGGGGAAGCTTTGCCCATGGTAATGACAGAAGCACAAGAGAGTATTTCCAAGCATATTTGTGGTCACTGTTTACAACACATCTGCAAACATCCTACAGGCTGAGCAAGCCATATGGCCAAGGTCAAGTGGCAGGCTTTGACTCTTGACTCTTGCAGAATTAGCTGCCAAGTTACATAGCCTGCAACCCAGTAGGGATGAAGGATTGGGGCCAATAATTCAATGTACCATGCCATTTAATCCTGACAACTCGAGGAGTTGACACCATTAATGATTTCTATTTTACAGATGAGAAACCACTGCCGAGTCACACAGGAAGAGAGGGGAATGCTGACAGAATTACACTCAGATATTCTAACCCCAGATTCAAGCTGTTAACCACCGAACAATCTTTGGATGAGATGGTACCCTACACAGAGGAAAATTAAACAATAGGTTTGCTCTCTACGGGCTGCATTGTAGGCATACCAGATCTAGAGTGGGAGGTGCTCTGTCCATGGTTCTGAAACATCATTTATGCCTAAGGAACAACTGTTCCTCTCAAGACTCCCATACTTCAAGCCAACCCTCCTGGGAATTTTAATCCAGGTAAAAGAGAGAATGAGAGACATGAATAAAAATAAGATCCATAAATGCACAGAGGCAGACAGTTCCCTTAAAAGACCAATGAAGTGAAGATAGATTTTTGTTTGGACAAATCTTTCAAGTGGCAGCAGCTCCCAGGAAAGAAACCACATGTGAGCAGGACTAGAAAATCAAGTATATGAAGCAGAGTAAGAACACATGCACCCAGGGGCACAAAGCTGTGTGGGTGCCACACAAAGAAGTCCCTGAGGGCAGGAAAGTAAACCAAGCCCCACACCAAGAGCGCATAATTGCTGTGCCAGCCTCTGTTAGTTATACAAGCATGCTTGGGGTTTTCCTTTTCATCTTGATGAAATTATGCATCACAGAACAAGTCGAACTGCGCCTTAAGTTTCACTATTTTATATGGCTGGTTTCATGAATGTTCGATAGTCCTTCCATGTGTCTGAACTACAAGTCGCCTCCCTCCACTCGAGGTAATTTGAACAGAGATCACAAGCTCTTTGATCCCCCTAGAGCAATGCTTCTAGTCTTCTGCTTAGAGATACAGATGGTGGATAGGTCATATTTATAGTCATACAAATAGCGGAACTGATCAACAACTAGCTGGCCTGAGCATCTGAGAGCTCATAATTTTTGCAGCACAAGCCCTAAGAAATAACCCCCAAAACCATGTGGCCCAGCCAGTGAAATAGAAAAAGCCATCTTTTTAAGGTAGGGTTTAATGGAGATTTCAAGGTCATGTGCTTAAAATCAGGAGGATTTAACTAGAATAGGGCTAGTTTTCTTTTTACGTGTTGAAGTTTTGTGCAGGGTTTCATATGACAAAACAATTACCTGCCCTATCCGTTTGGAATGCTTTGGACAGTAAGTACTAGAATATCTAACTCATAGCATATGTGTGTGTGTATACATATATAGTAACACATATCTTTATATGCATATCTGTATTATATATTATATATTTAAAAGGCAAAAAAAATTCTCATAGAGCTAACTGCCTTGAGGTGCCAACTAACTTATTTCTAGGAATTTGGTGATTCTCATTGGTAATGATGGCTTTTATTATATTTTTCATTTCTCTCTTTAGCTCAGTTACCATAGAATCCTTCTGAGCTTTACTATTTCCCATATAGTTCACTTCAAATATGCCAAGATATTTGATGATTCACAGCAGCTCTACAAGGGAAGTTTTATTCTTATCCCATTTTACAGACTGGGAACGAAAACCTAATACCCAGGTGGAGGAGGGTGACTTGCCCAAAGTCACACAGCTTGGAGGTACATGGAATTCAACCTTGCTCTGACTCCAAAGCCTAGGCTTGCAATACTTTATACAATAACTATTAACCCATTTAACAAGAGGGCCAGAGGTAGAGAGTTTCAGGTCCAATTCAATGTTTCAATGAGACCAAGGATTCGAATTTCTTTGTTTTCTTTCTTTCCTTTCTTCCTTCTGCCATTCGTAGTGTGTTCATCTTTTAATGAACTCATGTATGTTGCCTCATGGTCTCAAGATGGCTGCCACAGCCCAAAGCATCAATGCCTGCATTTAGGGTAGGAAGAAGGTGGAAAGGGGCTGCCAACCAACTCTTCTTTCTCTCACATCTGTTCCTTTTAATCAGAAAACAAACTATCTTTCCCAGGATCACATTGCTCTGTCCTTGCAGGCTTCCTCTTATCCTCTATTGGCCAGATCTAGACTCAGGTAAACCACTGCTGGCTGTAAAGGAGGCTGAAAAGAGTAAATATATGGTACAGGAAAAAGGGAGAGGGATGAGAGGCTTAATAGGGTCAAGAAGCATCCCAGGGGCTGGATGTGTTGCTGCCCCAAACAAAATCAAGAGTCTGTAGACAAGGAAGAGGTCAAGAATAGCTGTGGGGTAGGGAGGACTCTGGAGTCTGCTGCCTCCCTTCAATATACTCTTTCAATAAAGGCCATGACCTCAGCTATTAGCCCCTTTAAGGACTGATTCAGCTGCAGAGAGCCACCTTGCCTAAGGCCACACATCCCCTTCCTGGGGTAGCCCACATCCAACAAAACTGACTAATGTTGGGTTTAAAGGTTTGAACACCTTAGCCCAACTTGGGACAACCCCCAAAGGCTATCTGATCTTTCTATGGGGTCAGCTGGCTGTCACTGAACCTGGCATGCAGATTGACCTCTTTCTGTTTCCTTCCCCACCTTCCCCAAGTGGTGATCCAAAAGCATGCTTTAAAGAATGTCCTGCACATTCAGCTCCATCTCAGAGCCTGCTTTTCTGAAAACCCAACGTGTAACAGAACATGTCCCTATATCAGCTAATTAGAGTTTGCACTACACTGGAGTAGATCAGTAAACATTTTATGTGAAGGGTCAGATAGCAAATATATGAGGCCTTATGGCCATAAGGTTTCTGTTGAGACTGCTCACCTCAGTCTTTGTAGCATGGAAGCAGCCAGACAGCACATAAAGGAATGGGTATGGTTGTCAGCCAATAAAACTGTACAGTTGTTGCTTGAACAATACGGATTTGAACTATAAGGGTCCACTTATGCGTAGATTTTTTTTATAGCACAGTACAGTAAATGTAGTTTCTCTTGTGATTTCCCTAACAACATTTTCTTTTCTCTAGCTTACTTTATTGTGAGGATACAGAGTATCATACGTATAACATACAAATGTGTGAATCACTATTTATATTATCACTGAGGCTTTTGATGAAGTTATGTTCAAATTGTGATAATATGTTCAATGAACACTTAAAATGAGCAGGTGTATGTTCATTCTTGCATCCCCCTTTTTCACTTAGGCCTCATAACAGAGCTCCAATTGACTGACAAGGTCAAAGGCACAGTGGGGCGCCTGGGTGGCTCAGTGAGTTAAATGTCCTACTCTTGATTTTGGCTCAGGTCATGATCTCAGGGTTGTGAGACTCCTCCCACAACCTCCTCTCCCAGAGAGGAGTCTGCTTAAGTGTCTCTCTCTCTCTCTCCCTCCCTCTCTCCCCACCTTCCATGTCTCATCACTCTCTCCTCCCCTCTCTAAAAAAACAAACACACAAATTTTCGATCAGAGGCATGGTGCTGGGATTTTCCTATAGAACATCCTCCCAATGCTACATTCCTGAATTAACAAAGCCTACCACGTGTCTCAGGATACATGCCTCTAGGAGTTAATATAGTCAGGCTGAGATGAGGCCCAGGGAAGACCATACAGGCCCAGGAAGAGCCAGTAAAGGAGTGCCTACCCAGCAATCACACATGACCATCACTCATTGGAGGAACTGTATGGTGGAGTCGCTGCTTCCTGGAGCATCGATTTTACTAAAATATAAGAATCTTCATGGAGGGGACTGTGATTTTTGGTTCTAGGTACTTTTGCCAACAGCATCTTTGCCACAAATGTTCTCGCTGCATAATTCATTAGCTGTAAGGCAATTTTGCTGTAAAAGATTAAAAAAAATAGTTGGTGGACAGTTTCTTGGTTTCTCCACCGACACAGTGCTCCCATTTGTATAGTCTGTAAATCTCAGCTCTCCTAATGGTCTACACACTGGCACTGAGTTTGGAACCCACATTTCCCACAGAACTTTAAAAGATCTATCAAGGAACATGTGACAATGTGCCAAGAAACAATGGTGTAGATGGCTTTCACAACGCAAACAAAGCTCAGTTACAAATACAAATCCTGATATATGGAAGGTGATACCTCTCTTAACAAAGGAAGAAATTTTAGTGAGAAAAGAAAAAGCATGATGTGGAACATGACAAACCCAGGGGAAAAAAGTATAATACTATTAATGAAAGACTTTGAAGTCAAGTGCTTAGGTACAGCCCTTTAAATAAAATTCATCGTTTCCATAGCATTGCCACGAATCTACACACACTTGAAATGCACTCACATATTTTGTTATTCCGCAATAGAGCAGTTTTAATTTTGTTATTCATTTTTTATGTTTCATGATGTCTTTTTTAATGAATGCCCTCTTTTATTTCTCGTGATTTTATCTTTTACGGCAAAATTGTGCTATGGCCAATTAGTTATATGGAAAAAAAAATGCTTGCAGCAAAAACATCGGGCATGGTTCTTTTTATACCAGAAGAGGCTCGATCGCAGCACAGAGTCAAATGTAAAAGAGCCATAGAAGATAAAATAAAGAAAATAAAGAGAAAATAAAGAAATGCCAGTGAAGGCTCCTAGACTACAAGCATTCCTGGCCCACCTCCCCTGCCAGATGCCCCCACATACCTGTTCTCCGTCCTCCTGCTGGGCTCAAGAAAAGGCAGGTTTTGAGGTCAGACTGACCCCAAAGCTGGCCCCCATCAACCCTCTGCCCTCTGGCTATTCAATATGTGGTCCTCAGAATAGCCTCAAAGCATCACCTGGGAGCCAATCAGAAATGTGAAATCAATTTCAGGTTCTATACCTCCAACCCATGGAATCAGAATCTACAGTCTAACAAGAAGACCCCGGGGATTTGCACCTGCCATCAAGTCTGGGAAGCATGGTTGCAGGCAGCTCCTATTCATTCCTCAAGACCCACCTGGAAGCTGTGAAAAGCGAAATAAAGCAGGGTCACTTATGTCAAAGGGCTTTAAAACAGAGCCAGGGAAGCCATAAGGATGTGGGCCTTATGGCATGTCCTCCCCCAGTGGTGCCATGAACTTTTTGAACCAGGTCAAACCATGATACCTGCAACTTGCTACCATAAGAGACTTGGCTTTGAAACTGATTATAGTCAGCCAAGATTAGCTTTCTGCCACCAACACCAATCAGAATTCCTTATAAACAACATACCCCAAAACTAGCATTCCCTTTTATCTTTAAAAAGCCTTGATTTTTGTTCTGGAGGTGGGTGGGAAGAAACACTATTTGGGAAGCTGCCTAAATCTGTGCTCCCCAAATTGCAATTCTGAGACCCCAAATAAAACCCTTTTTGTTTCAGCTCTGCCTCTTTTCTCCATCGACAAAGCTGTCCTCCTAAGCCGCTACTTAGCAAGTGTCATACCCGCTGGCAGCTGCTCCTTTCCTTGGACTGTGATCCCTCCCTCATCCTGACTCTGGTTATCAGCGGCTGCCATTTTGGTGAACCTTTTATGTAGCAGGTAATTAACCAGCACGTAATTCTCGCACTAACCCTACAGGATAGAAACCACTATGATCCCCTTTCATATAAAGCTGAGGAAATCGGCCTCACCAGATTAAATTAATTGCTCAGGATGAGCATGGAAACAGGCAGGGCAGGACTTGAGCTTCAGTGGGTCTGAGACCAAGCCAGAGGTTTGCACCACCTGTCACACAGCACAGCAGGTGAGGAAGGAGGTGGAGGAGAGAGAGGCTCCTGTACAATGTGTGGGACAAGGCAGGGACACAAACACACCGGCACACAGTTCCGGGGAAGGAAATCAGCCTTGCTCAGAGTGCTCTAGGGGTCCAAGGAAGCAGAAAATCTGAAATCTGTGACCCTTTTTCTCCAGTTCCTCCATGGTTTGCAGTCCCCAAGCCAAAGCTTCCCTTAATCCAATTAAAACGGACTTGTTTATGCTTATCGGCTCTTTATTTGGTTTGTTAGAAACGTGCAAATTACCCAGAAGCCTCTTTGTCCCCTGAACCAAAAGGCATCAATAAAACTATTAAGTTAAATCCAATTAAACGCAACTGCTGGAACTTGAGTGTGGCAGAGCAGAACAGAAATGAGGGAGGGGAGGGCGGGATTTCACTGGGAGAGAAGGACTCTTCTGGCTTCCTGGCTTTAGTGTGGCTCCTCTCAAGCATCCCCTGAATGCGGGCAGGACAAGGGCAGAAGGTGCCACCACTTACTCTGAGCCTGAGTGTGGACTTGTAGCGGATTATTGAATTATCCCAGTAACTCTGCCGAGTGGCCCCGATGAACCCATTTTGCAGATGAAGGAACTGAGGTTTAGGGAGGCGTTGTCCAGAACGTCACACAGCTGGGAAGTGGCAGAGGTAGGATTGAAACCCTGATCGGTCTAAACCCTCTGCCTGAAATCTTGGAAAACCAGAGTTTATAGGGTCCTTAGAGGCAGTCCTGCCAAGAGCAAGTCTTTGCAAACCCACAGACCTGAGTCTCCGCACCCAGAAAATGTGTATAACCATGCTGGCCCACCAACCAGGGCTTGGAGAGGGGTCTGTGAAATGTTGTGTGTCTTAAGTGCCTGGCACATAGTAGGTACTTGGTATATGCTAACTTCTGATCTCTGAACTCTTGTCAAAGCCATCTCCTGCTTTTCAGAAGGGAAGGCTGAGACCCAGAAAGGGAACAGGACCTCAAGGTTACACCAGAGACCCTGTAACAGAGCTGGAACTCAAACACAAGTCTCCTGCCCCCTGTTGGCTTCTCATTTCAGAACCTGAGCTGCCTCTCCATTTTGCAGATGAAAAAACTGAGGCACATAGAGTAGCGGCCACGCAGTGGCCAAAGTCACCCAGTTGGGGGCTGAGCACAGGAGCTCCACAACCACCATGTCCTGGACTCGGGTCTTGGCACCACCATTCTGTAGCACTGCTTGGGCACATACCTTGAGCTCTTTGAGCACCTGGCTCCTCCTCTTTAAAAGTGGGCCTCATTACGCCATCCCAATGGACATCTGGGGGTGGTGTGAGGTCAGCAGGTGATGTGAGAGCCCCATGTAAGCCAGAACAACTACCTGGAGACAGCACAGCACGTTTGAGGAATGGCTGGAGCATCTGTTCCCTTTCCCGTAGCCTGCAAAGGGCCAGCGTGGGTTCCTCATTCCTGGCAACCCTCAGACCCAGGAGACACAGACTGCTCAGGAAGGGAGGGCAGATGCCCAGGATTCCAGGCAATGCTAATCCTATTACAGATGCATTATGAACCTTAGGGGATCCAACGAAGCACCACCCTCCCCATGGAGCTTTTCCAATCCTGTTGCTGGCCCATCCCCAGCTTCTTAGAAGTCTAAGCAATTTGATACAAGTGAGTAGAAACATGATGTGCAACTGTGCACAGGAGCTACTCACAGCCGTGCCAACACCCCACCGGGATACCATGATGCAGCCTTGAGGTGAGAAGATAAGCAGTTTGACGTCAAGACAAAAGTGGCTCCCATGCCCATGGCCACCCAGCTCCCAGCTGGCATACCTTGGGCAGGTGACTCACCTCTTTGAGCCTCCACGTCCCCATCTGGAAAGTGTGGAATCCTCATCAGTAATCATTAAAGGATGGTTAATAATCATCTTAATAGTAATTCTGACTTTTTCATTCCAATGTTTAAGCCCCAAAGCCTGTTGGGAGCAGCACAAGAGTAGAGAAAGAATGGTAATGGGTGGCTTTTCTGGATATTATGAGGAAGCTGTTCTTGTTAGTGTTCTGATCTGGCCGGCTAGCCCCGAGAGCTGGGGAGGAGGGCAGGCTCTGCTGCGAAGAGGAACTACAAGGATGGGGGGGCGGGCAGGGTACTCAAGTCAGACCACTGTCTCGAAGGCAGATTTTTCCAATTCCTTTTATTCTCCTTTAACACACAAGAGCAGTGCCTGGAAGGCCAGCTCCTGGATCCTGGCTGGGTGAGCAGCAGACTCCCTTCCCAGTACAACTCTGAGGCTTACCACCGGACAATGGGAAAGCACAGTGCAGACAGAGGAGAAGAAAAGCTGCTGCTTCTCCAGAACCAGGATTTGTAGAAAGGGGAGAAGGATTCTGGAGAGAGGCCTTTGCTTGGCGTTCCCTCTAGCAGCTGTTCTCCTGGTACATGGAGGATGCCTCATCCTCATCCCAGCCGGGAGGAAGGCAGAGCCGGGGCATGGGTTGGGGGGAGGGGGTGGTGGAGTTTGCATGAGAGGGGCACCCAAGGGGAAACTAGTCAGCCATGCTCAGAGCCAGATACTCGTTCCATGGGTTTCCACTTGCCTATGCAGAATATCTCTCTGCACTAGGAGGCAGAGGGCCCCAGTGAATTCTATGCCAGGCTCCAGAGAGATCATACCAAGCCCTGCCCATGTGTCCCAGCTACCCCAGGAGAAAAGCAGGGGAGGGCAGCACCTGGGAGAGAATGAGTATGTTTATCTAAGACTGTCTTAGCTTAGGAACCTGTAAAACCGACATTTGAACTAAAATGTTAAAACTGGTTATATTAGTTTGCAGGGGCTGCTGTAACAAAGCATCACAGATGGGTGGGGTGGAGGGTGGGCTTAAGCAACAGGAATGTCCCATCTCACAGTTCTAGAGGCTGGGAGTCCAAGGTCCTGCGCTGGCAGAAAGGTTGGCCCCTTTCTGAGGCCCCTCTCTTTGGCTTGTCCATGGCTTTCCTCTGTCGGTGCCTCTTGTACATGTCTGCACTCAAATATCCCCTTTCTCTAAGGACATCAGTCATACTGGGTTAGGGCCCACCCTAATGACCTGATTTTAACTCAATTACATCTATAAATGTAGATTTACATCTACATTTATAAAGGGTCTGTCTCCAAAGCAGGTCACATTCTGAGGTGCTGGGGGTTAGGATGTCAACACATGAATGAGGGGGGCAATGCAACCCATAACATAGGTGAAGCTTAATTTTTTTGTTTTGTTTTGTTTTCTGCCAATGTGGGGTGAGGAGTGGGAGGGGTTGGGAGAGACCTTGCAAGTCAGACTATGTGGGCTACAAAGAAATTACATTTTCTTCACATAGCCACATAGCCAGACTGTAGCAAGCATTCAGTGTGCAACCCCAATATATAATTTAGGCAGATTTGTGCAGCCTACTGAATCACTGGCCTGGATTAAGCATGGCCCCCAGAGATAACAAAGCAAATGCTGTCTTGTAGTCCCAGTAAGGGGGAAAACTGGAATCGAACATTGCAACAGCGAGTTCTAACAACTTTTTAAGCACATAATATTTTCTGAGTGCCGTGGTAAGCTCTTTGCATGGATTATTTTACTGAATCCTCCTGCAACCCGACAAGGCTTCTTCTATTAGACTCCCGATCTTTCAAATGGGTAAACTGGGGTTCAGAGAACAACAGTTATTTTTGCCTGATCCAACTGGCCCGATTCCAGAGCCAGCATGTGTGATCACTGCCCACTCCACCAGCCGCTCTTTCCTGAGCTGGGTGATGTCTTCTTAAAGCCTCAAGAACACCTCCCTTTGCTTTGAGGGGAGAAGGGCGTACAGGGAGGGACCCAGAGGCTGAGATAGTGGGCAGCGAGCTCAGGTTAGATGTGTGGGCCACCCAGGGCTTGAGCTCTAGAGAAGCTTCTCCTGGGAGAAGCCATCAGGGGATCATAAAAACAACAAAAATATTTCTGAAAAGGAAGTAACCTACATTTCCATCGATAGGAGATTGACTAAATTAACTGTGACACTTTGGCTGGGTCGGCCTGGCAATCAATCAATATTATGTAGGGAAACATTGGATGACCTAATTTAAAAAAAAATGTTATAGAACAGAATATATACACACAAATATTTTTGCTAGATTGATATTGTCGGATAAAAATAGACTAGACAGTAGACCATCAACTGAAAGGCTAGTAGTGATTATACGTGGGTGATCTTGGGGATCATAAGTGATTTTCCTTTCATTTTTCTTTTCCTTTTGCTCATTCATATATTTTAATACTTTTTGCCAAAGATCATGCATTACTTAATATAAAGAACAGGAGGAGCTTGTTACTCGCAAGGAATAAAGCATTCTGATTTTCTGAGAAAATATTTAATTTCTAAGAGCTGCCCTCCCTCCCCAACCCCCTCTGTAGTTTTTAAACACTCAGATCTGAAAATTTCTGGTTCCTCAAGACAGGAAGGCAAATCTGCAGGCTGATCAATTTACATCTCCTGTCTTCTCTGTGGGAGACGCCACTGGATGCCTGCCCCTAATCCCTTCCCCTTCTTGGGGGTAGAACATGATTGCGTTTGAATGTCCTCTTCTCTCCCATGTGGTTCCTGGGTGGATCCTGATTGGTCTGAGCCATCTCCTTTGCCTGCCACTGATTGGTCCAGCAGCAGCGTGTGAACCAATTCTGGCCAAAGAGATGTGAAGGGAGCTTGCTGGCGGCTCTTGGAACATTCTGAAACCTTCTCTCCCTTCTGGGTGATGTCATGTGCATGGAAACTATCTTATGACCAAGAGAGATGCCATCCTGGGGACAAACCCTAACCTCTGAAGATAGCAGAGCAGAGAGTAGGAAACACATTGCGCCCTTGATGTTATCACTTAGCTGCTGAATTCCCACCTACACATGTTCTCATCGCATGAAGAACACGCCAGACGTTTTGAGTTGAGGTTTCTGTTACTTGCAGCCAAATGCAACCTGACTGATATAATCTTATTTCTTTCAACCTTCACTTGGTTTATTTCACACAGGGAGTCTGAAAATGAATGCCAACCAGCATGGATTATTAGGACTTTTATTTGTGTTATTTCTATATACAGAAAACCAGATACACTGATTTTGTTTCTCTCCTTCTCAAGTTTACAGGGATTGATGTGTCTGAACCAAAATGTGACAAAAGACCAAGCTGTTAAAGGGCGCATATGGTCACGTGTGAGAGCAAGGAACAAAATCACTGGGCATGGGGACTACTGGGTTCTTGCCCTGGCTCACCTCCAATGGATGTGGGACTAACTTCCCTCCCCTGGGCAGGGGTTTGGCTCAACTGACTGCAAGGGCATGATCATCTGCCATATTAAGATTAAATAAGCCATTTCCATCGATCTATCTGCATCCTTAAAGATGCCGTGGCCAGGGGATCAAGACGACAGTTACAATCCAGGATCTAGAAAAGGTGACATTTCAGATGAAAAACCTATTGATCCTATAGTGAGTCTGGAAGGTGACCATGGAACCCCTTCCATTCCAAATTTCTTGTTCTGCCAATCTGCCCGGTTCCTGCAATTCCACCTTGAGCATGCCATTGTCTTGGGTTAAGCATTGCTGTCTCCCTGCTGGTCTTTCAAAGGAGGCAAAGAGCCGTGAGGATCAATCACTGTCCTATTTTGAGGAGTCAGGGAGGGGAGAGCAGTTGCTGACAGCTGCATCCTGGTTCCCAGAATCGATCTCAATTCCCAGCCAAGATGTGAGTTTTCTCTCCCTAACTCCCGAGAGGTTTGAGGCGTTACAACAGAAAGCCCTTCTCTCCATTCTGTACTGATTGCTCTGCACCTAGGTTCTGTAACTCAAAAAGCAGCATACCTAGTGGAGGAGCATAAGAAGCCACAAGGCAACCCAGATGTGGGTTCCAATCCTAGCTCTTATACGTACTAATATGTCATAAGATTTGTGAACATTAGGGCAGTGGCTACTGATGTATCCCCAGAACCCAGCACAGTCCCTGGCACATAGCAGATGCTCAATAAAAATCAATGTGAGGCTATCAGTGTGGTTTTGGGAAATGTCTTCAACCCCTCTGAACTTCAGCGTCTTCGTCTCTAAAGTGAAGATGGTTTTACCCAGCAGGTTTTTATGGAGGATGAAACAAGATGATGGATGTGACATCGCTTCTGGCTGCTTGTCACTGTGCCTGAAAGGCCATCACACATCATTCCTTTCCAATCAAGCACCGGGGTCTGGGCCATCACCGGTGCATAACAAACTGCTTGCCATTGACTAGAAACTCGCCAGCTGTTACCACCCACCAGCCATGGCTGAAACTCCACCCTTTCCCAGCTCCCCATGTGTATGTGACCTTGGGCCACAGCTCCAACATCTGGGAGCCAACCAGAAACCCATTCAGTTATCCAGATATTTGCTGTATGGGCGCCAAACATCTGCACAGTGGGAACCATGGAAAAGATAATCCTGGGGTCCACCTCTCCCAGAATTAGGCATCTGGGTTGTGGGGGTATTCGGGCATCAGGTGTCACTGGACTTTCCGCCCTTAGCATCACCCAGTGCCCACCACAGACCTGGCGCCCAGTTCCTTGCTCCCTCCAGGATTTCTAAGTGGAAGGATAAACACAGGAAGTTTGTGGTCACGGTCCTACCAGCCAAATCCTTAACAGAGTTCTGGTCCGGAAAAGAACTACAAAACAATGCAGGGGCGTGTGGTGGGTGGGAGGGGAGGCATCTGGTTCCTTTATTTTCAGGCTGCAATTAATCAGACAAAGAGGAAAGGGGGAAAAGGCCAGGGGAGATAAAAGCACTGAATGGAAACCTCCTTGGTTTGGGAGTGCTTCTGATGGTATCAGGGCAAGAGCTCCATAGTGGCTTTTCCACGTCTGAACCAAGTGAGCTGGGGGCCTCAGTATCCACATCTGTTAAATGGGGGATTGTCTTCTCCCACACATTTCATCAAGATAGGAAAAAAAGTGTGAGAACACTTTGGAAATTGTGTGCTGCAAATAGTGATCGTCTTTAAACTCGATGATGATGATGATGATTTGAGAAAACCAATGTTAGCTTATGGTAATTTCTCCATGTGCCCAACAAAGGATCATGAGCACGGTTCCTGGGCTGAGCACCGCTCTGGGTGCCGAGGATACAGAAGGGCACCAGACAGACAAGGGCTCCTCCACCCTGATGGAGCTCCCGGCCCCATAGAGGGACAGACTTAAGGCAGCTAAAACAAATACATAAACGTCCAGATGGCAGGAAGTAGTGTAATGGATGGAAAAGGGGGTCTGGTAGTGAATAGGGATGGGGCTGCTTTACCTGCAGGGAGGGCTCGGGAAAGGGCTCACTCAGGAGAGGCTGGGACCTGAAGGAGGAGAGGGATCCGGCCATGCCTTCAGCAATCTGGGAACAGCCAACGCAAAGGCAGGGCGGGATGCCTGGGTCGGGAGCAGTAGATGCTGAGGATGGAGGAGGCAGTGCCGAGCCTCTAGGGCTTTGTAAGCCCCTGTTAAGGGGTTTGTCTTGCTGTGCTCTGTGATGGAAGCTCACTCTGGCTGCTTCATGGAGCGTGGGTCATGGGGAGTGAGGCTAGAAGCGTGGAGACCAGTGGGGAAGCTGATGTACTTCCATATGAAAGTGGGTGATGTATGCGAGCCCTACACTTGCTAAGTGCTTATGTGCAACATCTCACTGAATCCTCACGACAGCCTTGTGAGCTCCAGATTCTTCTTATACCCATCTTACAGATGAGAAAATGGAAGCTTTGGAGATGTTGAGTTTCTTGTCCAAGTCATAAGGCATTAACCCGCTGATGTAAGTGGTGGAGCTGGGATCTAAGCCTGAGCATTCTGACGCCTGAGCCCATGTGACCCATGTGTCATAGCCATCAAAATCCCCTTGAGTCAGGCGACAGGGCTGGGATGACCCCTGGGAGTCCTTCCTGAGATGCTGCTTTTCTACTTCCCTCTGAGTTGTTCTCTTGAATCAGATTGAAGCCCCCAGACTTGATTCTGTCCAGAGCACCAAAGGAGGTGGGGAGCCACTCCTGCAGACACTGTGAGCTAATTCATGAATTTTAAATTTTATTTAAGAATTTACTTTTCAAAATACTTTTATTAAGGCATAACTTACTACAGTAAAGTGCAGTAATCATATATGTATAGACAAATGAGGTTTGATGTATAAAGATAGCCACATCACAACCACTACCACCTAGATCCAGATAGCATCATCACCCATCTGTAGGATGACTGTGAGGGATAACATTCATGCCCCAAATATGGCATGTCTCTGCCTTGTACCAGGGTTTTCCAAGGCCTCCTGCCTTCCCTTTACAGGATCCTGCTGGAAATGCCCCCAGTGCCCCTCAGATCCTGGGCAGGGGTGGTTTCAGGGTAGATTAGCACCAGACTATGAAAAGAGTAGCTCAGTGAATGCCCAGGTCTCTAGAATAGTGGGTGGTATGGGATCTCACATCCCAGCAGTGAGTGAGCTGGGAGGTCCTGCTTCCAACTGCAAAGAGCCTCAGTTTCACCATCTGTAAATGGCGGGCAGGGGCGGGGCGGGGGGGTTGAGAAGGTATGTGGTTTTTAAGATTCCCGGGGCTGTGAGGAAATGACAAGCCCATCCAGACAGCATTTCCTTCCTCCGAGAGGAAAAAGCAATCAGTCAAATCCCCCCCACTCCCACCTCCTTAAGATCTAACACTGGATCAGGAGCATATGCTTGCCTTCCTCTCTCCAGGGAGGGATCTCGTTAGAGGATAGTTTGTGTTTGCAAGTTGCTTTCGAGTCAAACACACTTGGGTTTGAATCCTAGCTCTGTCACTTACTAGCTGTGTGACCTGTGTGATGCCAGGCAAGACGTCACACCTCTCTGAACCTTCATTTCCTCATTTGGAAGTGGGGAGAGGAATGGCTCCTACCACAAAGGTGGTCGTAAGGATTCATCAAGTTAACACAACCAAAACACTTGGAAGATACCCAACCCCTGGGCATGCTCCATTAATATGACCTATTATTATTGTGAGTATTGCTTTCTTGAAGCTTTGGGCACAAAGTAAGCATCCTATACACCTGTGCTTCTTCCATCCTTTACCACCTTTTCTCTTTGCCTCCTCCTGCCGGTTCACCAGGACTCTAGAGCAATAGCTGGCAGCCTTCCAGGGGGCAGTGGCGGGGGCGGGTGGGGTGGGAAGAGACTTCTGGAAGAGCCCCAGGACAGAGCTCGGGTGACCTCCAAAGTCAAACCCTAGTCCAAGCACTCAGAGTCTTGTCTGCATAAATTCCCCACAGCCACCACCCGCAAAGTGCAGCATTAATGTGCCTCCGATCTTCTTAGGTTAATATATGTATTATTTATAGGGCTTTATTATGTGCTCAGAGGACTCCCCTGAGAAATGTAATTGTGCATTGGGAGGTAAATTTGAATAATATTTACAATTAATTTCCATCAATAAAGCAATGCACCGAGGCCTTTGTGCAGCTGAAACGGCCCTGGGTTGGCTTCCCGCTAACCACTCCCCTGAGAAAGCTTGGGTAGCTTGTAAGCATCTCTAGGATAGTCCACTTCTCTTGAGCTCTACCTCTGCTCCCACTGCACTCACCTGGAGCTGCCCCAGTCTCCTGGCTTCCCCTTCTCCCCTGCCCCAGCCTGTCCTGCCCAGAGCAGCACCCCCCACCCACCCACCCGCATTGGGCATCATTGCAACATGCGGATCTGAGCAGGTCGCTGCCCTGCACGTGGCCTCTGCTGCCCTCCTCTCCATCCTGTCTGCTCTGTGCTCTGCCTACACCCTCTGCTGTGGCCCCAACCCCCTTCAGTCCCTCGCCATCACTGTCCCCTTCCATGCTGTTCCCACCCCCTGGAACACCCTCTCCGGCACCCCTCCCCACTGCCCACCATTGAATCAGCACCTACCTGTCCTACACATCTCAACTCAAACGTTGCTTGCCCAAGGAGGTTTCCCTGGTCTTTGGGCAGGGTCAGATCTCTCTATAATATGTGCTGCTTAGTGTGGTGGTTTCCCACCAAGGGTGCGGTTTTAAAAAAATTATTGGCTGTCTCTGCCACTAAGCTATGAATGACCTCTTAAGGACAGAGACTGTGCATGCCCTGATCATCCTTGCATTCCCAGTGCCCACCACAGGGCCTGGCAAACAGAAGGTATTAAATAGATTTTTATGGAATAGGTGAATGGGTGGATATAGAATCATTATGTAAATCGGTTGGGTGGGTGGATGGTTGTTGGGTGGGTGGGTGGGTGAGTGGATGCATGTTGGTGTGAATGGGTGGATGCTATCTTGAGCCAGTTACTAACAATCTACTGCCTTCGGTTGCTAAGAAATTGAAATAAGTGAAGGGAATGCTTTTTAAAATGCAGATTCTTTGATGTCCTAAATTTGGGGAATGGTAGGGAATTTTGGGCTTCCTCCTGCTGCCTCACAACACTGCTGTGTGACTTTGGATAGCGCACTACACGTCTCTGAGCCTCACCTGCTGCTCTGTGAGGTGAATGAGGAAGGCAAGAGTGTTTTGGAGGGCAGGAATGTCTGGCACAGAGCCCCACTCTTGCCTCAGTCTCTTTATTCAAAAGCAATTTTGTCCTCAAAGGGAGAAAGCAAGCAAGCCCCTTCCTGAGTTATTTCATGGTTGGATAAGTGGTTTCGTGGTTCCCCCTGGTCCTGGGTATCACCCGCAGCAGCAATTTTCCAAATCCAGGGTTTGGCAGCCACAGGACCAGGGGGCACTCTGGCTCCAGCCAGAGCACAGCATGCCAGGGAGGAACAGGAGAGGGAAGGGCTGGGGTATCAGGGGCCACCTCCATCCAAGCAAATACCAACTCTGTTTGCAGCAAAGGGAAGCTCTCAGTTCCCTCATCTGTGAAAGGGAAAGGCCCTCATGGCTCTCACTGTTGGATTCCCTCCTCTCCACCCAGCCTGGCCCCTGAGCCCTCCAGAGCTGACTTCAGGGGCAGGCTTAAGCCAGACTCTTTCCTCTGACTTCAGCCAACACCACATCCAGGTCACTGTCCCCTCCTGAGCCCCTCCTCCATCCTTTTGCTCCCTCTCCCCCCATCCCGTCCCTCTCTCTCTCCTTCCTCCCACAGACTGAAGAAGCAGGGAGCTCAGGCAGCAGCACGGGTTCAAAGCCTGGCTCTGCCGTTTACTAGCTGTGTGACCCTGAACAGGTGGGGTCTGCAATCCCAGCCTCCCTTTCTGCATCACCCATGTGGCTCTGCTGGTCCTCTTCTCATTTTGGGGTCTGATGAGATTGTGATCACCTGACACACAGTAGATGCTTAATAAATGCCAGACTCTTGCTTTCTCTCTATTCTGCATTTCCTCTGTGCTTCCCGCTCTCCGGCCTCCTAAACACCACCTTCACTTCTTGTCTTTATGCCTGCTTCCCCGTGAGCCCTCAGTGCCTCCCCCGACCCAGGAAGCAGCACTGACACCCCATTGGCCTGGTCCTGGCCCCAAAGGGGGCCTCTCAGGCACAAAGCACGTTGGCTGCCTGTGGAGCGAACCACAGGACTTTTGTATGAATGACCTGTGAGATCCTTGGAAGAAGCTGCAGGGAAAAGATTCAGGAGGATATCATGGTTGCATTTAAGTATTTAATGGGAAACTCCTGGTGGGGCAGCCAGAAAGAGGCCTGACCCCAAGGAGGAAACAGCTGGTTTGGATTTCACTCCTGTTCATCAACTTCTCCAATGACAAAATGATTTCCTGGCTCCGGGACCTGGCCTGGCCTGCACGCAGCCCAGGAAGAGTGGGGGACCCAGCCAGAGCAAGTAGCACCCGGGGGATCAGAGCCTGAGTGGCTGATGACCGTCTCTGGGGCCTGGAACCTGTCCTACACTGTCTTATGCCTTACTTGCTTTACCTGTGAAGTTGGGGAGGGGGTGACAAGGGGCACTGGGCAATATTTCAAGCTCCCTTTTTGCTCTCAGATGGTCCAAGCTCAGATTTCTTAAAGCCATTGGTCCCCCTTCTTGGGGTTAATTCAGAGCTGCCTCATCATAAGCACAATGACCCAAGGAGGGAAGGAACAGTCTGTCTCTTAATGAGGTGTGATTACCAAACAGCTCATGGCCTTGGGAAGTTGTCCAGAGCTGTGTAGACATTACATCTGTTCATTGCATCTTGTCAGGGAATCAGCTTCACAACAGCAGCACTTGGAAGGGAAGAGGATGTGGACACTCGGAGGCTACATGGCCTCGGGCCCACCAGTGACTGCCTCCGGCCTGGCTGCTTTGCCCTCACTGCCCTCCCTGGAGCTCTCAGGGGGTTCAGGAGATGGAAACCCTGGTGGGCACGTGTGGAGGGATGTCGGGGAACTAGAGGCCAAGTGTGCTTTCTTTGCCATGTTGGGTCATTTTGGAAAACCATTTGCAAAGCTGGCTTATAAGTCATGAAGGTATTTACAAGAATCTGCTGAGGAATCAATATTTATGGTCAAACCCCCAAGCTACTCTTCAGACCCTGATTCTGTAGCCTTATTCGATCCAGACAGACCTCGTTTCAAATCCAGGTTCTGGCAGAGATCAGCTGGACGCCCTCAGGGAAGTAACTCAACCTCTCTGAGCTTCAGCTATACCTCATATGTAAAAGGGAAGTAATAACTGTACCTAACTCAGGGCTGCCGGGAGGAATAAATGAGATAACGCATCAAAGTGTTTAGCATAGGGGGTGCTAAATAAATGTAAGCTATCATGACATTCTAGAATATTCTCAATAGATACATTTGCCATTAAAAAAAAATCCAACAACAACAAAAAAGGTTCTGGAGCCAGACAGAGCTGGGTTCACATGTTAACTCTGCTTCTACTGCGAGTCTCTGGGTGAGTTACTTACTTCCCATCCTCCCCGCCCCCCACCCCCGAACTGAGCCTCAGCTTTGTCATTTGTATATGGGACAGTGACACCCTGGCATAGGAGGGTATTGGTCCTAGTTGAGAAAAGGCAACAAGGCTGCACCAGGAGAGGCTCCACGCCTGCAGCACCCCACGGCCTGCATCTCGGGAGCACAGCACAAGGCGTCAGTTTCCAGGCCCTGCTGAGTTCAGAGACTGAGCACTGGGACATGCTCTTCAACTTGCGTGGCACTCCCAGGTTGATTCCCGAAGCTGGTTTGAGCAAGGCTTTGAGGAAGCTGAGGAGCAAGAGAGGCCCTCCTTCTCTGGGCCTCCGCCCTGGAGAGTTTTATTCTGAGCACTTGTAGCCAGAGTCAGTGGACCAGGGAAGGGACAGTCCCCATGATGGGGTGGAAGCTACAGGTGTTGCTGACCGCTGTGACCCAGCCCTGCCTGAGGCGACAAATGCCAGGTGAGAGCAGGGCTGGCGGGGAGGGGCTGGCACCACCCCGATCCCCGAAATAGCTGTGTCCCAAAGCACCATGACCCTGGGAAGTTCTAAGGTGAGGACCTGCAGGCTGCCTCCTTTGAGGGCCTTAGCCCTCTCCCTCCTCCGCTTCCCCAGGCCCCAAGTCCTTATGGTGGCCCCACGTGTCTTGCCTTCATGGAGAGCCCACATGGCCTCTCAGGACCTGTTCTCTGTGTTCCCAGCTGATCTGAAAGCCAAATCCATGGTTCTGGCCATGCACGAGCTCGTATGTCCCTTTCCCCTCCCTCCCTGGTAACCTGTGCATCTTCACTTTCCCAACCCAGAGCAATGGTGTGGGTGGTGGGATTTCTGGCTGGTTGGTGATAGAGGCAAATGGGCTGAGGTGTGATTGGCATCACACAGAGTCTGCTCCAACCTCCCCTTGCTCCTACCAGGAGAAGACACCCTGCAGAGTGTTTGACATTCCAGGGGAGCACACAGTAGGTAGCTTTATCCCTCTGTCTTATTCTCATCCCAGTTCATGGCAGTGACTTTGAGAATTCTCCTGTTTTTGCTTTGTGTTGGCCAAGGCTGGTCTCCCGAGAAGTATGGGATTCTGGTGTAAGTTGGAGAGCGTCATGGCAATGCTCTGTCCACCTTGCCTCTTGAAGAAAGGAGTTTGAAGCCCTGGACTCCCAGCTCAAAACACTGGTCAGCCCCCTGCAGACTACAGTGGGCATGGGTGGATATTGAAGATGTTTCTGCCCTGGTCTTGAGAAGCCAGAGCTTTGGGCCTTCAAGGCTGGAATGTCTGTCCATTGGGGGTTCCCCGCAGAGCTTCAAAGCATGCTGGTCTCCCTGTCATTCATCGATGACATCTTGGTAAAGCTCCTGTGGCTGGGGTAGGAGGAGTGGACCGTGTCCTCGCTCAGAGCATTGACCAAGCGGGAGAAGAGGGCCACCTTGAACTTCTTGAAGTCCTGGCCCATGAAGACATACAGAATGGGGTTCATGCAGCTGTTGGCAATGGCAATGGCCGTGGCCAGGGGCAAGCCCAGGCTGAAGACAGAGCCGGGCATGGCGGCGTGGTGTAGCTCCAACAGGTAGAGCATGTGGTAGGGGCACCAGCAGAGGAAGAAGGTGGTGATGATGGTCACGATGACCTTGAAGGGCTTCCTGGTCTTGGCCAGGCGGTTGCGCCGCAGCTTGCAGACGATGGTGAAGTAGCAGGCTGTGATGATGAGCACGGGGACCAGGAAGCCACAGAGGAAGCGGGTGACGGTCACCACCATGTGCCGGCTGAAGCCCACGGGGTCCAGGCGGGAGTGGGCAGGCCACGGCGCGGAGCCGGACGCAGACAGGCTGAAGTTGTTAAAGCAGGATATTTTCTCGTGCACGAGGGCTGTGTCCCGGAAGATGAGGGACGGGGAGCTCAGGAAGAAAGCCAGGACCCAGATCAGCGCGCAGGCCACGGAGGCCAGCCGCACGCTGCGGTGGTTCTGAGACCAGACGGGGAGGAGCACGGAGATGCAGCGGTCGAAGCTGATGGCGGTCAGCAGGAAGACGCTGGTGTACATGTTGTGGATGAGCAGGAAGTTGCTGATCTTGCACATGGCCGTCCCAAAAACCCAGTGGTAGTCCATGGCGGCGTAGGCGATGTGGATTGGGAGGAAGATGTTGAACAGGAAGTCCGCCACGGCCAGGTTGAGGAACCAGACGGCGTTCACCGTCTTCTTCATCTTGAAGGTAGCGATGACGATCACCAGCCCGTTGCCCAGGATCCCGAGGAAGCAGACGATGCTGTAGACCACCACCAGGAAGATCCTGGCCACCTTGCCTTCCAGGGGAGAAGACTCATCCAAAACCATGATGGGGTCAAAATCATCCGAGTACTCATCGTCGTAGGTGAGGGAGGTGTTGTAATCCTCGTCCCCCATTCTCTGCGAGGGGAGACAGGGGTCAGTAGGGGGACCGTGACTGGAACTGGCTCCAAGAGCTTGGCCAACACCAGCCGGGTTGACATCTGCTCTGCCTGACTCTGAGCAAGGCAGGTTCGGTATCCTGACAGCTTAACTACTTACTTAACTACAAACCCCATTTTACAGATGGGGAAGCTGAGGTCTGGAGAGCCAGTTACTTGCCCAAGGTTATACAGTGGGCAAGAGGTGGAGCCAGGAGCCACACCCCTGCTTCAGAGTCTCTCTTCCTGACAACGCTGTTTGCTGCCTGTCTGGGCCCCCCCCCCCACTAACCACCCCCCTGTCTGCTAACCCCCCCCCCCACTCTAGCGAGGGAGACAAGCATTTGTCAGATTCCTCAAATCATAGTAACATCACAATGATGCTCGGTGTCATGAAAGAGGGGTGCATAGTGCTGGGAACTTGGTTCTGGGCATGTTTCCCAAACCCAGGAAATGGCCATGCTGGCATTCTCTGCCCCCACCTCATCATGGGTCCCACATTGGTGCCCTTTGGAGGCAATTGTTCAGCCTGCAAAGGCCCCTCACCATTCACTGTTAGGGTGTCCGAGGCTCTCCGATGGGGGTCCTTGGCCAGTCAGTGCCTGGGCACAGCTAGAAACACCTGCAGGAAAGGATGAAGAGGCAGCGGTTGGATCCAGGTCTGAGTCAGCGGGCGGGGGGACTCAGAGCGAAAGAGAAGATCTGTGGTCGTCACCCCCGATTTACAGAGTTGAGGAAGCAGAGGTTCAGAAAGGCTAAGTGATGCCCAAGGGTGGAGGCTGGGAAGTGGTGGAGCCCCTCGAACCCAGATGAACTGCCAGGGCCTTCGTCCCCAGCCCCACCCCAGCACACCCACAGATGGGGGCGTGAGTCACGGGCGGGTGCAGGGAAGGCACAGGGCAGAGTGTGCAGATGGCTCGATGCAAGTCTGCTGCCAGGGCAGACCCAGAAAACACCATTCCAGTTGCCTGGAAGACAGAAGAGGAACAGCCCTGAATACCCACTATGTGCCAAGAACTATATAATTCCTTCATTTTGTCTTCCCAGGTCTCTTTGAGGCAGGTGTGGTGCCTCTTGCTTCGGATCTGGGGAACGGAGACCCAGAGAGAGAGAAGCATCCTTCTCACTGGGTGTTCCCTGAGCCCCCTGGATCACACACAGACCCGCTGTCACAACAGTCTGGGGAGGAGACAGACATGAACACATTCGCTAACCACCTACCATGTGCCAGACAACTTAAGTGGCACTTTGGCCAATTCCCATAACAACTCTGTTGGGGATTTTCCCAATCTAAGGAAGAACAAGCTGAGATTCAGGGGAGTCATCAAGCTTGGGACGTCTTGGAGGCGGGCTCATAGGCACGGTTCAAACCCAAGCACTGGGAAATCAGTTCAGTGCTGGCACACAGTAAACCCTCAAAGAATATTAATGATTCCATTAGGGCTCCGGGGGTAAACCACTGAATTCCAAGCCGGGATTTGAACCCAGGGCTCTGGGTTCCAGCCCATGCACCTTCCACCAGCCAAGTTCTTCCCATCCTGACACATGGGCTCCAAACTGGCCAGACTGCCAATCGATGCTTCATTATAGATAACTCCAACCTTCCACCGTGTGCATGGATTGTTGGTCCTTTAATGGGTTCAAGGTTGTATTTTATTTCAGAGAAGTCATCTTTCGCTTTTATTAAATAAAAGCCACTTGGACAATCCCTTTGAGAATCGTGGGTTCAAGAGACTCAGAATTCAAGTATCACCCCACTTGGGTGTCCTCCTCCTCTGCAGGTTGGGGGGATATTCTAGAGGTGCCCAGTGAGGGATCCTCCAGGGATTCCTGTGGTCCTGGAATGCAGAGGGAAGGTGGGAACCGTGTGTGTCTCCCGCCCTTGCCCGTGACTGGGGGCAATGTGACTGGTGTTCGTGACAACGCCTGCCAGGGACTGTGCCCAGCGTTTACCATAGCCAGCCTTGCCCTGAGGGGGGCCAATGAGGCTGAAGGTGATGAAGACTCTGGGCAGGGGGAAGGCAGTCAGAATGTGAACCAGGTCTGCAGAACCAGGGTTCTCACCATCGCCTTATGCTGCCCCCCAAATCACGGTCTGATGACTGCCACCAAGTGTGTCCTTGAGGATGAAATGACTGTGTCCACACTCCCTGTGCCGGGCTGTGCAGGCCCCAGGGACGAGAAAATGGCTTCCCTGGGGTCCCATCCCACAGGGGCTCACAGCCAGTCACAAGGCACAAGACAGAGGCGCTCTGGGGCTGGTGCTAGGCCAGGAAGCCCGAAGACCCCTGGAGGGGGCGTTCCCCAGCCTGGGCATTGGTCCTATGCTGCTTGGGGGAGTCTCAAGCGGAGTCTGAGCTGAGTTTTAAAGGACAGCCCTGAGCACAGAGGCTGAGGGGACATGCCAGGCGGCTCCCCGCCCCGAGCATGCCTCCCTCGTTGGCAGTGGGGGGCGGGGGAGCCCCAAGAGGAGGGTGAAGAGGAGTGGGGATCCAGCGCTTTGCACAGCGTCTACAGAGATGCCCTGGACACAGATAGCGTCATGTCTGGCTCTCCGGCGGGGCTGGGAGCAGCTCAGGGTCACAGGCCATGTCTCCTCGTCTTGGAGCAGGGATGGGGCTTGGCAGGCTGAGGCGGTACAGGGTGGTGCTGACATCCTCTGGGCATGTCCATCCATCCACCCCCTCAGCCTGCTAGGAATTGGGTGAGTCAGTGTCCCCAGTTGGTGTGTGCCCTCGCCCTGAACCCCTCGGCCCTCCCAGGAGAGTGTTTCAACACAGGCCTGCCCTCCACCTGTCCCAACACGCATCCCCCTGCCCTGAGCCCGTTTCTGCGCAGCCTGGGCACTACAGGGGAGGGGTCAAGGACATAGACTCAGGAGCCCTGCCAGGCTGCCAGCTCCCAAAGCCTGGGTCTGCATGAACCTCCGGTGACCTCGTGCAAGTCCGTTAGCTTCACTGCACCTCAGTTGTCCAATCTCTAAAATGGGTGTGATGGTCACAGTTTCTAATTCATGGAATGGCTGTGAGGCTTGAATATCCCATGTAAAGTTCTTAGAACAGGGAAGGCACTATGCTGTGACAGTTGCTGCTGTGTCCCAGGATTCCACCCTTAAGTGTCTCCTAAAACGGCCTTTACCTGGGACGGTAGGAGGGGCCGGGAAGGCTGCAGGACCACTGTGGTCCTGCCTACCTGTCTCCCCATTTCTGGGCTCAAGGGCAGATCAAGGGCAACACAGGCCAGGATTTTGCTTCTCTAAGCTCCAATCCCTTGGTCTCTCAAATAAAAGTAAGAAAGCCTCCCTCATGTTGTTGGGTCAGGTGAGGCGACCGTGAACCCTTGGCCAATTGTAAACTATAAAGAGCTATAAAATTCTAGTTATTTGCATTTCTTAAACAAATACTCAGGAGGCATCTGAAGACAGTGCATGCAACCATAGCTCCTGATCCATCGTAGGCGTATACCAACATGCCAGCATCACTTGAGCCCTCAGTACATGCCAAACGCTGCTCTGCCAGGCTCCGTGTGATGCTCCCAGCAGCCCTGAGGGGGTGACTCTAACTTGCAGGTGCAAAAATGGAGGTTCAGAGAGGTGAGCAACCCGCCCAAGGCCACACAGCTGGGAAGTCAGATCTCCAGGGACCCCCAGTGAGCAGTGTCTGGGGCTCCCCCTGCTTCCCTGAGGGATTAGCAGTCCCCAGTCCTGCCACTCACTCTTCGGAGCTCTCTAAGCCTTAGCTTTGAATCCAGAGGGCTCAGATCCCCATCACATTTTTTATTCTCCTCTGGAGCTGCCTTCCCCGGAGCTACCTTGCCAGGTTTCCCTTCACTTTTCCTTCAAGATGTCTGGAAGGGACTCCACTTGAGAATCACACTTGCGATGCCATGTGTATCTTGGTCTGTGACCCACTACCCACCCACTGCCCACCGCCTCTCTTGGGTGCCCTTTCTGAAGCCCCCTGCTCAGTGAGAAATGCCCAGGAGAATTTAGGGTAAAGAACATTGCTTCCCCTGAGGAACTGGGCTGTTTCCTCATTCCTAATAATCCATATTCTACAACTGATCACATTTCCCTTTTCGATGTGGCCACAGGGAAGCTCAGAATCATATTTGCAGGTCAAAAGCAGCAGCCACATTAACCCTGCTGGTCCTCAACCTTCTGAATTGGTTTTGGTTTCTTCTTATGTCTATATCCAGCTATTCTTTCTATTGCTTTTAGATCCTGGTGATAAATAATCATTGATTGGGTGCACACAATAGCCTGAACACTGTATAAATGCTTTCATTGCATTAGCTCATACATCCCCAGGAAGCCCCGGGAGTCGTTCTGCTGTCACTCCCAACGTAAAGGCGAGGAAGTGAGGCTATTGTCACCCAGTTGGAAAGTGGCCAATTCACACCAGGATGATCAGACTTTGAGCCCTGCCCCTAACCACTTTGCTTTCCAGAAGAGGGAGCACTTCTTTCCACATCTGTTCCCACCCCTCCTGGTGCCTTAGGGCATCCAGCTCCATCTTCTGGGGCACCTCCTCATTGCTCCCCTTTCCCTAGCCCCCCAAGGAATCCACATTCCTCAGTCTCAGGACATCTGGTGGAGGTCCAGGGCACATCGTTCATCATAGCCTAGGCAGGCAGGTGAGCCTGTGGCCAGCTCCCCCTTTCCACCCTCAGCTCCCCAGAGAGCCCAGGGAGCAAATGAGCTGCTCTGGATCGCTCCCACATTCAGCCTGTGAGCCTGAACGTACATGCATTTGGAACTGGACCTTGAACTGGGCTGCTCTGAGGCCCCTGGGACACTCTCAAGGCCACTGTCCCGAGACATGTATGGGACATGTACGAAGGAAAGGATGGCTTTTTATTTTTATTTTTATTTTTTTTATTTATTTTTTTTTTTGCCTTAGCTCACCTCCCCCCAGCAGCCCTGAGAAGCAGGCAGGGCAAGTGTTATCATCCCCATTTTGCAGGTTATGAAACAGAGGCCCAGAGAGGAGAAACAACTTGTTCAGGTGTGATCTTATCTTGGACCTTCCGGCCTCCAGACCGGTGAGAATGACTGTTGTTCAGCCTGGTAGCCTCTGGCATTCTGCTACAGTAGCAGCCTGGACCAGGCCTGAGCCCTCTCTAGGGCTCCACAGTGATCCCAGTGTAGTGGGGCGGGCCTGAGGACCAATGCTGGGGCTGCTGCGAGGCTTGAGTAGGTGGAGTATGTTCCGGTGCTTGGGCACTGCCTGGGGCGCAGAAGCTCCCCACTAGTAACTAACAGAGCACCTCCCATGTGTTGGACAGTGGGCTGCACACTTCACGCACACCTCACCTACCCCCTACAACAGCCCTGCGGGGGCTGAGACATGATTATACCCACTTACAGATGGGGACACTGAGGCACAGGGAGGCAAAATAAAGTCTGTGAAGCACTGTACACCTCTGTAGGGCCTAAAGCCACTGTTGTCTTTGTCACTGATGCTGTTGTGTGTGGGCTGGGGTGGGGGCAGCCAGAATCAGCATCCACTAGAGTTTTCTGTCCATACCTGCTTCTGACACCACTGCTCCCTTCATCTCCACTCTGGCCAGCAACCAGGCATCTCCCTGTGATGCTGACCATGTCCTACCCGATGCCACCCAATACCCCCAAAAGGTCCACAGGACAACAGGCGCTCATTCTTCACCAGCTCCTAGCTCAGTGCCTGGCACACAGCGAGCACTTAGAAAGCATATGTGGCATTAATTGCTGGCATCGTAATTTACTAGACACTTCTGTGTGGCAGGTGCCAAGCCATTAGAAATGTCACAGGTGGGATGCCTGGACGGCTCAGCGGTTGAGAGTCTGTCTGCCTTCAACTCAGGTCGTGATCCCAGGGTCCTGGGATTGAGTCCTGCAACAGGCTCCCCCTCTGCCTGTGTCTCTGCCTCTCTCTGTGTGTCTCTCATGAATAAATGAATGAAATCTTTACAAAAAAGAAGGAAAAAAGAAATGTCATAGGAAGAGTCCTGCAGGGGTAGGGGTGTCCTTCTCTCCCAGAGCTTTGGAAACAGGGAGCGGCATGCCTACTGTAGTGGTCAGCTTGGGCTGCTGTGCTGAAGGACCACGGGCTGGACAGTTCACACAAAAGATGTTGATTTCCTTACAGTTCTGGGGGCTCTAAGTCCAGGATCAAGGTGTTGGCAGGACTGGCTTCTTGGAGGGTCCCCCTCCCTGGCTCATACACAGCCACCTCCTCCCTGCGTCCTACGTAGTCTTCGCTCTGTGTGTATCTGCGCCCTGATCTCTTCTTATAAGGAGCACAGTCATGAGGGATTAGGGCCCACCCTCATTTTACCCTAACCACCTCTTTAGAGACCCTGTCTCCAAATACAGTCACATTATAAGGTACTGGAGTTTACAGTGAACATATGAATTGGTGGGAGGGGGGCGATATAATTCAATCTATAACACCTATGTGTTGTCATTATTGTTAGAAACCTAGCATTGCTATTTGTGGTTCCCTCAGATGGCTTACTCTGAGCTTGGGAGGTCTTATCCCCAGCTCTCTGCCCCATGGCCTCACCCATGCTGGGGCCCAAGCCCCCTCGTTACAATGGGTTATACACACAAATGCAGACATAGACACACACATGCACAGAAGCCCTGCCTCCAGGGCTGCCTGCCTCCAACATACTAATAATCTCCAAACCCATCAAGGGATTGCCATCTACAACGTACAAGAAACTCCTTCCTTCAAAGCCGAAAAGAGAGCAATCCCAACAGAACATGGGGAAATGATACGAGCAGGTAATTTATAAGAGGGAAACCTCCAAACGTCATTGGCATATGACAGATTTATGCTCAAAGACATGCAGAGGAGAACCACAGCCAGATAACGCTTGGCGCCTACTAGACTGTGGTAAGAATACAAAGCTGGTGTGGCTGCCCCTCGGGCTGGCAGGGTGGGGACACAAGCTCTCATGCCACACCGCGGGTAGCCGTGAACCCCTGTGTACCTTCCAACCCTGGAAGGCACCGAGCACCAGAACGCTCATGTGCAGTGTTTGCAGGGGCATGTCTTAGCTTTGGCTCTCCAGAAGCAAACCTCAAATGAGGATCCCTACAGAAGTGATTTATCGAGGAAATGTTCCAGGAAAAATCGGTAAGGGAGTGGAGAAATGGGATCGGGAAGGGAGGAGGCCGGGCAAGGGTGAAGAAGGCGCCCTTGGCCTTGCTTGTGCTCAGTGAACAATGGAGGTCACGGTCCAGGAGGCTGAGTATTTGTATTCCTTTGCCCTGCCCATGAATTCCCAGGCACTCCCAGCCCCTGAGGTTGGTCCTCCAACAAAGAGCTGAAGGTGCTGGCTGTCAGGGGCAAGAGACCCCTGGGAGATTGTGTGTACTCAAACAGTCAAGGTTCCAGAGGATCGGGGGGTGGGGGACGGCACACAGATGTGTCTACTGATGGCAGAAAGCTGGGGACCCCTGAACGTCCACTGCAGGAGAGGGGACCAGTGAATGCTATACAGCCGGTAGGAGCAACAGATCATCCAGTGTACACACAGCAGCAGCATCCAGAGCATCTTAAAACCACCTAACCATAATAGCACTTAAGTGCACTGAAAACACGCACGCAAAAAAGCAGCAATGCACACAAAGCAGTAACAAACATTTTGCAAGAACACCACCAAATAACAAGATACACACTGAATGGATTATCATGGCCCCATGGGAGCAATGGTGGGAGGGAGAAGGATAGAAAACGAGGCTAAGAGGAAACGAGCACCAAGAAGAAAGAGAGGTCAAGTGTGGGGGCTTCCGGAGGAGGCTGGGGATGCGAATGAGGATGGATGCAGGGATACCATTGTGTCAGCTCTCTTTCGTCTCCTGAGGTCTGGAAAAACCCAGAGAAAACAGACACCCCAGATCCCTGGCTGGGGTTCATGCTTGGGCAGTGCCCAGCCCACGCCTATGTCCCTGAATCCCCGATGGAGCCACGCTCGGCCGGCCGAGGGCCAAGCAGGCAGCCTGGGCCCTGCCCCGGGCCCTTCAGTGCTCCGCCCGGCAGCCTCCTCAGACTGGGAATGGACTTGGATGAGCCAGTGGAAGCCCTGGCCCAGCTGAAGCTGGCTCTGTGGCACCCAAGGCCTCGTACCTCCTTAGTGAGCCCAGCCCAGCCCCTGCTCAGGACAGATGGGGGCTCCAGTTCATATCTGGTTCCTCCTGCGGCAAAGCACAAAAACCTCAGGCAGATGTCATTGGCTTCGTTTTTATTAGACAAACATGTATCTGGCCCTCATTACATTCTAGGCACTGTTCTAGGCACTGGCACGAAGAGGAAGCCGAGGCCCAGAGAGGGTAAGTAATGTGCCCAAGGTCACATAGCTAGCTCAGGTAAGCAAGGAAGGTCAAATGAGTCATTGTAGGTGTCATGGAGGCAGGTAGCTGTCATGTTGGGCTTCAAACTCAGCCTGCCACACTGCCAAACCCACTCTCTCCTTGTTTACCACCTCGCCTCCCCAGAATATTCTGGAATTCTCTGGTCTTTGCTCCAGTGGAACCTCCCAAAACCCCCATGAGATCAGTCTGGCAGGGTTCATGGTGTGGATTTTACAGACGGGGCAAGATGAGGTTCCAGGTCCCCAGTGATTTCTTTGCCAGCCCCCCTCCCCATGCCCACCCCCAGCCCCGCCTCTAGGTAATGGCCCAAAAGGGAATGTATCCTGATCCCAGGCGCTGCAGGGAAACACCTTTTGGAGATGGAGACTCATTCACACATCCAGCCCGCAAGCCTGTGCGGAACCTGCTGCTCCTGGGCCCTGGCTTGGAGGCACCACATCGCCCTGTGCCCACCTGGGCCTGCCCTGACCACCACAAGGGTGGCTGTCACCAACCCTGCTTTCTCAAGGGGACGGCTGAGGCCAGAGGGGGTGCGGGCGGGGTCACTTGCCGGAGGTCACACATCTGGTTAGTGGCAGGGCAGAGATTTGAATCTGGGCATCCGAGTCCAAGCCCCACCTTCTCCAGCTGCTGCCCACTGGCCTGCAGACCCACGGGCTCCGGGGACAGCAGGGCTGAGAGGCATCTGGGCCGCAGCTGTGTGCCCCCTGCCTCCCCTTGGCGCCCTAAGTCTGTGAAGGTCTCAGCTCCCTTTCTCTGTCGAGGTCTCTCTCTGCTCCTTGTCTTTTCATCTCTTCATCCTTGTCTGTGCCTGTGTTTCTGTGTCTCACTCTCCAGCCCTCCTAGTCTTCTGTCTCCCTGCCCGCCCCCCCACCCCATTCCTGTCTCTTCCTCCCCTCGGAGAGGCTCAGCGGCCCCTCATCTGCCCTCACTCACCTCTGTGCCCACCTGCCCACGGCCGCCAGCAGCCCCTTCCCCTCCCAGCCCGGCGCCTCTCGGGTCTCGGCAGGCCTGCCACTCGCCCTCTGGCCACAGGCCCAGCGCAGGGGCCTTATCAGGGCCCGTGGGTGTGGGAGCCCATCAGAGAAACTGGAAGCGCTTCCCTTGGTGTTTGGCCGCAGCGGCCTCCCCCACGGCCCACCCTGACAGTCCAGATGGGCAGCCCAGGTGGGAGGCCTCTCCTCCCACCCCCTCCAACCTCGGAAAGAGGCTGCCTCTCCCCCAGAGGGCAGCCCGGTGCATGGCTGCACAGACTGAGGTCCAGACCAAGGCAGTGACCCTGCCTCCACCACAGAGGAGAGGGGGCTCTCCTGCAGGTAGTGGGTCCCCAGAGCCTAGAACCCTGCCTGGCCGTCACGTGCCTCATGCCTCACCCCTCTGTGGCCTCACTGTGGAGATCTGCAAATGGAGGCTCACTCAGAGGGATGAAGTGGCCAAGCCAGGCTCACACGGCCTTTAAGCCTTAGCCTAGGGTGTGAACCAAGGACTCTCTGACCCCCAAATCTTGGCTATTTCTACTTGCCCAGGATCACAGCCTCGACCCGCAGCTGAAATGTAATGCAAACCTTCTGGATACCTTTCTTCCTTCCCAAATGGCCCTCCTCAGCAGCATCCCCGCCTCCCCCCACAGCCAGCCTCTGGAGGGTCTGGCGTCTGTCTGCTACAGAATTCCCTGCCTGCTCTCACCTACCATTCCCTGCCCTTCAGGGCAGAGAGCAGGGCCTCTGGGCCCCAACAGATTTCTCCCCCCACAGATCGCTCCAAGAGACACCTTAGGGGTTACAATCCCTGGATCCCCAGCTCTGAGGGACTCAGGAACCTCAAAACCACACTGCACCGCAGATCTTCTAGCCGCAGGCTGGCCGCCAGCCCTGGGACAGAATTAGCTCCGTGTCGGGAGAGAGTTTCCTCCCTGGTCCCACGCCCACACGAAGAAGCTCACGCTGAGTCACTGCAGTGAAGCTGGAAAGTGCTTGGCTGCCTAACAGCCTGTCCCATTTTCTTTTGGTTTTGGATGGGGCCCTGGTTGAGCTTAGGATTCTGTAGGAGCAGGCCAAAGCAAGGAGCGTCCAGCCCTGGACCTGGACAACTCCCTTTGCTCAGAGACCAGAAACCTCCAACAGCGGAGGCACAGAAGCAGGGGACCCCCAAGAGTATCCCTTCTCCTGCCTGGTATCTGCCCCCCCCCCCCCCGATTACATCACAGCTCCTTCCTCCCCAGCATGCTCTGTCTGTTGTCCAGGTCCATCCCCCGGTGCTCTGTGTCCTACAGATCCCCCCTGACATCACAAAGCTCTTTGCCCTCTGACTTCTAGTTGGGCTTGATCAAGGAGAGTCCAGCTGGGAGAAGAGGGCAGGAAGAGACGGAGGTCAGGCTACCCAACCCCCCCGCCCCTGCAGGGTCTCCTGGGTCAGCTGCAGCTATACGACCTGGATGGAAGTACAGATCTCTCCTCTGGCCCCCAGCCTGGGGCAGCAAGGTCCCCTTGCAGGGCTGGACCTTGGCCTCTGCACGTCCCTTAGACTGCACCCATGTCCCCCCATCCTGAGCCCTCCGTGCCTAGGCTGTCATGTCTCCTGTTTGAGCTGGGAGCTATCTGTTTCCTGCTATGACCCTAACCAGGCTCTCTGCCACCCCACATCTGTCAGATCCTACCCATTTTGCCCCTAGACAGCTCCTAAATCTGCCCATGACTTCTGCCCACCAGATGCTGTCCTCACCGGACCGTGAAGTGTGGCCACTGCCTAACCAGCCTCTTGTTTCCATTGTGATTTCATGTTCCACTTGGTAGCCAGAGAGATCTCTTCAAAACTCAAACCACAGGGCAACAGTCTCTGCTTAAGAGCTCTCCTTAAAAGCAGTCCCTAAGGCCCCTGCCTCCCTGGGGACTGAGCCTCGGCTGGCCCCCCACCCCAGATGAGAACCTGACTTGGCATCAGGTTCTGGGACCTAGTGAGAGCACAGACACTTCCTTGCAAACCCAGCCCCACTATTTTCTTGCAGACCCAGCGGTCATGCCCCCAGCAAAAGGGTTTGGGTGGACGTCTCTCCTTCCCTGCTGAGAAGCCACTCTGGCCCCATTGGTGGGTCCAATGTACAAATAGTGTGAGTCCTCCAATTATTCAGCTTGTGTCCAAAGCCACCGGCAGATAGCCTGTGCCTCTTTCCATAAACACTGCCCCAGACCCTGGAGGGTGCCTGTAAACAAAGTCCCGCCCTGCTTATATCCCCCTAGACTCCGGGGCCCAACACCCGACCCGCCTAATCCCCTGAAGTCTGCCTTGAGTCCACTCACGTAAGCAATCCCTGAGCTGTGTACACAGCTCATCTGGAAGGCAGCAGGCACTGGGGTGTTGACATGAGCTGCTCAGGACGTGGTCTGAGAGGTCTGTCAATGGTGGTCGCCCTCTTCACAGGCCAGGCACCAGCCCGTGACATGTGCTTGGGGTCCTGCTCACAGCGTGGGCTTGGAGCCTAGACCCCGAGGGGCTGCTGGGTGCTCCCCAGGAAGTCATCGTCCCAGCCCCCCAGCCCTGCCCCAAGTCCAGGCCAGCACAGCCCACTGTCAGCCCCGAGGACCAGGCTGCACCTGATACTGCCCCCAAGCATGGCTTCACCCCTGCCACCTGCAGACACTTGGGCGCTGGCAGCCAAAGGAACTTTCTCCGTCAGCAGGACCCCCCTCCTGCTGTGGGAGAGAAAAGCAAGCAAGCCAAGCACCAGGCTCCTGTTTCTGGAGCCATTGTTTCCAGCCCCTTGGCTCTGCTCCCTCCTTCTTTCCTCTGCTGCTGCACTGATGAATGAGAACCAAACCTTACCAGACCCTAGAAACTCAGAGCAGAGCCCCAGGGTGGGTATCTGAGACCCAATGGACCATCCTGGAAAGGAGCTCTGGAGCCCAGGAGGTCAGGATTAAATAGGGTTAATAATAATCATCTTAATAACTATGTCTTACTGAGTCCTACTATGCATGCCAGGATGCCAAGAAGCACTTTATGTACATCCCATGGGATGGTGGTCACTATTATGGCCATCTTAGAGTTGAAGAAGCAGAGGCCCAGCAAGAGTGCATCTTACTCAAGGTCACGGGGCTACTGGGAGGCAGAGGTCTTCACACTTTCACAGGCTCTATGTGGCAGATGTCCTTAGATAAATCCCTGACCCTTTGGGGCCCTTAGCTTCCCCATCTGTAGAAGAAGGAGGTTGGAGTTGACGGTATCAAAGGCTCCCTTCCAGCTTTAAAAAAATGCCATAGTTGAATGAGTCATGTGTCTGTCTATTGCCAGCCTCGTGCCAATAAAAAAGAAGTATGGCTCAGCTCCATGCTGTGAGACCCTGAGCAAATTACTTTGCGTCTCTGAGGAGCCATGGTTGAGCTCTGTGCTCAGCACGGAGACTGCTCAAGACTCTCTCTCTCCCTCTCTGTCCCTCCCCACTTCTCTCCCCTCCCCCCACCGCCGAAATAAATACATAAATAAACCTTTAAAAAAATAATAATGCCTTCCTTTCAGAAAATCAGGGAGTCTGGATAAAGTGATCTCTTGGGACCCCTTACAGTTCTAAGATTTCTGGATCAGGGGTTAAAGTTTGATTTAGAAACCTCCGCTTCTTCACCCCTTGAGCAAGTCTGGGGTCCTTGTCGACTGTGACAAGGTTGTCTCGGCTTATTTCCCCACTCCAGGCTACCCATCGGCTAGGCCACCAGCTTCAAAGGCCCTTCCTAGTCAAGCAACCAGGAACAGATTCTCCTTTCCAAGGCTCAGTGTTCCTGTTTATAAAATGGGGGTGATATGACCTCACCTCCTAGAGTTCTCATGAGCATGTCATGAAGCAATGATGTGGGTGGACACAGTGGCCCCTGCAACAGCAGGTACTCAGCAAACATTTGTAGAGAAAAGTCAGATGGTGACTTCTCTGGGAGAACCAGCAGCATCCCTGCCCCCCCACCACACCTCCACTCCCGGTGAGGAGAAAGCTGGGCTGAATCCAGCTAGCAGATTCTGAACCAAAGCAAAGAGCTGCGCTTCCAGAAACCAACGGAACTCAAAGACGAGCCTGGAATGTGTCTGGAGGCAGAGGAAGGATGGGAGCCAGGCCGCAGCCAGCGGTTCCTCCGAGCCTCCTCCTCCCAGACCAGACACTGCCCTGGCCGGACGACGACGTGTGGCCACTGCCGTGCCTGCCCGGGGCTCGGCCCCATCTCCCTTCCCGCATGCCCACATCCTCTGCAACAGCTTCGGCAACGCATTCCTCCACTTGGAGAAATCCCTCAGCTGAACCCAAATGTTGTTCTGCTCCGTCTACACAGAGCCGCACGGCATAACCAGGAGACGGCCCCGGCTGGGAGAGCTCAGCCCCATTCTCCACGGCTCTGACCTTCCGCTTCTGTTTCTAGGACATGGAGGTTGTCCAACGGGCTGAGAAGATGTAGGAGAACAACCGATGGGATGCACCTCGCACAACGGCCAGCCCCTCGCAGGGTCTCACACGATGCCGATTCCCCCGAATTCCCACTTGACAGATGGGAAAACCGAAATTCAAACAAGTTTTGTGATCTTTCCCCCCCAGTCTATCCCCACAAGTGAGCAATGGGTAGAACCTGGCTTCTCTCCTGGTTTCCTCCTGGAGCCTGGTTCCGCAGCACTTAGAGCTAGGACTGAATCCCAGCCCTGGCCCTTGCAGGCCGCGTGCCCTGGCGTAGGCTACTTCACCCCTCCAAGCCTCAGGCTCCTCATCCCTAGCATCTGGCCCCAGGAGCTGTGAGCCTTCAATGAAATAAGGCTGGCCAAGCCCTGGGCAGAGTGCCCGTCACAATCACAAGGACTTAGGAAATTTATAGACATGGTATGGCTGGGAAATTAATTCTCACTGCCCCCTCACAGAGCTGCTGTTTGAGGGTCCAGGGAGAAGTTGGCAGGGCATGGGCCGTCTCAGAACAGGGTCCGACGTCAGGGAGTGTTGGCTGCAGTGTTGGAACCCCGAGCCCCATTCCAGCCTTCTCTTGTCCTGTGTGCTTGTCTCCTGAGCAGCACTGAGGCTCCCGGCACATCTGGCCAAGGACAGCCCTGCCCTGGCCTCTCCCTGGCCGCCCAACAGCCCCGCTCACTCCAGGCCACCTTGTTTCCGAGACTTCCTCTGCCTCCGGCCTGGAACCTTCTCCTCCGTGGCCTTGTCACAGGAGGAAGTGTGCTCAGCGTGAGCCTGGAGTTCCAGGAGTGCGGTTTGGCACCTTTGCCTGGGAGAGGTCAGAAAACAGAGGCCTTGTTGGAGGGTGAGGGAGGGGGGCTGGGGCCTCTCCCAGACAGGCTGACTCAAACCCTCCGGGAGGCTGAGAAGCTTCCGGCAAGATGGCCTTGACATTGGGCTAATGGAAAGCTCTGAAGGCCAAGGATTCTTCCCTCCAGTTCTCTGATCCTCCTGTCTCCCTTGCTCTATCCTTCCAAGAAATATTTATTAAACATCTATTAGGCTCCAGGCCTGGATCTGGGTACTGGGGAGATAGCACTTCCCTCGAGATGCTGGCATTCTCGAGGAGGGGTGGGTAATGGAAACATAAATAAATGGTGATGAAGTAGGCAAACACCCCTGGAGCCAGACCGCCTGGGTTTGGGTCCCTGCTCTGCCACTCACCAGCTATGTGGCCTCGGGCAAGTCACCACACCTCTCTGTGCTTCAGCTTCCCCATCTGAAAAATAGCAGTGATAGTAGCTCCTCCCTCACAGGGTTGTTCTAAGGATCAAATAGGTTTACACTGGTAATGTTTTAGAAGCAGGCTTGGTTCATTGGAAGCATTATGTAAATGCCAGGGGAAAAAGTGATCACAATAGCGGGTGGTGATATGGGCTACAGATAAAAGAGAAAGAGGAACAGGCATAGAGATGGGAGAAAAGGTATTATTTTAGGTTGCATGCTCAGAGAAGGTCTCTCTGAGAAGGGGACCTTTGAAAAGAAACCTGAGTATAGGAAGAGGGAGACATGTGACTTCAGTCGTGAAGGCAGTACAAACAGCAAATGCAAAGGCCCTGTGGCAAGAGCACATTCCACAGGTTCAGGAAACAGCACAGACCTGCGCATTCAAACATCTATTCAAAAGGCTGCCAGTGAATACTTTCTAAGTGCCATACTCCCTGCTAGAAACTCTGGGTATGAGATGGCCCAGTCTCCGCCATCATGTAGGGAAGGTGGGCACAGGGGCATGGTTGATGTTCCTCAGAGCACCTAAAGTCCAGACTTCCAGTGAATTGGCCATATTGGCTTGCATTATGGACAGGATAGGGTTCTCTACAGTCTCCACCCCTCCCTATTATGCCCTTGACTTTGCGGCAATGAGTCAGCTGCAGTTCACCACAGAGCTTGCCCTGGGTCCTGCTGGTGTAGAAATAAGAGCGATCTGGTGTGAAAGATGGGCCAAGTCATTCTCACTTTCAGCTATAGTGGGAGAGTGCCGATCCCTTTGCAGAAGTGACAACATGGTCCCATTGTTACTCATCATGTCCCCTTCCTGGCCCTGTTGGTGGCCAAATTTGTGACCCTGACTCCGTACATAACAAAGGGAAGTTGGTCAGGGAAATCAGGGGAAGCTTCTTGGTGGAGGTGACATTTGGGCTGAGCCTTCAAAAGTACAGAGCCTATACTAAGTGGAGTTGTGGAGGGAGGAGGCATCCCTGCAAAGAGAACTGTGTGCAAAGGCACAGAGGCTTGATCAAGTGTGGTGAGAGTGTGTGGAGTGGGATGGCAAGAAACAAGGCCATAAGAAGAAGACCCCTGCAGGGTGCCAACTTTACCCTGGGGGCAATAGGGAGCTAAGGATGGTTTCAGAGCAGAGGTGTGTCCATCTTTCTGAAATAACCCCAGTTCAAACTCATATGGCTGATACGGGGGCTGTGCTGGAGGAGGGGAGACTGGAGACAGGAAACCAGCAAGGGGCCCTGGAAACTGGGTGAGGATCCTCCTGCTGGTTCCAGGTCCACTGAGAAGTAGCAGTCTTTGGAGGCTCTAGGAATTGGGGCCCCTTAGAGAGCTGGGGAATCTGGCAATCTCTCCATTTTCTCGAGGATATTGTCCTCAGCCCACATGGACAATTTTGCCTCAAAAGCTGTTTCCATGGCAACTGCCAATGCTCTAAGAAAGGTCTTAGATAAGCAGACATGGGGGGACCAGAGATACCCAGCTGAGGCTTCATGAGAGATGCCAGGTCACAGAGAAGGCCCACACTGGCCAGTCCCAGGGTCCCCGAAGACATAGACAAAATCTGGTCACCATGACAATGCTGATTCCTCATCCCTGGATCTCATTGACCTGGGGCCTTTTAACATGAGAGTTGGGGGAGAGAGAGAGAGAGGAAATGCCAAGGGGCAGCCAGAACCAGCAACTTATGAAATATGCACATCTTAGGACAGGTGTGAGCCAGGTGGATCTGAAGACCCCCCAGGAGATGAGCACAGATGCAGAGGAAGGAGCTGTCTCAGGGTCTGTTTTTGGATTCCAGAAAGGCATCTTCCAACTCCCAAAAGTCTGGTAAACCCTGCTGTGATGCCTTGAATTCTATCATAAGTGTTCTACCTTCTATCCCCTTCCGCCAATTAATTGTGGTAAAAGTAGTAATGATGATAATGAGTGGCATGAACAGAATGTACCCCCTCTCCTCCATTTCATATATTGGAGCCTCATCCCTAATGTGAGGTCATGAGAAAGTGGGGCTTCGGGGAAGTGATTAGGTCTTGAGGGTAGAGCCCCATGAATGGGATGAGTGCTTTCATAAGAAATCCCACAGAGAGATCCCCAGCTCCAATGTCTGAAGACCTGGTAAGAAGACAGCATCTATGAACCAGGTGGCAGGCCCTCACCAGCCACCACATCTGCCAGCACACTGATCTTGGACTTCCCAGCCTCCAGAACTGTGAGAAATCAATTTCTGTTGTTTATAAGCCACCCAGTTTATATTTTTGTTATGGCCACCAAGATAGGCTACAGCAATGACTAACATTCACCGGAAGTTTACAATGCACCAGACATTGTTCTAATACTTCAACTCACTAGCTCATGTAATCTAGACAGTAACAGCAGGGTATTACTGCTCTCATTTTAAGATGAAGAAGCTGAGGCACAGAGAGGTCAAACAACCTGCCTGAGGCCACAGAGTTAGGAAGGGGCAGAATGAGGATTTGGGATGTGGGCATCCAGTCTATTCCTCCTTCCAAAACCCATGCTTGCTTGTGAAGCATGCAGAGCTTAGCCCAGTGCATGGCCCAGAGTAGGGGACCGGCAGTGTCTGTTCCCTTCCTCCTTCCTGGTGTATGATCCCAGAAAGGAATCCAAATATAAATCAAAATTGTGCACTCACTCCCCTAACAGCAGAAATGTTGGCCTTCTCTCCAGAAGTGCTCTTCCTGGTAGCCTTCGGCAAACCCCAAGCTTTTGATGAGCAGCCTCTGGAATCGGACACTTTCTGGAGTTCCACTTGCTTCCAGGCAGGGCCCATTCATGTGTTCCTCTGGGAGTGGCCTGAACATCTCTTCTTTGTGGAAAGCCACTCCTCCCTGCCCCTCATCAGGCTGCGGAGCTGGGAAGGAGATGACCCCGCCCCCTGCTCTAAGCCTGGCCAATGAGAACACTCCATTCCCCTAGCCACCAATGATTGCTTCAGGAATTGGGCACAGGGCCTAATGTGGGCCAATGAGAGCTTTCCCTGGGACTCTTGCCACCATACGAGCAGATTCTGACAGGGAAGGACACCAACACAAAAGAAAACAGGCCTCAAAAATCGAGAGACCCAGCATGCCTGAAACCCTTGCTGGACAGAGGAGTTCCCCCAACCAATGAATTTCCTTTACTGCTTTAGCCAGTCTGAGTTGGGATTCTGTCCCTGGCAACCAAGCGAACCCTGCCTCACATGCAGCTATCCCAGCTCTGATATCCCAAAGTTGAGGGGGGACCTCACCTGCAACAGTGCCCTGGCCCTTCAAAATGGCAGGCAGCAGCTTGAGAGCGAGACCGAGGGCCTCACAGACTCGCCTGCCTGACCCTACAGTGTCCACTGCTGCAGGAAGGGGGCATCCTTAGGTGCAACAAACTCTCCAGGGAAGTCAGGAATGCCCAGGGAACCCCCACATCAGAGACCGCTTCTTCACTTGGCAAGCAAGACCAGGCCCTGAGCTGGGTGTCTGATGTGCACATGAACTAGACACCATCCCCACCCTTGCGGGGAGGCAGGCGGAGCAGTCGTGCAAATAGATGCATCGATCAGAGCTGACATTTACTGAGGGCAGAGGCTGTGGTCTGTTTTGGTCACTGATGCATCCGCAACCCCTTAAATTGTGTGACCCATGGTGGGTGCTCCAAAGGATTCACTAAATAAATTTGAGAGCTTCAGATGTGTGTGGCATTTACATGTCACTAGCTCAGACACCACAGTCAGTCTTGGGAGGTTAGAACTACTATTAGCCCCATTTACAGATGAAGCAGGAGAAGCTCAGTGAGGTACCTCCCAGAGGCTGCCCAGCCTGGAAGCAAGCTGCAGAAGTGCGATTTGAATGGGGCTGTTTGGACTATACGGGGGCTGTGGCCAGTATCTGTATGGGATGTGGCAGGAGCAGGGAAGTGGAAGGGAGCAGTTGCAGCCCAGGGGAACATCCTGGAGGTAAGGCAGGGAGGGAGGACACAGTGAGAGCCAGCAGGTCCGTCTGCAGGGAGTGCTATGTGTTCATGAGGTTCCGGGGTGGGGGGGGGATGCTGGGGACGTTGGGGGAGGCAGCACAGAACAGGGGGCCGAGTGGAGACAAGCCACAAAGAGAGGAAGGCCCTTGACTGTGAGCACCAGTACCTGCTCACCTTGACCAGCCTGCATAATATCAGCACCCGAGGGTCACTGACTCAGGACAGGGCTGCAGGGCCAAGGGTCAGAGGGGGCTACTGCAGGGTCGGGGGTCAGGGGGAGCTCAGAGCCCAAGTCCTTCCAAACCTGCCTGCTCCCTTGTGCACCAGGAGCCCAGTGCCCCCTAGCATGGTGTTCCCGACCTCTGGGCCCTTCCCCAGGAGGCTCCTTCTGCCTGGGGTGCCCCTGTCTCTTTCCCTCTGCTCCTCCCAGCCCCGCTGGGCATTCTGGAGGAATCCAGGCAGAGCACCGGGCAATGATAAGGAGAAGAAAGAGAATACTTTTGCTGGGACAGCCGGGTGTCTGGCTGGGCTCGGGTTTCCTTATCTCCCAGTCTCCAGACAAGGCCCCCAGAGGAGGGGGATTACTATCCTCCCTTAGCAGGTGTTGAAACTAGGACTCTGAAAGGAACCGGATCACGATCACCAGCCATGCCTGGAACTCTGGTCTGTGCTAGTGGACCCCAGTGGCATCCATGTGGCTGGTTAACATGTCCCTCTGTCCAGTCACAGCACATCCAAGCATCCCCAGGGGTAGACAGCCCTTCCACGGCAGGGCTGTGACAAGCCTTTCCTGTCCATCAGCCTCCCCCTGGGGACCGGAGGCCCTCTCCTGTCACGGGGTCTCGGGGCGCAGCCCTGGGCCGAGAGTAACAGAATCCGAGAGGCTGCCATGATGATATTAACTCCTACTTCTCAGGTGCCAACTGTGTGCCCAGTACCTGGACTCAGAACAACCCCTCAAGGTGGGCTTTTTTGTTCCCATCTTGCAGATGTGGAAACTAAGGCAAAAAGAAGCAAGACCACCTACCTGCCCAAGATCCCACAGCGAGGAAGGGGCAGAGATAGGATTTGAATTGGGCTGCCTTGTCTTCAGTCCCTGTGACTGTCCCTGATGGTCCATGACCTGCCTGCTGGAGACCCCTCTGGGCACAGAGCCTTGGCTTATGCCTGCCAACCCCACCCATGCCCAGGCCTGGCAGGGTCACAGCGTCTCACACGTCCACAACCCTACCTCCAAGAGCCCCCGATGACCGGACTCACCCACCTCCAGACAGCACAGTTGCCCCTGGCCCGGCAGGCGCTGTAGAGGCCCGTCCAGCCTGGGGGAGCCCTGAGAGATCCTGGAGCCTTGGGCTGTCCAGCTGCACCCTGCCCCGGGCTGTCAGCCCTGGGCACAGGGGCCCTGGGGCATCTAGGCAGGTTCTGGCCCCTTGAAATTCTCTGGCTCCAGCCCAGGCGGCTGACAAAAGGGCCTGGCGCTGCTGCCAGCAATCAGGACGGTGGAGTATGAGATCCCACCCTGTTCCCAGGCGTGGGGGGGCGGAGGGCCAGGCTGCCCTCCCCCTTGACCCCGTCACTGTGCCGTCACCTTTCCCAAGGCAAAGCTCAGGCCTTGCCCTAAGGAAGGGTCTTGCTGGGAAAGCTGCCCCTCCACCCTCAACGGAAAAAACAGCTGGTTGAAGCCCAGAGGAAATTCCAGAATCTCCAAAGCTATTGCAGGAGAGCCTTTAGGATGGAGGGGTCTGTCACCCTCAGGTTAGAGCTTAAGCCTCACCAGGCAGCAGCAAGGCCAGGTGCCCGCACGAGCCTGGCCCCGTACCTGCCGCACAGCCTTGGGCCACGGAGCCATCTCCTCGTCTGCAAGGTGGGTCAAAGTAACAGCTATGTGGGGTCCCAAATGCAGGGCATACAGGAGACCAGTCTTCCAGTTTGGGGGGATGCTCTATGAGGCAGGACTTCCAGAACGTTCCCGACAAATCAGGACGGGTCGGTCAGCCTACGTAGGTAAAGATCCTTGACTCCAACACACGTGCCCCTTGGCTGTTATGTTTACAGACAGAGATTTCGGGAGGCAGCCGATACCAAGCTGGAATTCCAGCTCTGCCACCAGAAGCTGTTTTCCTCATTCGATTAATGTGACAAATGTCTGCGGTGTGCCGGGCACAGGGCTAGGTGTGGAGATGCCGCAGAGAGCAAAGAGCGCGAGGACTCGTGTCATTCTTCTTTCCCCTCCCCACCTCCACTGGCAGGACTTCTAGACAAACCCATCAAGTCATTAGAAAGCGCTTCCTTTTTTGGACTAAGCTGAAGTCGGAGCAATCTGCCGTATTCACCTCAAGCCTGGTTCAGCAGCCCCCCGTGTCCAGAGTCACACAGGATAAGCTGGCCCACCTCCTTCCCCCCTGACAAGGGCCACTTCCTTGCTTTTAATGTGGGCCCGCACTTCCTCTGCATCATTCTTAACCCCTTGCCTTCTGGCCCCCACCAGCTGGGACCGTTCTCTCTCTCCCAGGCAGAAGGAGGAATGCTACAGGATGTTTTTGCTTGCAGGTTTGTCTGTTTGTTTGCTTAGATTTTGGCTTGGTCCAGAAGGGAGGGGGAAAAAAAATCTCAAAAGAGACTCACGTATACAGAGGAACATAAATTAAAAGTGAGAGTGTAAGGAGGAAGGGACCGTGGGTGGAGACAGAGAACAGAGCCAGGGCTGAGGGGAAAAAATGCAGACGATAAGTAATGTCCTACATGCTTAGCTTGGGTGGGCCACACAGCGGACTCCTAGACTCTTAGTTAGGACAGGAAAACCCGGTCCCAGCTGTCACGTGCCCCTGGCTAAAAACAAACCCACTCTGGGGAACGGCAGGCCTTCCTGGGGCCAGGGAGCAGAAGGGCTTTGTGCAGAGGTCCCTGCAGAGAGGGCAAGGTGTGATGTGGTGATCACTGTCCTCACCGGCGCCCTGACTGTGGGCACAGCCTCAAGGCTCTGCACCTTTTAGGACCGACATCCAAATGCTTGTGGCCTGGAGACAGTGCCCTTCCTCTAAGCTGGTGGCCCTGCTCCAAAGTACAGTTTGGGAAGAGCCCCGTTTCTCAGCCTGGCTGGGAAGGAGTGTCTAGACATCCAGGTTTACACATCGCTGGCTTAATCTGAAGACATTTCTAGAATATTTGGGAGAGTGTCTGAACTGTGTGGCTTTCATGGCCTTCTCCCTGACTCTGCTTCTCCCTGAACTGATGTCTTGATATTGTTGGCTAGAGCCAACACTCCCAAAGCCGGGACACTGTTCTCTGTGGCAAATGCTAGAACCCAGCCGTGCTCTCTACCAGCTAGGGGCAGGCCTGGGGTGTGATTATGCTCGGGATGCTGACCAAGACACTCACAACGCCTGTGTAATGGCCCCACATCCCAGCTTGTGCCTCTTATCTCAGTATACTTACTAAGAGTGCTTCTTTTGCTCTCAAAGTGCCCCAGTTTGGACAATCTGGTTTTCCTATTGAAAAATCAGCCCCTCCTCTGCCTCAGAGGGCAGGGGGGCCAGAAGTTTCTGAGTGCTGACCTTGTCTGCCCACCTCAGCTGGGCCCTGTGCTGCGTCATTAACCTTCCTGTGATCCCCATTTGGCAGGGGGAAAACAGGGGTTTTGAGAGGCTGGGGCTACCATGGAAAAAGATACATGCCAGGCACCTGTATGCAGAATATTCTGAGATTTAGGTACCCGTTGGCTCTGCACAGGGACAGCTACTGTCATCAGTTCCATTTCACAGATGGAATGACTGAGGCTCTGCTCATAGACAGAAGGGGGTCTTCTGAAGGGGTCTTGCAGGCTCAGACGGATGTCTGAATGTGAGAGGCAGGTCTCCCCAATCCGGGCTCTCAAGCTGTGGGCCCTGGGGCAAGTGATCTGGCCTCTCTGAGCCCTGGCTTGTCTCATCTGTAAAATGGGAGTGAATCCAGCAAGTACCTCCTGTTGTTGCAGGACAACTGCATGGTGGGAGTGCCTTGGAGGCTGGACGCCCGTCCACATGTAGTTACTGGGGAGCAGGTAAGGAGCAGCAGCATGACCAGAAACTGGACCCTCCCAGGAAGTCCACAGCCCTCAACAGAACAGGCTGCATACCTTGGGGAGTCCTGTGCAAAGGGACTACACAGGCCCCTTATGCAGAGAGTACTCAGGTTTTCAAGACAGCTACTTTGGGGTGTTAAACCAGGCTCAGGCTCTTATGAGCCCCTGTGGCCACCATGGTGGCACACCCATGAAGCTGGCTCTGACCTTCCGCCCTGGGGGGGATTTGGTGAGCAGAGTTCTCCCCACCACAGATCTAGCAGGGCAGCAGTTTGTGGGGTAGACGATGTCAATGGGGGGTGGGGAGGAGCAGGGGATGACACTGCCTTGGACACTGAAGGAGATGGGAGGAGGTAGGGCAGCGGAGTAGATCCAGAGGGAACAAGACACAGAGAAGCAGGGAGGAGGGGAGGAAGTGTCTGACAGGGAGAGGCAGGAGTGGGGAGACAGAGAATTGATGGAGAGGGAACAGAAGCAGCTAAAAGGTGAAAACAGGGAAAAAAGACCAAGGCAGACCAAATACAGACATTCAGAGTCAAGACAGAAGGGCAAAAGGCTGAAAGCAACCTTTCTGCCTGAATCCTGAGAAGATCCAGGAAAGCCTTTTGTACCCACCTCAGAGTGGGCCGAGAAGGGGCCCCATGAGTGGCCATCCTTCCAGGGGGTGGTCCAAAGCAGCTTGGAGAGTAGAGAGCACGCAGGTGTTTTCTGGTGTACTTAGGCACATGCTTAAGAGCATAATAAGGGCAGCCTTGGGCTCTTCCCAAAATTCCCCAAGACCTGAGAGCTAGGAGGAGCAAGGCATGAGCCCTGTAGAAATGTGAGGGGCCTCTGCTTTGGGGTGGAAAGCTGGAGCCACAAGGCAACCAGGTACCACATGCTGATCAGAATGTGCAATGGGAGTTTGTCAGTGTCTTTGGCTAATTTTAATAGGAAATGGCAAGTATCATTTAACATGCCAGCTGATTGATGGTGGGGTGGATGCAGTGTTTGCGGAGGTCCTGGCAGAGAAAAGACCAGCTAAAAGTCCTATCATGTTTTCTCAACTGAGTATATGGGTTTCTAGTCATTATCTTTTCTAGAGAGTCTCTCTGTCCATTGGTTATCAGCATCGGGGAGAGTCTACAGGACATGTTTTTTTTTTTTCTTACAAGCATTTCACCAAGGGTTTAAGAGTTCAAAGGCTCCCATGGAATGAGACAAGCAAGTCTAATGACTCGACCACCCATGGCCTCAGGGGGCCACCAGGTGACGTGGGTGTTAGAGGGAAGAGTGAGCCCTGCATAAAACCCAAATAGGACCCATCCAGGCTAGGTTCAAAGTGAGCCAGAAGGAACCCTCTCCTTGTGACATTGAGGAAGCTGGAATCAGGCAAAGCTAGCCTTGAAACCCCCCAAATGTTCATATGATGGTCAAGAGGATAACGGTGGTAAAAGTCACAGTCATGGCAGTTTAAATAACACTTCATAATAACTCTTATTATTAGTTTAAGATTCTCACTTGGCTTTTGTGAGAAACTTAAATTTTTGATTAGGCAACACAATAACAACCTAATTCGTAATGTTCAAAACCATCTAAAATTATTAAAAAGTTAGAATACAAATCCTTGTTCCCACCCACTCCCCCCTGTACCTATCAGCTTTTGTTTCTCATGTCCCCTTTCAGGGTTTCTTTATGCAAATACAAAGATATATTCCATTTTCTCTCTTGTTTTACATGAAAGACAGTATACTACATACTCTACTTTGCCTTTCTTACCTAACAATACACCTTGGAGATCATTTCACATCAGTATGTGTAAAAAAAAACAAACAAACAGAAAAACAAAAAAAAACAAAAAACAACAAAACCTATCCTTTTTGATGATCGCATGGTATTCTGTTTGGGGATTTACCATCACTTACTGAGCCAGCCTCCTGGGGTTGAGTACTTGACTTGTTTCCAGTCTCTTACTACTACAATTCATTACTGTATATGTGTTACAATATCATAATCAATCATGTTGTGTATATATCATTTCCTACTTATTCTTAATACTGTCTGGGGATCTCAAACCCTGGCCTTTTTTTTTTAAGATTTTATTTATTTATTCATGAGAGACACACAGAGAGAGAGGCAGAGACACAGGCAGAGGGAGAAGCAGGCTCCATGCAGGGAGCCCGACATGGGACTCCATCCCAGGTCTCCAGGATCACGCCCTGGGCCTAAGGCGGCACTAAACCACTGAGCCACTCGGGCTGCCCCAAACCCTGGTCTTTTATGATGAGCTAGTAAGTCTTCAGTCCTCACTTTGCACTGGCTATGCTGTATTTTAATCTGGCAAGAAAATGCTTCAGAGCCACATGGACTGTCAGCCCAAGCCATGTCTGTGGTATGAGGTGTCACAGGAAGTAAGGAAATCTTGGTTTTTATCCCAACTGTCCCAGCTGTTCCAACTTCTGGTCCTCAGTTTCCAGATTTATCAGAGGGAGAGAGCAGTCATTCACAGGGCCAGAAGTGGAGATCAGGGATCGGGAATGGCTTCTGCAGACGCATGAAGCTATCTGCAGTATGAGTGAGACAGATTTGCTCCCTTGCTAACTCCAAAGGGCCCCCTTGCTAACTCCAAAGGGTATATCTAGGTCCTGTGGGTTCCCAGAAAAAAAGTCAGTCAGTCTGGAGGAGGCAGGCTCCACAGAGAACAGGGGAGCGACAGGCCAGTTGGCCTTTTTCCAGTGCTGTCCCCATCTCAGAGGCTGGAGCCTGAGCTCCTGAGGAGTGTTCTGAACCTGGCTGGGCAGCTGTTAGCAGCCACAAACCACGATCAACTGAAAGTTGTTTTCTGCTTTTATTCCGTTTTAAAATAAATCAGTGATCACATTCCTGGGGTGTAGAGAAACCTCTCCCCCCTCCATGGACTGGCCCTAGCCTTCCTGTCCCCTCAGGAAAGAATCCAAGGTTATTTTCCACCCATTGCTCATGAAGAACAAATCCTGGCAGGCAAGATGATGCCTGTCCCACTTCCAGGCAGGAGTCCTCCTCTCCCTCTATGGAGCTCTCACTTCTTCCCAACTCACCTCCCAGAGGGAGGGCCCCAAGTGGCTGACAGAAGGGCCTTTGTCTCCCTCCTCTGTGCTTCCTCACTCTTCTGCCAAGAACCCTGGCAATGTCTCCACCAGTGCAGGTTTCCAAGGGCCCCCGCAGTGTGTAGCCACGAGCAAGCCGTGGGAACCATCACTGTCAGCCCTCAGGATCCTTCCCATCCTTTACTTTGCTCCAGCCTTCCAATGGCCCTGATTACCACCCCCATCTCCCAGTTGAGGGAACAGAAACTCAGAGGGGCCAAGCAACTTGCCCGAGGTCACACAGCTACAAGATGGAGGAACTAGGACTTGAACCCAAACCCATGTTCAACATGTCACAGTGAAGAAGGCAGGCTCTGGAGCCAGAACATCTGTATTCAAATTCCAGCTCTGCCACTCACTACTTAGTTTGTGGTGCTTTCTCCTGAGTTCCACCAAGAAGCCCAACTGTCTCCAGGAATCTGAGACTCAGGACTAGATATCCCAGGCCTCATATTGCTCCTTCAGCTGCTGAGCTTAAATGCTCTGTGCCTCACTTTCCCTATCTGCAAAATGGAGCAGGAATAGTACATACCTCAGAGAGTTGGCATTAGGATTAAATAAGAGAAGGAGTAGGTTATTGAATAGGATTATGATCTTATGATTCCATGACATATGATTATATTGCCCCAGATATATAGTACAGTCATAAGGGAGTATGATTATAAAACAAACAAACATACCAAAAAAAAACCCCACAACTCTTCTCAGAGCTTCTTTCACACTAATGTATGAATATCTAATGGCGCAATACACATTTCTCGTTCATACATTCAATGTCTTACTGAGCACCCATGATCTTCCAGGTACCAGGCAAAGTGCTGGGAATACAAACACAGTTCTCACTCCTAGGAACCCCAAGCCCAGTGAGGGAGGCATATAGTGAGTGAAGCACAATGCAGCAGGCCCTGTCTGCTGGGAGCACATTCGGCCGTGGTACCAACTCCAGCTACTAAGTTGGGGAAGGCTGCCTAGGAGAAGTGAGTCTGGAAGGACAAGTGAGAGCTGGCCAAGGCACAGCACATGCCAAGGCTCAGAGAGACAAGAACTTTGCACATCAAAGTAACATGGCGGGAGTAGGAGGTTATGGGGTGAGTTCAGGTTTAAAGTTTTGATGGTGTAAATGTAGGCACTGTATGCGGCAGAGGAAGAATTTTAGCAAGAACATATGGACCCTGGTGTCCCCCTAGAATCCCAAAGGGAAGGTTTGGTTAGGGAGCAAACCTGTGCCTCTCTCCCTAAGCCCTGGGACGGACACATGTCACACCTAGTTTTTGGTGCTTTCTCCTGAGTTCCACGAAGAAGCCCAGTTGTCTCCAGGAATCTGAGACTCAGCACGAAATATCCCAGGCCTCATACCACTCCTTCAGCTTCCGAGCTTAGGAAGAGCCAGGCCACCTCCTGGGACCCTCACTGCATGCCTGCTTTCCCAGGGACAAAGCCCTCTCCTTCCTTCCTCCTCCTTCTGCTTTTCCTTCCTTGGCCAGAATCACACCTAATGCACGTGGGCTATCCTCTCCCCTGATCCCACCCTCCCAGGAAAGGAACCAGCAGCTGAAATGAGCTCAACACTGAGGCCATGCCCATACCCATGCCAGCGCCATCCACCTTCCTTTCCCCAACCCAGGACACCTTCCCTGCTCCAAAGCATTCACATATTCACCCATCCTTTAATAGCAACAGAAGCTGGGGCCTGGAAGCTTTAGCACAGTCATAGCCAAAGAAACACAGTTCAACAGCCAAAAGCACTTATAAATGATTTTTTTTTCCTGCCATCTCTCAAAGAAAAACAGGTATTGTGGTGGATGTTGGTGCCCAGCTCAGATCCCCTTTCCTGGCTGAAGGCACCCAGCCCACACCAGCAGAGAATACTAGACACTCACAGCTCATAGCTGCCCCCTTCTCCTGCCAATTGCCCTGAGCTAAGCAGGGGCTGCCTCTCCCCAACTAACATGGAGTACAGTTCAGCCTCCAGAGCTCCGCATGGGACCAGGCTGAGGCTAGTCTCTACCTGAGACCACATCCTTGCTGAGTTCTTCTTTGAATGCAAATTTAAGATTGTGCCCCAAAATTCACTAACAAAAATAAATAATATTTTAGCTCCATATTTGTAAAAATTTATTTATTCATTTATTTACTTATTTATTTATTTAAGAGGGATAGAGACAGAGTGCCTGAGAGCGGAGGGCAATGGGCAAAGGGAGAGGAGAGAGAAAATCCTAAGCAGGCTCCATGCCCAGCTCAGCTAGGAGCCCAACACAGGGGTCCAACTTGCCACCTCAAGATCATGACCTGAGGCAAAACCAAAGGTCAGATGCTTAACAGACAGAGCCACCCAGGCACGCCTACTTCCATATTAAAAAATAAAATCAAAACTAATGCATAAAATGCATGAGTGAAAGATCAAAATTTTAAATAATGATGGAATCCAACTCTAAACTTGCATAACCCTGTCTCACTTGCCTCCCCCTAATCCCAACCCTACCTGTAAGCACTTCCTCAATACCTCATATATACCCAAATCCTTGCCTCAGGCTCTGCTTTGGGGAAACCCTGCCTAAGACAGACATCCAACTCAGAACCCAGTCCTTTCTCTCCCCACCCACTGCCCTGGCTCTGAGTTATATGCTGAGCACTCACATGGTAACCATTTCATCCTGCTGCCTGAGTTGGGCAACTATTATGTGCCAGGTACATATGTGCCAGGTACATTCTCTGCCCTGCAGTCTGGCCCTAGTTCTAGCTGCTGAAACCTTCCCCTCCATGCCCAGGGCCTGGTCTCTCAGTACTTTCCAATCACATGACCTCAGCCATAACTTTGCCTACCTGGGTATCCCTAAGCTCAAAGGAGCCCGAGAGACTGTGTTAGCTCCATGAACACCAAACTTTGGTGTTTCATGAACCAGTTACACTTCCCAGTCTTGAGACTGTCCTAGAGCTTCCACCTTTCTATGTTTGCCAAGTAAGGGTGTTGCAAAAATAAAATTGTCCTTTACCACTCCCACCATTTCAGAAAAGAAACAGGGTATTAATATCACCAAAAATTGGTAGACCAAGACATCTTTCTCAGCTGAAAACATCTTACTTTATGAAAAAACTCATTCTATTGTCTATATCCTCTTTCTCTCTCTCTCTGTTTCTCTGCAGACTGGTAAAAACTTGACCATATACAGGTTCTGGTGGGCTGGGGTTGTCAGTCTCTCTGTTTGACATCAGGGGAAACTGAGGCCCAAAGAGTGGCTCTGTCTTTCCCATCCAGACCCTGGGCATTGGACTTTCCCCTGGGGGAAACAGGAATAAACGAGGTGCTGGAGGATGCAAGAGACACAGCTTCCAGTCCCGCTTTGCTCCTAATTTTCCAAGAACCTACACAAATTTCTTTCCCTCTCTGAGCCATGAGCATGTGGATTTTTCCAGATGACCCTCAGCTGGAAGGCACTCTCTGGTCCAGCAGGGCAGGTTCGGGGCACAGGCCCTGCCTGAGCAAATGAGCCAGCTTGGCTGGAGAAACGGGACTGGACATCAAGCTTCTTTCTCTGACATCATGTTTGGGCAGCCTCAGTTTCCTCTTCTGGAAACGAGTTCTCAGATCCTCACCAACTGACAGTTGGCTCACAGCAGCATAGGAGCCAAGGGCTGGACACTTGGCAAAAGCCAAACCACCTGGAGAAAGAGGCTGGCCTAGTGCCTCAAACGAAAGGCACACAGGCTATTTCCTCCAGAGGGACCCCGCCCAGGCCAGAGGTGCAGAACTCCAACTGGGGAATCCTAACACTTGCATCCTTGTGCCAAACCTTCCCTGTCCGGTGGGAGGGCCCTTGTGGCCCCGGGAGCCAGCTGGGTTCTTGGTGATTCTTCTCTCTGGTTGCTGACTGTGATTAGGGGTGATGCCATGGAAGGAAGTCGGTTTCAGGTGTCTAGGAAATTGCCCCAGCTGCCCAGCCACAGATACAGCAGGGTCAAGGGAAATGGGGCTCAACAAAGTGGCATCTTTGCAAGTGTGGTTAAAGCTGTGGATGCGACTTGGAGTAAGTCACTTAACCTCTCTGTGCCTATTTCCTCAATACACAGGTGGGGGTGGGGAAGAAGACTCAATTGTCTCTCAGCATTCCCCTCAAACCTGACAATCTATGCATTTTCTACCCAAGATGTCTCTAAATGAGCCACAAAGACAGGAAACCAGAACACAGATGAAGGTCCCCTCTATGGAGCTGGCCCAAAGATTTCTGGGGACCACAGTTTTTGTCTTTGAACGCAGGGGAATATTATGGCACTGAATGCAAAATTCCCATGCTTCTTTTTTTTTTTAAACAAAGCGTATGCACTCAAAATACTTTTATGTTTTAAAAATAAGCACACAACCCCAAAATAACTTTAGTGAGGGTTTGGTTTTCCCTAAGGGAAGAAGGGGTCTTCAGGCAATGCTCCCAATCCTGGTCCCCAGGGTGTGTGCGAGTGTGCCCCTCTGCTGTGGGGGCTCATTTGTTCATCCCCTAACTCCTGTTGAGTGCCCACGATGCATGGGGTACAGGGGTGCTGGGTGCCCAGGGCATGTTTCCTGGACAACTGAGGCCTGCTTCTTTTCACGGCATCTTAACTCAGCCCTCTCCAAGAGAAAAGCAGCCACTGAGAACCCAGCCAGTACCTGGAGCCTCGAGGATCCTCCCTTACCTTGAGCTAAGTGCTGGCTTTTGCCCAGAGATGTTCCACTCAACCTCTGGAAGACTTAGAGCACTGGCTACAGAAGAAAGAAGAGAAGAGGGAGGAGAGATGGGAAGAGGAGGAAGAGGAGGAAGAGGAGGAGGAGGAAAAGGGTGAAGCAGTCACAGAGCAGCAATGTACACTGAGAAGACAGGGGCCAGCCCGCCTTTAACCCGGCTCCTCACAGTGGTCTTGCTCTACACCCCACGTCTGGGGACAGAGCCCAGAACCCCATGAGTTCTAGAGCCCCTCAGGAATTTGAGTGTCCCGAGACCCCTGCAGCATTTCCATAGGACATCAAGAGGAGAAACCAGCCAGCCCCCATCACCCCTGAAGGAGCCAGATGATGCCCAGAGAAGCCTTTCATATGGTTCCAGAAGCCCTGGAGCTCTTCTGACTTCACCCCTGCACCTTCTCAACCACCCTCGCAGGGCACCCTGAGTTTTTGAGAACATGGATCTCAGCGAGATGAAGCAACTTGCTCAAAACCCCACCCCTAAGAAAGCAAAAAGGGGCAGAGCTTTCTACCAAGTCCGCACCATCGTGAGGGACACAGACTGGACTGGACCCTTGGTGGCAAAATTGCAAACACTGCACACTTATTGAGCACGGGCCCCTGAGCTTGTGCACACCCATTGTGTGGATGCCTGATTCCAGATTCTTGTCTTTAAATAGCTGATTGCAGCAAAGGAAGGAAGGAAGGAAGGAAGGAAGGAAGAGAGAGAGAGAAAGAATGAATAAGGGCCACCTGGGTGGCTCAGTGTTGAGCATCTGCCTTTGACTCAGGTAGTGATCCTGGGATCCCAGGATCAAGTCCTGCATCGGGCTCCCTCCAGGAGCCTGCTTCTCCCTCTGCCTGTGTCTTGGCCTCTCTCTCTGGGTCTCTCATGAATAAATAAATAAAATCTTAAAAAAAAAAAAGAAAGAAAGAATAAAACATGTCCTCCCCTACAATCCTCTCCCTCCACCCCAAAAACCCTATGAGGCAGTGTCATCCTTGCCCCCATTTTACAGATAAGGAAACCAAGGCCTCATAGCTAGGAAAACAAGGAATGTGAAAGCACGCAGTGGGATTCCAGAAGTGCCCCCAGCCACACCACCCTGACCCTCCAGACACATCTGAACCAGATGGGCTTCTCCCTACATCAGCCCAGCCAACGCCACCCGGCCTCTCCCTGCTGCCCCCCTGCCCTGCCCCCACCCCGCCCAGTGCCCGTACAGGGGAAGACAGTTTTACCAGTTCAGTGAGGGTGACAAGGACACCAGGCTCCTCATCCAGGACCCAGGACACGGCCGTGGCAACCACCTCTGGCCGCAGGCTCTGTGAGAAAGAAAGTTGGCAGGCGGGCAGGCAGTATAGACATGGGGGTGTGCCAAGATTGCAACACTTGTCCCCATGGCCTCCCACGCTGGCTCTGTTTCTCTGAGCTCTGCTAAAGTGCAGTTTTGTGACGTTTAAAAAAGAAAAAAAAAAAAGAAAGTCAGCCCAATTCTGGTCACTCTGCCTACAGGACACGTCCTCCCTGGAGGTGTGAGGAAGTTGGAAATACGCACTTCTGTGGACTTGACTCTGTAACTGCCTGGCCTCAGGTCTCTGTAGCAGGGCGGGGCTGCTGCTTGCTTGCCTCTGGAGAAAATCCCTGGCCTAAAAGCTCCCCTCACCCTGAGACCACAGCACCTGAATGCCCACCAGCCCAGACATTCTCCGCTGACATAGCCGTCGTGCTCACAAACCCCCACTCCCGCAAGCTGTCATCCGCTGCAAATACCTCAGTGGGAAGGAGTTGACTGCTTTGGTTTTCAACTAGACATCTGGATGAGAACAGACTTCTGAAGGAATGGGGCATTTGATTTAAAAAGAAAATGAAAGAAGAGATATGACATAGCCCTAATTTGGAATAGGGAGAGTCTGAGACAGGTAAGACAGAAAGGCCTAGAAATCACAAAGGAGGGGGCTATGAAGATTCTGGACAAAGGGGCCAGGAAAACAGGAAGAGCCCTTGGGGTGTACAGTCAAGTGTACAGGCAGGTGGAGGAGGAGGTGTCAGCAGCCAGTCCCCCTTGGTCAGCTGCTGTGTGTCCTGAGGCAGCCGACCAACCTCTCTAAGCCTCGCCCTGGACAGGAACGTATGGCTGCAAACAGGTGAGGGGCTCGAGCGAAACGAGGCACTTAAAAATTCAGTCTCATTTCAGAAAGTATTTACTGAGGACCTCCAGGCACTCATTTGGTTTTAACTCCCTTTACAGGGACCTACTAAGTGCAGGGCCCAGTGCCAAGCCCTTTACGTGGATCATCTCTTTGAATCGTCCCCATGCACATTTCAAAGGCAGGCAGGGAAGCTGGCAACAAATATCGGGTGAAGTAGAGGTGGAAGGGGCCGCTGGGCACACCTCCTCTCTCTGGGCCTCAGTTTCCATGGCTGTAAAATGGGACCCCCGTGCCCCACCTCCATATTTCCGAGGAGTCTGTGATTACCGGCCCCAGAAGACAATCTGCAGGATGGGAAGTGGGACAGGCCAGAAGCGTAGCAGGGACTCAGCCAGTGGAAGCTACCTGTCCCCCGGGGACACAGAAAGCTCTTAGAAGGGGGAACTTTTCTAATAGCTGAGTAATATTCCATTGTATACATAAACCACATCTTCTTTATCCATTCATCTTTCGTTGGACACCGAGGCTCCTTCCACAGTTTGGCTATCGTGGCCATTGCTGCTATAAACATCGGGGTGCAGGTGTCCCGGCGTTTCATTGCATTTGTATCTTTGGGGTAAATCCCCAACAGTGCAATTGCTGGGTCGTAGGGCAGGTCTATTTTTAACTGTTTGAGGAACCTCCACACAGTTTTCCAGAGTGGCTGCACCAGTTCACATTCCCACCAACATTTGGGGAATATAAATAATAGTGAAAGGGAATATAAGGGAAGGGAGAAGAAATGTGTGGGAAATATCAGAAAGGGAGACAGAACGTAAAGACTGCTAACTCTGGGAAACGAACTAGGGGTGGTAGAAGGGGAGGAGGGCGGGGGGTGGGAGTGAATGGGTGACGGGCACTGGGTGTTATTCTGTATGTTAGTAAATTGAACACCAATAAAAAATAAATTAAAAAAAAAAAAAAAAAAGAAGGGGGAACTTTGGGTGATGTTGGCATCCCGGGAAACTCGAGATGCCAGAGCTGGGAGAGGGCCGAGAATGTGGAACTAACAGAAAAGGGGGGGCCGGGGCCAGCTGGGCTGGACAGGGGGGAGGCCCAGGCCCCAGCCGGCCGAGGGCCCCACCACCAGACCTGCCAGGAATGGGTGAGCACAAGGTGAGAGCATCGCCCAGCTAGGCTCCGGGAAGCCGCCCTGCCCTTCCCCAAGCCCTGTTTTGGATTTCCTTCATGGCTGAGGGTTTTCACAGGAGGGGAGGGAAAAACCAGACACAGAAAGGCCCATTGAGGCCAGAAAGGCCCATTGAGGCCAGACAGGCCCTGCGCTCCCCAGGAGAGGAGAGGCTGGCGATTCAAGGTCCCCACCCAGTCCTGTCTTTTCGGGCCAAGGGAGGAAATGGAGGGTGGGCATGCGGCGAAACATGACCTTGGCACGGTCCACACTTGGCATTTCTCGGCCTCTCCTGGCTCAGGACTTCCGGGCCCGCCCCCTTTCTGTAGTCTTGGAGCCAGGCGCCCTCACCAGAGGCCACAGCCATTTTCAGCACACACACACCCCCTCCCCCGAGCCATACATGATCTCATGGAAGCTGCATAAACCCCCAGCGGCCCCCAATTTACAATGGAGGAAACTGAGGCACAGAGCAATTAAGTGATCTTCCCTGGGTTTCACAGCCAGGCAGAAAAGGGTTTCAAAACAGGTCTGGATGCTGGCAAAACTCCTGTTCTACCCACCAGGTGGCCATCCCATTCTTACTCCAGGGATAACCTTTTTCTACATGAGCCAAATCCCTGACAGCTGCAGAGGCCCCCTGTGCGTCAAGTCTGCCATAAAAGAGACAGCAAATTGCCCACAGTCCCCAAAGACTCTCTTTTGACGCCAGTCGGCTTGACCTCCCTGCCGCTGGGAGGCCAGTGGACCCTCCAGCGCCCAGCCTGGCTCAGTCTGGCTCCAACAGGACAGTGGCAAAGTGTCCCCGCAGTAAATGAGTCACAGGCCGACCACGGGGGCCAGCCTAAGACAACTTCCTTTAGCCCTGGAGGAAACACCTCATCTTCCCTAAGCTCCAGGTCTACATCTGTCAGCAAGTCCTGGGTACAGGAGGAGAGGGGACCCATCATTCAGTCACGAAAGCCACCAAAGCAAAGAAATATTCTCTCCTCCAAGCTGGTTTCTGGACCAGACGACCTGGGACATAGAGCCACAAACCCACATGCCCTCTGCCAAGTTGGAATTTCAAACTCAATTAGCTTGGGGTTGTCTGGAATCTTCAATTGTTCAAGCGTTCAAGCTTGAGCATGGAGTTTGGAGAGAGTATGCCTCGAGGACAACAGGATGCTGCTTTGGTGAAGTGGGGCAGCATGGACCACCCAGAAAATTGGGTGTGATCTTCCAAGACCCTGCAGGGCATCCAGACTCCCTCCAGCCACTCCCTGCTTCCACCCACCACACCAGATACCCCTGGCTCATCAAGCCTCCAAATCTCTGTTCATGCTGTCCTCTCTACCGTAAGTATCTTTTATTTCTGGCCAACTTCTGCTCCAGCCAACTCGAGGCCTCCTCATCCAAAGCCAGCTCATCCTTGGAGCCAGCTCAAATCCACACCTCCTTCTCGAGGCGCTATTTCCAGATATTGCCCGGCAAAGAAACTCCAGCAAAGCTCCCTGTCCTTGCAGCACTTTGCACACTGAGTGCAGCAGGCAGGCACTAATGTGAGTGTATTTAATGTGATCTGCTTCCTCAGGGCACCTGACTCTTGGTCAGGTTCTAGTGAGGGACCTCTTCTGGGCTGCAAATGGCTGACTTCACACTGTGTCTCCACACAGTAGAGGGAGGCAGGGGAGCTCCCTAGAGTTTCTTATAAGAGCATGACCTGAGCCTTGGTATTGGCTCAGGTCATGATCTCAGGGTTGTGGGATAGACCCCCAAGTCAGGCTAGGCTAGGTCTGCTTGTCCCTTTCCCTCTGCCCCCCCACTAGCTCTCTCTCACAAACAAACAAACAAACAAACAAACAAACAAACAAATAAAATCTGTTTAAAAAAAGAAGAAGAAGAAAGAAAGAAAGGAAAGAAAGCTCAACAATATGCTTTTAGTCAAATGGCCAGGGTTCACCTACTGATGGTGGGTGGAAATGTAACCGGTGATTGTGACCCAGGAGCAGTTGGCCCCTTGCACCTTCCCATTAAAGCCAACCTTCTGGCTAGAAGGACTCCACTCTGTTTACATACCTGTCTTCCCCCTTGACTGGGAGCCCCCTCCCCCAAGCCCTGTTTTGTCTCGTCCTGGATCCCATGCTCCTGGCACACAGTAGGTGCTCAGTCAATACTGGTGGGATGCATGGAGGCTCTATCCTGGCTCTCTCGCTACCTTCATGGGCTCCTTTAGACATGTCCCTCTCCCTTTCTCAAGCTTGTTCCTCCATCTGAGAAGTGAAAGGGTAGATTAACTCACTCCAGGCTGTGGTCTGAATGTTTGGACCACCACCACCCCCATCAACCCAATTCATATGTTGATGTGCTAACACCCAATGGGATAGCATTGAGATGTGGGGTCTTGAAGAGGTGAGGAGGTCATGAGGGTAGAGCCCTCCTGAGTGGGATTACTGCTCTTATAAGAAACTCTAGGGAGCTGCCCTGCCTCCCTCTACGCCTCCCTCTACTATGTGGAAACACAGCGTGAAGTCGGCCATTTGCAGCCCAGAAGAGGTCCCTCACTAGAACCTGACCATGCTGGCACCCTGATCCTGAACTTCTAGCCTTCAGAACTATAAACCATGAGTTTCTGCTGCTTAGAGTCAGTCTTTGGCATTTTGTGAGACTAAGACACCCAGAAATGACACATGGTTATCTCAGATGACCACTGTCATCCATTGAATTTTAAGGTCAAATTTGGTTGATAGGTTGTCATCACAGATGAGCCCTAACATCACCACCCTCCCCTCCCCATACATGCATGTCACTCCCCCCCATCAAGAGGCGGACTCTGTTCTGTTTCCCTTAGAGTCTGGGCTGGGTTGGTGACATGCTGTGACCAATGGAAAGTGGCAGAGGTGATGCTGTGCCAACCCTCGGCCTAGATCTCAAGAGGCCTGGCAGCTTTGCCTTTCACACTTCCAGAGCCCTGAGGCTCCATATAGAGAAGTCCAGGCAGTGCTGCCATGTGGGAAGAGGCAGCCCAAGTCCCAGCAGGATGTGAGGCCATCTTAAGTGGCCCTGCCGCAGTCAAGCTCCCAGTTGAATGCAGCTCATGAGTGACCCAACTGATACCACATAGGACAAACATGGGCCATCCCTGCAGAACTCTGCCCAGCTACAAAACTGTGAACAAATAAGTCCTTTAAAGCCACCATATTTTAGAGTGGTTTGAACCACAGAGATAAATAACTGAAACCTTTGGGTTCAAATAGAGGGAGAGGCATGACTGGATTTCATGTCTGCCATGGCTTGTAAGTGAGGATTATGGAACTCCATCCCTGGACTAGACAATGTCAATTCAATTCAACGTCAGTTCAAGAAATTTCTTGGGCCTACTGGATATGAAGGTTCCAAACCGAGAGGGGATTAACCCATCAGAGAGAAACCTGAACCCCACTAGGATTAAATGAATCCGGTGGTCCCTCTTGGGATGTTTAAACAGACAACTCAGAGAGGGTGGAGCAATCAGTAGCAGAACTAGGAACAGAAAGAGAAACTCAGAGACAGAATTGGCGGAAACTGAGCCATATGGGTAGAAGAGCAGAACAGGGAGCTGGAGGGACGAGATAGCCCCTCCCTTGAGCCACTTCAGAACCTGAGAACCTTCTAGTTGAACACAAGCCTGGCTGGGTACCTGGTACTGCCCCCGCGTTGGCATGCACATTCCCAACAATGAACCCCCTTTCCTCAAGATACACACAGCCCATGACCCAGGCTAGCACTTTTCCCCAGCATGGGGCAGAAACAGAAGGGTTCTCCTTTCTAGAAATCACCAGTGCCTGACATAGAAGCCCAGCCACCTTGAAGTTCATGTTGAATCCTTTACCAGGTTCTAGACACTATGCTCCACACATGGGCACCTTCATTTCTTCCAAACCATCACCCTTATCAAGGGCACATAGCCATCCCATTTTACAAATGAGAAGACTCATTTGCTCACAGCCACAGGGTTTGTAGAAATTTGAATCCAGCATGAATGATGACAAAGCCTGGGGCCTCAGGCAGGCTTGATGATCACCCATACACCTTGGTACAGCCCCATGGGCTGCTCACACCCACATCTGTTCTGACTGGTCAGTGCCCTGCTGAGCCAGCTGTAACTAAGACAGTGGCCATCTGAACTCTCAATTTCCAAATTCAGGAAACAAAGAGATACGGATCAGTGTTCAAGATGTCCCTCACTGTGGTGAGCAGAATAATGCCTCCTCCCTCCAAAGATGCCCATGTCCTAACCCCCAGAACCTGAGAATGAGTTACCTGACAAAAAGGACTTTGCAGATGGGATTGAGTCAAGGGTCTTGAGATGGGAGAGATTATCCTAGATTATCCAGGTGGGCCCAGTGGCATCACCCAGGTCTTTGTAAATGAAAAAGGGAGCCAGGAAAGTCAGAGCAATCCCATGTGAGAAGGACTCAACCACTGCTGCTGGCTTTGGAGATGGAGAAAGGGACCACGGACCCAGGAATGTGAACAACCTCTCAAAGCTGGAAAAGGCAAGGGGGTAGAGTCTCCCCTGAAGCCTCTGAAAGGAGCACAGTCCTGCCAACACCTTGTGTCGAGCCCAGTGCAACCTGTTTTGGGACTTCTGACCACCAGAACTGTAAGATAAGACATGTGTGTGGTTTTAAGCCACTAAGCATGCGGCGATTGTTACAGCAGCAACGGGAAACTCCTACACTGGCTGTCTGAGCTCTTCCTCTCATCCTCAAGAATTCATAGATTCTGACAACTGTTCAAACAAATGCAGATAACAAGGGATGGGTGTATTTCGAATGTCCCCCTACCCTTAATTGCCACCCCTGACCATTTCTTGAGTGCAGATGTGCTTTCCACGACTCTGAGACATGAAGAAACTGAGGCTCAAGAGGTATGGGTTTACCTGAGCTCACCCAGGTGGCTGGCGCCAAACCCAATTCTCTTGTCTTCCAGTCCCTGAGTCCCAGAAGGAAAACCTGAACAAACTAGCCATTGTCTCTTACACCAATTGCTTTACCCAACCATCTCCTTGCATAAGAGTTGTCCTCAGGGCTGGGATTAGAGGACCCGAGTCATGAACCTCAAGAAAGCAGAACCGATTCTGACACGCTGTCTGCGTAGCAGCTGACCCCCTGCTGAGTCAGCTGCTGGCACTTCCAAGCTTGCAGAGCAGCCGGGGTGGAACAAGGCCTGAGCCACCCCACCACCCCAGCCCAGAACTTCTCCACGGGGTGAAGCATAAAGCCAGGAGATGTGGCAAAATGACCTTTTCCAGCCTGGGGATCCAAGATCACAAGGTGCCAGACTTCCACATCAACCCAGACGTGCGAAGGCAAATTTCAATGCCTGCTTTCTTAAGAATAAAAATAGAAATGTCTTCGTTGAGCTGACAATGTGCTGTGTTGTGCTTTATGTATACTAACTCGTGTTACCCTGCAAGGATGCTGTGAAGGAGGCATTAAAAGTACACCCACCTTGCAAAGGAGGACACTGAGGTGACAGGAGATTAGGGGGCAGAGATGGGCTCTAAACTCTACAGCAAGTGGCTGTAGAGTTGTGACTATATTACACCATCAACTGATGCCAATCATGTATTCTTTTTTTCTTTCTATGTAGAATTACTACCTCTTCATTCCACCAAGCAGGGGAAGGAAATTCTACTTTCTCTATCCTGTTGCATCCATCACTGCAAAACTATAGAAGTTCCAAAAGAGAAGTAAATTAACCGGTTTCCTAATTTTGCCTGGAACCAGCATGTCCTGATGCCCACAGGCAGCAAAAAGTGACTGCCAACCAGAAGGCACCTTCCCTGCTTCCCTCTCCCTCAGCCAGGGAAACAAGGATGATCTGGACTGAGAACTAGGAGCCCAGGTCCTACTCCCATCAAGTGACCTTGAACCAATCGGGGCCTCACCTTCCCCCTGTCTACAATGGGGGCAAAAGCAAGGAACCCCATAGGCCCCTCCAAAGTTCCATGAGGGCAGGAAGAGTCCTGTTTTTTTCATCATTCTGCCTCACGGAGTGTCAGACACATAGCAGCTGCTAGTTAATATTTGTTGGGTGAATAAATGAAAGTACATGCTACTAATTTGCCTCCCCTCCCCGAGGGCCTTGAGAACAGAGATTATGTCCAATTCATTTTAAGTCCTCACATTGGTGCAACTTCCATTTCTCCATCGGCTTATTCATGCAGGAAAATGTTCCCAACCACCCATGATGTGCCTGACGCAGCCTAGCATCAGTGTCATCCAGACACCCTGGGTCTGTGTCCTCACACACCGTCCCCTTCCCTTTTGTCTGATGAGTGGCTGTAATACTTAGACACACTGAGCACCTCCAGGCCAGGACAACCACCCAGCTGCCTTATGACCGGCAAGTGTGGCCCATTCTAGGGATATGGACAATGATTCCTGCACTTCCACTTCCTCAAGCCCAGCCTTGGAGGAACACAGCCTAAGGAAAATCCCTACCCTAAGCACAAACATGCACATGCACGCACGCACATGCACACATATATGCTTGAACACACACATCCAATGTGCGATGCCACCCTAGGACAGGACAAGGACTTTCTGAGTTCAAATCCCAGCTCTTTTGTCTATAAGGTATGTGACCTTGGGCAAGTCCCTTTACCTCTCTGATCCTCATTCTCTTCACCTATAAAACGGGGATGATAATCACGAAGTCTTTCCAGGTATATAGGGAGATACTGGCTAGGAAAGCCTTGGGCCCAGGAAGTTTGCTGTGCTCAATAAAATTGTTATGCTTGTTTCCTTTCTCCAGGAGGGAAAGAGAATAGCAGTTTCCTAAGTTCCAGGGAAACCCATGTTGACAGGTCTGGAACATGGGCATTTACTCAGTATATCTGATGGGGATTTTCTTGAGGATAGGAAAGTATTTGTGGATTCAACATCACCTTGTTAACTCTATGTTAATGAAAGTTTAGACTTAAAATCAAGAGAATGGGAGAGACCCAAGAGGATACCATATCTGTGGCAGAGACAACTAGCTGTCCACAAAAATCCATTCTTCCCTTCTACAGCATACAACTGAGAAAGAGCCACCCTGCCCAGAACTCCATTTCCCAGTCTCCTTTGGGACTAGACTGGCCACATGACTAGCTCTCCCCTGTGGCAGAAGGCAGTGAAGAAGCAGATGTGCCACCCCCATGCTGTCTTTCATCAGTGGTGATGTCCAAGAGGACAGTAGGGACAGGCATGGAAGAGGACCTCCCCCATGCAGAAATATCTGCCTTATAGTAAACATCTGTTTGGTTTGAGCCGTTGTACATGTTTGGGTATATTTGTTACTGCATCTACTACCCTGAGTAATATAACATCTGACCTCTTTGTCCACAAAGGTGATGATTATGAGAGAGAGAGAGAGTGAGAACACCCTGCCTAAGCTCCCATAGCAAATTCCACAAAGCTCAAGAATTTTGGTCTCTTACCAATCTGGAGTATATTCGTCATTTTCAACCTGCCCCACTGAGCTGTAAGAGCGAGGTTCTGTGAACTGTGGCCCAGGGTCCTCTACTTCCATTTCCATTAGAATAACATAACTTTTATCTGTTTTCCAATTGCAGCCCTCCATATATTTTCATTGGAGGAAAGAGCTCTGTTTCTTAAAATAATTCCAAAGCCCACACACTGGGTAATGGCTACCACACTCTGACTTTCAAGATAAAGTTTCACTTCTGCACCATGCCTCCTGGCCTCAACTGCTGACACAGGACATGTAGACTCACAGAAGTACATAGATACTTGCTTAGAAAGGAAAAAAAAATAAACCTCAGTGTGCAATAAACAACCCAGAAACCTGGACAAAAGGCAAAAAGAAAAGATGTTCATATGAGCTAGCTGCATGGCCCTCAAGTTTTGGGGCACATCAGAATCAACTGGGGAGCTGGTGCAACATGCAGACTCCCACACCTCATCTCGGAGATTCTGATTCAAAAAACTGAAGCTTTAGGAAATACTCATGATTATTCGGCATGAATAATATTATTCATGCTTATTCTGATGTCAGCAATCCCATGACTGCACTTTGAGAAGCCCCAGGTCTACCTTGTAGCCTTGAAGCTGGCAGTAATTACTGGCAGTAATAACCACATTCGTGCAGTGTAGCTCAAAGCAAGTGAAATAGGCTTTTAGGTTTTTCTGGACTCTGATGGGAACCCGAGCACTAATAACACACTGTTAAAGAAACTAATAATACTCTCTATTTGGCTCAGATGGATGTCGAAGGTACAGACAGCAGGTGGTATAGAAATGATAATAGAATCACAGCTCGTGTTTATAGAGCTCCTTATGACGCGACAAGCCCTCTGCTAAGTGCTCCACGTGTGTGATCTCATTTAATCTTTATGACATTCCCATTTTACAGATGAGGATATTGGAACATACAGATAACTTATTTTATGTCATTCGGTGGCAGGGAGGAGACTGGGTTCAAATCTACCCAAACAAACTAACTCTGGCCATGATGTACCAGTGCCTCTTGTGGAGGTCTAATGTTGGAACCCCTCCCTGGGGCTCAGTTTCCAAATCTGTAAAATGGGCATATTAAGAATACCTTTATCACACAACCATAGCGAAGATTCAAGAAAATCATGGCAGTAAAGTGGTCTGCAAACTGAGAGGAGTTAATTAAAGAAACACCTAAGGGGTGAGATTTTGTTCGACTCTCCCATCCCATCTTACAGATAGTAGAACCAAGGCCTGGTTCGTTTATTTATTCATTAAATATTTACCAAGCACCTACCTACTGAGGATACAGAGAGAATAGTAAATCCCCCAAATCTGGCCTCAAGGAGCCCCCAGCCTAGCAGAAGAGACAGTCAAGACTGGGTACCCAGAGAAAGACCTCTCCAAAGGGCTCAAACCAGAGAAGGGAGTGCCTCACCCAAGATAAGGTTTACCTATTCCCTGAAGTTTTGGTAGAGTCCAGAGAAGGTCCCTGGATACCAGAGAGAACTCCTCCTTGGGCTTCTCAGGGCCTGACACCCCACCACCTGAGCATCCCTGGTTTAAGTTAAGCCTTCTTTCTTGAGGAAATGCCAAGCTGCCCTCCTCCCACCACCGGAGGCCAATCACATTCATCTCGGCCACCCAGGCATATGAAAGTGTCTCTCCTCTGAGCGAGTTCGGAGGAAGGAGAAAAGATAGCAAGAACCGCAGGTATGATCAGTCTTCAAAAGGAAGTAAGGGCTGCCAAAAGGGAAGCTGGGGATCAGGCCTCTTAATGGAAAAAAATAAGACAGACCCCCAAACCTGGCCACTTCCTCACTGGCCTATCTGAACCACAAGATGGTCGGAGTGATCAGACTTATATGGAGCAGCAGTTATGATTATGATGATTTGGCAGCCAGCACTGCCAAATCCTTCATATACAAAGAACTCTTAAAAATCAACAAAAGATAAACATGCTGACAGAAAAAAGTGGGAGCCGACTTGACCGGCATAATCATAAAAGCAAAATGAACAGTAAGATTACAAGGGATAATCAGCAGTAATAAAGAAATGTCGAGAGAAACAGCCAGAAGCCTCACAAACCTTAAGAACAGCACTCAGTGTTCCGACTCAGTGATTTAGCCTTTGGTAAGGTATCCATAGGCCAGACGTGCAAAGATGAGGTACAAGAGCGGTCATCATAGCACTGTTTGTAGTCATGGGGAAAAAAGGAAAAAAGTAAGAAGGAAACCACCACAGTGAGGAAGGGTTAAATAAACCCCAGGAGAGCCTTTCTGTGCAGCCGTTAAAATGTGTCCTGGAGGAATATAGATGGAAGTTCCCAGTCTGCGGGGAAGGACGAGGTGGGGGTGCCAACAAGACGTTAGCAACCTGTGCGTGAGTCCACACCTACATACTTCTACACGCCTGCCACATCTAGTAGGCACTCAACAAACATCAGAGAAAATCAGTGAGCGAGCGAGCGTGTGAGCGCTGGAGAGGGCCGCCCGAAAGGCCACCTCGGGGAGGGGACCTCTCTGTACTGAGCTGCAGCCCAGGGGCAAGGGCGGCGGGCTGCGCTGCCGCTGGCTTCATGCCAGTCTTGCCACCTCCCCCGCCGACCCAGTTTGTGGTCTCTGCAGCTCTGGGCCAGTGCCTCCCCCTCTCTGAGCCCGCTTCGCTCACCTGTAAAATGAGGACACCTGTAAGATGGAAGCACCTGCCTCGGAGAAGGAAAACACCGAGCTTTTAACAGTAGGGCGGCCCTGCTGTTTCTTACAATTAGCATGCACGACTTCGGAAACCTGCAAATGATGTTTTCATCTTGACAAACATTAACTGTGAAGCAGAACTCCGGGCCTCCTCTCCCTACTGGTATCCCCCGTTCCTGGCCCCTCCGGGCGATGTCAAAGCCGAGCGTGATACCTTGTGGCTGGTCTCCGCCTAGGTCTTCCCAGGGGTTCCCCTGGACTTCAGGCCACTGGAGGCTGTGCAGGGGGCCCCCCGTTGCCCGACTTCTTTCTCGAGGTCACGGTCACACCGTTCTTTGGCTGCGGCTGTCTGTCCAGAAGGCAATGTGTCCATTCATTCAAGATGCCCTGGAACCCCCCTCTCCCCACCAAGTTGCAGCCTCCCCTAGAACCCCCTCAACCCTCACTCAGCGGGGGCTCTGCGGGAGACCTCGTGCTGTCCTGAGCTCCTCCAGCGAGCGCAGCCGCTGTCCTGAATGGGACAGGACTCTGCCAGAGAAACAGCTGGAGGGAGGAGAGAGAGGGAGGGCGGGGCAGGAAACTGGGTTGGCCGAGGCTGGGGGCGGCCAGCTGCGTGGAGTGGGGGCCGCGGGGGAGGCTGCCCCTGCCTGCCAGCCGGGCCGGGCGTGTGGGTGGTGGCTGGTGGCTGGTGGCTGGTGCCTGGTGGCAGGGCCTGCTGAGGACGACCCGCCCCTCTGGCGGCAGAGCCCAGCTGGGAGCCTTGCCCACCATCCGGGCGCAAACCAGGAGCACATGCGAGCCCCAGGCAGCTGTGGGAAGTGGCCGCTCCCTGCCAGGGCCTCCGGAGCAGCCGGATGTCCCAGCACCCTGGGCCACCACCTCTCTCTCCGCCGCCCGCTGGGATGCCCTTCCTGGCCGCCTAGGTGCGGCTCCGTGACCTCCTGCTCCCTTCTTCCTTTCTTTGCAAATTAAAACAGCAATGAGATTTATTTTTCTTGAAGTATCAAATGAACAAAGATTAAAACGTCTCATAACGTTTGGTTTTAGTAAATGTCACCGGGAAGCAAAAATCTTATGCATAATTGGAATATACATTGATAGACCGTTTCTGGAGAGCTGTCTGACAACATACATCAAAACCTTTAACTACATTCAGACCCTGTGTTGTTTAAATATAAATCCTGCTTTCTTCCCAAACTCTGCTCCCCGGAGGGAAATATCATTAACACTTTGGTATGAACACACACACACATTCTATATATAAATGGAAAATAGCACAGTCATACTTCGTGTACCATAGTGTAACCTGCTTTTTCATTCAGTGATAGGTGTGTGTGTGTGTGTGTGTGTGTGTGTGTGCGCGCGCACGCGGACACGCCTTACCCTGTTTTAACAGCTGCTCATGATTTCAATGAATCGATGCACTGGTTTGTTTGTTTATTTAATTTTTGTTTCCCAAATGGATACAGACAATTTATCACTTACATAGGCAGCAAGCTCTGGATTATTGAATCCGCACTTTCCTGGTGATTGGTTAGTTTCACTTCATCTTTTTAACTATAAGATACACCCCATAGCACACTTGTCCAATTATTTTCTTATGCAAAATTCCTATGAATATATATTTATTATTCAGAGGGTCTCCTGCTACCTTTTCAAATCTCAGTTTGGGGACCACCTCCCCAGAAGCCTTCCCCACCGCTGGGGGTTCTGCTCTCGGCCCCTGGGGCTCTATCACAGCCACAGGAGTGTCCCCTCCTGTTAGAGCATCTCTCTCCCTTGCACTGGAAACTCTGTTGGGAAGGGAACTGTCCCCCCGCTCTGGCCCCAGCACGAAGCCTGGTGCCTGGCTCGCTGTCCGCATGATTGCATCAGCAGCAGAATAAACACAAGAGCTGACACCCAGACAGTGTGCTGGCTCCTTGCTCCTTAATTCTCAGGGTGACCCTGAGAAGTTGGTACCATTTCTGCCCTCATTTTACCAATGACGAAGTTGGGACACAGAAAGGTTAAGTCAGTTGCCCTAAGCCACACAGCCATTAGGTGGGAGAGCTGTGATTCCACCCAGACTGTCTTGCTCCAGGGCCCAGCCCTCGGCCTCCAGACGAAAGAAGTAACAGCAAGTACCCACTGTGTGCATGGCCCTGTGCCAGGGGCTTTCCACGGAATAAGTCACGTGAGCCCCCAACGACACTAAGGAGATGTGGTTCACCTGTTTTACTGATGAGAATGCTGGAGCCGTGGGGGAGAAGCTGTTTTGCCAAGGGCACCCAGATGGGGCTACAGAGACAGAGCCTGGCTGAACCCAGGTCTGTCTCATTCAAAAGCTAAGGCTGCCAAAAATAACTTGTGTAGGATGGAAAAGAAGAAGGGGAGGAGGGAAGGGAGGGGAGAAGGTGAGAGAGAGAGAGAGGAGAGGGAGGGAGAGGGAGAGAAGGACTAGGAAAGAGAAAGAGAGGGGGGAAGGAAGGGAGAAGGGAAGATGGAGACAGGATGGGGGGATTGCTCTTTAGACCTCTAGGCTTGGGCAGGTGTGGGAATATGTCCTTCACCACCCTGACCAGTCTTAGAACCTCTCCTTCCTCTCCCCACCATCCTCAGCTGTTAGTTCAGTGACATTGACACTCAGAAACTATCATCTCTTTCATTTTCTGGATACTAAGTGGAAGCACAGAGAGGTTAAGTCACTGTCCAAGGTCACACAGCTCCCTAGAGACCGAAGTCAGACCCAGCCTGACTCTAGACCCCTCCCATCCCTGCTCTGCCAGACTTGCCCAGGGGACCAAGAGCATCTCATCCCACCCTTCCTGTACAGATGGGAACACTGGACCCAGAGAAGGCAAGGGACACATCCCAGGTCACGCAGCAGTTAGCAGCAGGGCAGCAGCCCCAGAGTGTCCTGGTCCAAAGATGAGGATATTTCCACAATGCGATAGAGGCCCTGTGCACCGTGTACACCACCATCTAAAGGTGTGTCATTAATAGGGCCAGGTGGCTCTCAAAGCATGGGTTCTGGGCCCGCTGCTGCCCCTTGCTGGGGAGGGGGTTACAAATTCAAGCTCTCAAGCCAGGTCTGTCCACAGACCTTGGGAACCAGACCTCTGCAGGCAGGCCCAGTGAGCTGTGTGTTCAAAAGTTGCCAGGGGATTCTGATGCTTGCTCAAGTTTAGAAACCACTGATACAGACATATCCATTAGGAGTAAATCCTGAATCCAGAACATGTAACCCTGTCAGTCCATGGAGTAGCCATCAGGGGCAGGGGCTCGGAAACCAGAGCAGAGTGGACCCAATGCCTGTTTCCACTACTGTGAGCTGGGTGGCCGGGGCAAGTCCTCTGGCCTCTCTGAGCCAGTTTCCTTATCTGCTGGAGATTGAGGAGGATTGAGTGGGGAGGGGGAAGAGAAGGGGGGAGGAGTGAGGGAGGAGGGGGAGGGGAGGAGGAAGTGTAGGAGGGAGGAGAGGAGGGGAGGAGGAGGGAATGAAGGGGGAGGGGATGAGAAAGAGGAGGAGGAGAGGAGGAGATGGAGGAGGGGAGGAGGGGGGGAAAATGAGGAGGGAGAAGAGATGGGAAGAGGACAAGGGGAGGAGGAAGGGATGGAGGAGGGGGAAGAGAAAAAGGAGGAAGATGGAGGAAAGGGACGAGGAGGGGAGGAGGGGGGAAAAGGGGAGGAGGGAGAAGAGATGGAAAGAGGAGGAAGGGATGGAGGAGGAGGAAAAAGAAAAAGGAAGAGGGGAGAGGAGGAGTGGGGGGGGAGGAGAGAAAAATGAGGGGAGGAGGAGGCAGAGGAGACAGGGAGGTAACATCTGAGGAAGATCTCACACACTCAGGATATCCTGGCAGGGGAGCCTAGCGGGGTGAACCCAGGTCTAGATGGATTTCTGGGAATCTCCCCTTCCTCCCTCTTGGGGTAGGTCTCCCACAGCCCGCCCCCTCCCCTGCGCAGCCTCCAAAGCCCACCCAAGGCTGTAATGAGGTTTGGGTTTTATCCTCTGACATAGATCTGACAGTGTGAGGCCTCGGGGCTCCAGGGCAGCGGAGGGGCCCCTGGGTGCCCAAGGTAGAGGGCAGAGCACCCAGCCCTACCCGGTCCCCGGTAAGGAACAGAAGAGACCAGCTGCCCCGGCCAGTCAGAAGTCGGTGACAGGTCTTTCTTTGGCCACTGTTCTGAACATAGCTGAGAAGTTTGGCTTTTTCTTCCTTGGTATAGAAAGGGTTGCAGGTGGGGTGGGGGGAGTTGTTATTTTTTTCAAATAGGATTCTGAAATCTGAGGCCTAGCACTGGGACACTGGGACCTCTGAGGGAGGTGGTGGCCAAGAAGCCTGTGTTTATTTCCTTGGAAACTCCGTGTAGCTCCAAGATGGCAGATCAAGCTTTAGCTTATACTCAAATCTAGTTGGTTGGTTCTAGAATCCTGGAGCTCTGTGCTAAAGGGAATGTGAGACCACATCCAGATCTGGCTGGAAAGAGCACAGTGACCCATTAGCAAGGCCTGCCTTGTACCCAAAGGAGGGGCTTTGCCTGTTTCATCCCACTCTGTCCTCCAATAAAAGCCCATCCCATTGGCCTAGGAGACTAGGGGGCCCATGTCAGCATGTCAGCTCTGCTTCATCCTGTCCCATGTATTGGCCAACCCTAGTGTAGATAAACTTGTCTTAGCTCCCACACCCCTTGGTATCTCTGGTTTTTAGTGTTCACAGATTCCCAACACTCTAGTTTAAAGCAAACAGTTTCCTCGTTCTCCTTTATTATCAGTTGTGAAACGAGGTTCACCAGAGAGGCTCTCAAACCACAGAAAGCCTGGGAGGATACTTTCTGTGACATGAAAGATTCCCTGTAAACCCAAAGTGTGCCTACTTTGGACTTTACTTAAATTGTGGACAGACCACACTGGAATGAGCTCCATTTCAACCGATGACTGGCTCTGTGGCCTTGGGCAAGTCATTTATCATCTCTGGTTCATTCGATGCTCATGTGATTAAGTCGTGGATGTGAGGAAATTGTGCCCTTTGAGATGGGGAGATTATCCTCGGTTGTCCAGGTGAGCCCAGGGTAATCAAGGGGGGAAGGCAGGTAGTCAGAGGAGGGAGAAGGCAGTAGGATGAGGCAGGAAGCAGTTGTCTCAGTGATGTGGCCACAAGCCAAGGAATACAAGCAGCCTCCACCCTGGAAGGTGCAAGGAGTGGATTCTCCCTGCAGCCTCCAGCAGGAATCAGCCTTGCCGACATCACATCTTGATTGTAGCCCCTTCAGACTCATTCTGAAATTCTAACCTCCAGAACTGTAGGAGTATAAATATATATTGTTTTAAACCACAAGATTTGTGGTAATTTGTGGAGCAGCAGTAAAGGAAATGATTGCAAGAGACTCAGAGCACTGACCTTGGTGGCAGACAGATGAAGGTTTGAGCCCCTACTCCACCTGCTAGCTGTGTGACCTTGCACAATCTCCTATCCTCTCTGCATCAGAGAGGAAGACTTTCTTTCACATCTGCACATGGGAGTAATAAAAGACCTATCTCAGACCATTGCTGGAAAGATGAAAAGAGCTGATACACGCATGTTCAGAACAGAGTCTGGCACGCAGCGCTCAGTGAATGTTGGAGCATTTTCCTGTCCTAAGAAAGACTGACATTCCCAAATGCAGGCCCTCTAATCATCCCTGAGGCACTACCAGAACCACTTTCCTGCCGTTCCATTTTGTTCAAGATCACACCCCTGCTCAGTAACATTCCATGGCTCCCCAGTACATAACCTCATCTCCCAGGAAGGAGAAAATTAAAGGGATGGCAAAGCTGAAAGATGGCTTGAAGGCCCAAACCTTCAAATGTTGATTGAAATGTCACTTTCTCTGGACTTCCAAGATAGGTCAGTGCCCCTGTCATTCATCCCTGTAGCACCTTTCCTGCACTATAGCAGCAACCTCAATTGTGATGCAACAATCATTCATATTGTGAATATACCATCCGTCTCCGTATCCACACATAAAGCTCCACGGGGGCCAGGACTGGTGTTAGGCACCTAGTACCCAGTCAATAAACATTTGTTAAATGAATGAACAGATGGATGACCAACCTCCTTGGACCATCTGGGCCATGTTCCCAAAGACTTCCTCTTGACGGCCAAGTTCTGGCTCCGTACCACTGAGAGGCCTGCAGGGTTACCAAGATGGGAGAATTGAACACTGTGCCAAGTGCCATCAGACATTTGTAAAGCCCTCAGCCAAAAATGTTATTGGAAACAGGATGTGTGTCTGTGCAGTATGTGTTCAGGTAATGATGAGACTTAACGCTCCTGTCCTGCATACCAGGCTCAGGGAGGGAAGGGGAAGGAGGGTTCCTCCCACAGCCTGGAGGTTGTCTGAGGTGGAGGGAAGGAGCACAGAAGTAGGAAGTTGACTTTTAGGAACTGAGAAGGAGGAAGGGGTAGGAGGATGCTGGCAGCCCAGTTGATTTTGCCTGCTTGGCAAGAATCCAGGCCCCTGGGCTTCTGTCCAGGCTGGGAAGGGTTAACATCATTGAGAGGGAGTTGGGGGGCGGGTGTGAGACCAGGGGGAAGGATGCCCTAGCTGGGGGTGGGGGGGGAAGTGGATAAGGCCCATTACTCCCCTGTATGCAGGACCCTGCCCACCCAGCCCAGGTCGTCCTACTGGAACAGAGATTTGCAGGAGTTGGGGGAGACCACCCTGGATGCCTGGGAGGAGTGGGGGCACCAATAGGTTGCTCCAGGATGGGGATGGGAGGAGCTTAGAGCTGGCTTGAGACCCCTTCTCAAACCCAAGCTGGCCAGTTCCCCAGGTCTGGGAAAGCTTCCATTTTCCAGGGGGTAGAACAGAGGCCCAGAGAGGGTTAGCAGCTGCTCGAAGCTACACAGCAAGTCCCGAGCAACCAATCCTCCCAGTTCCCAGAGAACTTCTCCACTTCTGCTACACACACACACACACATACACACACGTATTCTGTAGCCTTGCCCTGCCCATCTCTCCAGCTTCATGGCCACCCCTTCCCCTCCTTCTACTCTGACCCCACCATGCAGCTCCAAATCTCTACACCTGTGCTCAAGCTGCCCCTTCTGCCAGAAACACCCTATCCCACCATCCTGTATCCGGCTGCCCAGTAACCTGGTCATCTTTCAAAGCCAACTGCTGATGTCCTCTCCCCAGCCTTCCAGGGTTGCCTCTCCCCTTCCCACCTACATGAGAAGATTGATCACCCCTTCTGCCAGGGGAGTCTGTACTTGGCTAACATTCATCCTTTCTCAAATCACACTGCCTTTTCATTTTGTCATGTACACATCTGTCTCCACCCCTGGACTGCTGGTCGTCCCAATTACCGGCACTGGACCTGACCCAGCACTGGAAATGTTTGATGAACTAAGCCAGCCTCCATGCCTGCATCTCCCTCCCCAGGGCCAGCTTTCCATGAACTACTGGAAACAGATCAGAAGCACCAAAGCCATTGCATTTTCGTGGTTCAGCCTGGTGGTCAGGAGCACAGACTTTTGCATCTGCCTTTGTTTTTTTGTTTGTTTGTTTTGGTTTTTATTGTTGTTTTCTTTTTATTTTTTTAATATGCATATTTTTTTAATATGCATATTTTTTATTGGAGTTCAATTTGCCAACATATAGTATAACACCCAGTGCTCATCCCATCAAGTGCCCCCCTCAGTCCCCATCACCCAGTCACCTTGTCCCCCCGCCCACTTCCCCTTCCACTACCCCTTGTTCATTTCCCAGAGTTAGGAGTCTCTCATGTTTTGTCACTCTCTCTGATTTTCCCCACTCATTTTCTCTCCTTTCCCCTATGATCCCTTTCACTATTTTTTATATTCCCCATATGAGTGAAACCATATGTTTGTCCTTCTCCAATTGACTTACTTCACTCAACATAATTCCCTCCAGTTCTATCCACGTCGAAGCAAATGGTGGGTATTTGTCGTGTCTAATGGCTGAGAAGTATTCCATTGTATACATAGACCACATCTTCTTTATCCAGTCATCTTTCGATGGACCCCAAGGCTCCTTCCACAGTTTGGCTATTGTGGACATTGCTGCTATAAACATTGGGGTGCAGGTATCTCAGCTTTTCACTACATCTCTATCTTTGGGGTAAATTCCCAGCAGTGCAATTGCTGGGTCATAGGGTAGCTCTATTTTTAACTCTTTGAGGAACCTCCACACAGTTTTCCAGAGTGGCTGCACCAGTTCACATTCCCACTTACAGTGCAAGAGGGATCCCGTTTGTCCACATCCTCTCCAACATTTGTGGTTTCCTGTTTTGTTAATTTTCCCCATTCTCACTGGTGTGAGGTGGTATCTCATGGTGGTTTGGATCTGTAGTTCCCTGATGGCCAGTGATGCGGGGCATGTTCTCATGTGCTTGTTGGCCATGTCTGTGTCTTCCTCTGTGAGATTTGTTCATATCTTTTGCCCATTTCATGATTGGATTGATTGTTTCTTTGCTGTTGAGTTGAATAAGTTATTTATAGACCGTGATACTACTGATATGTCATTTGCAAGTATCTTCTCCCATTCTGTAGGTTGTCTTTTAGTTTTGTTGACTGTTTCTTTTGCTGTGCAGAAGCTTTGATCTTGATGAAGTCCTAATAGTTCATTTTTGCTTTTGTTTCCCTTGCCTTCATAGATGTATCTTGCACGAAGTTGCTGTGGCCAAGTTGAAAAAGGGTGTTGCCTGTGTTCGCCTCTAGGATTCTGATGGAATCTTGTCTCACATTTAGATCTTTCATCCATTTTGAGTTTATCGTTGTGTGTGGTGTCAGAGAATGGTCTCGTTTCCTTCTTCTGCATGTGGATGTCCAATTTTCCCAGCACCATTTATTGAAGAGACTGTCCTTTTTCCAGTGGATAGTCTTTCCTGCTTTGTCAAATATTAGTTGACCATAGAGTTGAGGGCCCATTTCTGGGTTCTCTATTCTGTTCCATTGATCTAGGTGTCTGTCTTTGTGCCACTACCACACTGTCTTGATGGCCACAGCTTTGTAGTACAACTTGAAATCTGGCATTGTGATGCCCCCAGCTCTGGTTTTCTTTTTCAATATTCCCTGGCTATTCAGGGTCTTTTCTGATTCCACACAAATCTTAAGATTATTTGTTCCAACTTTCTGAAGAAAGTCCATGGTATTTTGATAGGGATTGCATGAAATGTGTAAATTGCCCTGGGTAGCATAAACATTTTCATAATATTAATTCTTCCAATCCATGAGCATGGAATATCTTTCCATCTCTTTGTGTCTTCCTCAATTTCTTTGAAGTGTTCTGTAGTTTGAAGTGTTTCAAATTAGTTTGAAGTGTTCTGTAGTTTTTAGGGTATAGATCCTTCACCTCTTTGGTTCGGTTTATTCCTAGGTACCTTATGCTTTTGGGTGCAATTGTAAATGGAATTGCCTAAGATTAGGGACATGACAGAGATGTCCACTCTCACCACTGCTATTCAACATAGTACTAGAAGTCCTAGCCTCAGCAATCAGGCAAAAAATAAATAAATAAAAGGCATTCAAATTGGCAAAAAAGAAGTCAAACTCTCCCTCTTCGCAGATGACATGATACTGTACATAGAAAACCCAAAAGAGGGCAGCCCCGGTGGCGCAGCGGTTTAGTGCCGCCTGCAGCCCGGGGTGTGGTCCTGGGGACCCGGGATCGAGTCCCGTGTCGGGTTTCCTGCATGGAGCCTGCTTCTCCTTCTGCCTGTGTCTCTGCCTCACTCTCTCTGTGTCTCTATGAATAAATAAATAAAATTTAAAAAGAAGACCCAAAAGACTCCACCCCAAGGTTGCTAGAACTCCTACAGCAATCATCAATGTGGCAGGATACAAAATCAATGCCCAGAAATCAGTGGCATTTCTATACACTCACAATGAGACTGTGTCTACCTTTGGCTCAGGTCATGATCCTAGCGTCCTGGGATCAAGCCCTGCATCAGGCTCCCTGCTCTCCCTTTGCCCATTTTCCCCAGCTCATACTCTCTCTCTCTCTAACAAATAAATAAAATCTTTAGAGAGAGAGAGAGAAAAAGAGAGAGAATACTGACTTTTCAGGTCAGAAAACAATGGATTTGAATCCCAGCTCTGCCACTTGCTATGTGAACTTGAGTAAGATACTGGCCCTCTCTGGGCTTCACTTACTCTTTCTTCAAAATGGAAAATGGTAATTCCACCCTTGCAGAGCTGCATTGGAGGATCCTCTGAGATGATGCATGTAGTGTGTATGGGAGAAGGCTCAGAGTAAGTGCTTATTATATGGTGTTGCCATAACTCCGTGGGTCATTTCTAAAAGCCCATCTCCTTCCGCCCTCGCTCCTGACTCTGGCCCTGCATCATTCACCAAAGTCCCTGTTCCAGCTGTGTTGTTAACACGGAGGAAGTAAAGCCACACTAACCAGGTGTCCAGGTGTGCATCCTAGCTCTGCCACTCCCTGGCTGCGTGACCTTGAGAGAGTGACTTCACCTCTCTGAGTCTCGGTTTCTTTCTCTGTAACATGCAGACAGTAACAGTACCTGCCTGGCAGGGTATTGTAAGATTAGCGTTAGTGCTTGTAAAGCTCCTAGAGCAACAGCTGGCAAGTGCTGAGTGCTGGCTTGTGAGGTAGCAGTAGTAAGAGTTTAATTTGCCATCTGGGCCACTTCTTCTCCCTCGCCCCCCATTTCCCTCCCACTGCCCACCTCCCCCTTCCTCCTCACCCACCAATTTACAACCAGAGACCTGGCCTCTTTTGCCTTCACTGTTAGAAAAGCCCAAGGCAGAGGATGGCTCAGTGGGTTAAGTGTCTGCCTTCAGTTTGGGTCATGATTCTGGGGTCCGGATATGGAGCCCCGAGTCAGAGTCATTGTCATCATGCTCCTGGCTCATTAAGGAGTCTGTTTCTCCTTCTCTCTCTGCCCCTTACTCTACGCATGTTTTTTCTTTCTCTCTCAAATCAATGAATGAAATCGAAAGAAAGAAAGAAAGAAAGAAAGAAAGAAAGAAAGAAAGAAAGAAAGAAAGAAAGAAAGAAAGAAAGAAAGAAAGAAAAAGAAAGGAAGGAAGGAAGAAAGAAAGAAGAAAGAAAGAAAGAAAGAAAGAAAGAAAGAAAGAAAGAAAGAAAAGAAGGAAGGAAAAACCCAAAAAGAGAAAAACCCAAGGCCTCCAGCATCAATGGACTCAGATTCTTTAGGTCCTTAGACCTGCCTTTGTCCTCCAGTACTTCCACGGCCACAGGTCTTCAGCTTCCTTTTTATTTTTTATTTTTAAAGATTTATTTATTTATTCATGAGAGACACAGAGAGAGGCAGAGACGTAGGTAGAGGGAGAAGCAGGCTCCCTGCAGGGAGCCCAATGCGGGACTTGATCCCAGGACCCCAGGATCATGACCTGACCCCCGGATCATGACCCTAGGCAAAGACAGACGCTCAACCACTGAGCCACCCAGGCATCCCTCAGCTTCCTTTACAGAAGACCCCTTTTTTCCAGAAGGCTTGATAGGGATCCCCTAAAATATAAAGACATAAAAAAGCACCTGCTCAGCTGGAGGGGATGGGGAACATGGAGCCACACTCCTCAAGCCCCTGCTGCCCCTCCTGGACTCTATCTGAGCCAGTTGGAAAGCTTTGCCTTAATCTGTTGATCCCTCACCCACTGCCACCACCTAAGCAGGGCTGGGTGGGGGTGGGGGGCACACTTTTCCTTTTTTTTAAGATTTATGTATTTATTTATTTATTTATTTATTTATTTGAGAGAGAGAGACAGAGAGAGCACAAGCAGGGGGAGGGGTAGAGGCAGAGGGAGAAGCAGGCTCTCCATTGAGCAGGAAGCCTGACTCAGGGCTCAATCCCAGGACCCCAGGATGATGACCTGAGCTGAAGGCAGACACTTGACCATCTGAGCCACCCAGGTGCCCCCAGACGTTTTCATTTTTAATTTTTATATCATTTTAAAATCACAGAAAGGAAGCAACAGTAAGTAGTACAAGGAACTCCCTTATACCATCACCCAAAGTCACTGATTACTGCTGTTTTGTCCCATTTGCTCTATCATCCTCTCCCTCCCCGACCCCTTTCTGCACGTCTCCTCCTGAACTGCTCCCATTTCGTATAAGGCCTAGAAGTAGAAGTCCATGAGCTTGTCGAGGGCCTCCGGAGATATTTGGAACCTGAAACTGCAAACGCACTGATTCCAGAGTCCTGAAAGGCAGCTGAAAATTCCAAATAGATGTCTGCTGAAGTATCTACCATACGCTAGTGAGTGCTGCTAGTCCACAGCGCCTGTGTCTTTAGAAATAGAAAAGCCCAAATCACAAGAACACACTGAATAATTTATTCTTTAAAAAAAGAGGAAAATCCTATTGTATGAATTCTTTTAAAGCCTTTTCAAGTATTTTTTATAAGAAATGCATATGTGTAATGGGATCCGTAGGGACATTTTGAGGTTTGCCATGATGTGGGGTGGGGTTCCCCCAAATGTCAGAGATCCAGAAGCCTTCAAAGCCTTTACAACAAGGTCTCCTGGCCCCAAAGCTCCTTGAATCTCGCTCAGATCAGGCATAAGATGGAGATTTTCCCATGTATTTTTATAAGGAGGCTGTATGTACCTTTTTATGTGGGTCATAAAAAAAAATGTAAAAATTTCAAAAACATGGAGCAACACAAGAAATTCGTCATAGCAACAGAGCTGCCTCTCCTATTTTTGAAAAGTGAGCTGCTCCCTCCTCTCCTTAGTACAGAAAGTTTATTTTCCTGCCTGGGCCTCTGACTCAGAGGCAAGCCCAGAACTCAGCCAGCCGCCTCTGAGGAGAGACAGGAGGCGTGGGGGCTGTGGCCCCAGGCATGGGTGGGTGATGCCCAGCAGTCCCAGGCTTCAGATCCCCCTCAACTGACAGGTCTTCCAGGCACCCTGGGGCCCCTGGCGTTTCCCCTACAGGCTACCCAGTCTGTGCTCATCCACCTACTCCCACCCAACGTGCCTCTTCAGAGCAGCCCCACCTTGTAGGGCCACAGCTGGGGACCCACAACCCTAATTGGGCCTTGACGGTAACAGCTCTGCAAATATCTGAGCAGCTGGTAAATCCTAGCTAAACAAGAGTCTCCTAAGACAATGCTGCCACCATCAACTGGGGCTAATGAGGTAACAACTGACAAGTAGGGGGCCCAGAAATCTGACCCAGGACTGTTTTCTCATTGGGGATGTCCTACCAGATGCTGGAGGGAATATTATTGCAGCCTGAGAGCTTCAACATAGCAACCAGAGGTGACTGTGGTGAGGGTGGTTTTGAGAGCACAGCATGGGTTTGAATCCTGCCCCACCCCATCCCCCTGCCGCCAATTACCAGCTGTGTGACCTAAGGCAAGCGGCTCAACCTCTCTGTGCCTCAGTTCCCTCTCATAGCTAATATTAGTCACAGTGAGTTGTGGTGGGCGTAACTGGTGTTAACCCATATGAGGCACTTAGCATAGCACCTGGCATAAAGCAGAATCTCAATAAAGGTCTATCATCATCTCCTGTCCCCAATCCTTCGTAACACTTTTGTGACCGTCTTACACAATCAAAGCAATGAAATCGGAATCCAGGCTCCATCAGTTACCAGCTGAGTGACCTTGAGCAAGTTATAAAATGTCCCTAACATTGATTTCTCATCTGTAAAATGGGGGTAATAATACAAACACATAGCTCAGCTCCTGGCTCGTGGTTAAGTATTCCTAAGCACTGGCTATTATTATTACTATCAGGGCTCAGAAAACTATAGCCCATGAGACAAATTTGGCCCACTGCTTGTTTTTGTAAATAAAGTCTTATTGGAACACAGCCACGCCAATTCATTTACATCTTGCGACAATTGGCAGAGCTGAGTAGTTTTGATGATGATGAGTCACTGTAAGGCTCGTGAAGCCTAAAATATTGACTATCTGGCCCTTTAAGAAACAATTTGCCTGATTTTTATCATTATGACCTTAAAGGCAATGATTGCAGTACAGAGACTTTTCATCTCTCTCGGTGGACCACCCAAGTTAAGATGCGCTTTCCAGGAACCCCTTGCAACCCACATTTGAACTCTAATGGTTCCAAAGCTTCTTCAAGTGATTTGCAATAGTGTACAGAGAGAGGGTCCATAGCTTCCCTTGGCTTCTCAGAGGTACCGAGGACTCATGAGACGTCCACAGTCATAGGAGCAGAAACATTGCAGGAGTTGGCCTGCATCCAAATCAAAGCCCTCCTCTGTTTTCCCAGGCTTGCCTGTTCTTGGACAGTCCCACTCCAGGGCACTGAGACATTGGGGGTTCCTTGATGAGATTTCTCTCTGTGCTGCTTTAGCATCTGGAATTCAGCAAAGGACACCTGTGAATTATTCACCCCAGAAAGAAAGATGTCTTATGGTCTGGTCCTCTCCCTCCTTCCTCCTTGGCCTGGTGGGGTTTTGGTTGGGTGGTATGGAAAACAGCATAAAAAGGGATTTACGGACCTCCCAAATCCTGAGGATCTTGGTGGCCACACCCCTTGGTTTCTTCATTCCATGCCCACAGATGTCTGCCCTGGCTTCCACTATACCAGGAGTACTTGTTCCCAAAACCCTAATTGGGCCTTGACGTCATCTAATGAATGGGCTGGACTCAGCCCCCCACAGTCCCTATCTTGACTGGGGGTCACCAAGACTGGCGACATCCAGGCACCCTGATGCCACCGCCACCTGCCTGTCTCTTCAGCTTGTCCACTCTTATTTCTTCCCGACACGCTGTCAGGGAGAGCCAGAGGACGAATGCCGTGCTGAGATTGGGCAAATGTCCCCATGGTAGGCCAGATCAAGTAAGGACAGGAGTTCCTCCTTGGATTGCAAGTTCCGTGAGGACTGGGACCAGGCCTGTGGGACTTTCTGCTGAAACTGCAAATCTTCAAATAGCCCACACATAGAAACCAACGTCAAAGTCTACAAATCAATCCTGTAGCAAGAGGAAGGAAATCCTCTTGGGAGGCGAGCTTCAAGGTATTACATAATTGTAATGACACAAACATGAGAATGGCATCTTTCCTTCATTTATTAGAAGATAATAATGGTTCTGAGCACCCACACCCACACCAAGGAATCCACGGATGATCTGTGAGGTGGGCTATACACACAAGATTATATGTGTGAGCGTACAAGGTGTTCTTAGGAGGGCATCCGACATTTTCATTTTCCAAAGACCTCCAGAACCTCAAATGGTTATAAACATGAGACCGCAAATCTGATCCATATCTATGTCCCTAATGCCTAGTACAATGGCGGGGGCATGATAGGTTCTCGAGGTTTCTGGATTAATCGATCACCGAATAACTCTTTGAAGCTACAGACTGCCAGACTGCCTGATGATCAGATTTCCTGGATGGTCAGACCCCCACTAAGCTGGAATTTGCGGATAACTTGAACAGTTTCTTTTTTTATTACCAGGAAGGGAGAAGTAAATGAATGGTATAGGACAGAAAGAGTGGCCACTGACACTCAAGGGTGTCCACCGCTAGCCAGCCGTGTTCTCAGAATTGCCTTTCCCACCGTATGCACTGAAGCAGCTTCCCTGAGGAACTGCACAAAGGAGATAGATGTTTTCTTCTCCCAGACAGCTGTTGTCTGCACACAAATACTGAAACTGCTTCTCCTGAAGATATTCTGAGATTGAATTAGCCATCCCTTCTCCCTGGACTTACTTACCTCTTGTGGACCTTAAAATTCTCCCCCCAAACAAGCGCAGCTGAGCCCAGACCGGCTAGAAAACACATACATCTTATAATTCAGTGAAATTCAGTGAATGCAGTAAAGGGGTCTCCTTCATAAATAATAGGACCAGAGGACACAATGAACAGGCACTTAAATGCATGGTAGGGGAGGGTGGTGGGCAGAGGAGGGCACATGGGGACAGGAGCTTTTTGGAAAGGCAACTGGCCAAGAGTCGTAAAAGAATTCACACCCTTGTGCAGGGTAGTTACACTTCTAAAAGTCTGTCCTAAGGAGACCGTAAGAATTGTGCACAAAGATTTATTCCTACAGATATATAACTTAACATGATGGATAATAGCAAAGAAGCTGAAAACAATTTGAGGGTTCAATGACAGGTTGAACCTGGTAAGGAAATCATGGCACACTTGTATGAAACTTAAATTGTATCATAAAACCATTTCTTGAAAATCTTCTTGAAACTTCATAAACATTTAAAAATTCTGTGCTTCAAAAAAATAAAATAAAATAAAAATAAAAAAAATAAAAATTCTGTGCTTCAAAGGGTATCATCAAGAAAGTGAAAAGACCATCCACAGAATGGGAGAAAAGATTTGCAAGTTGTATGTCTGATAAGGGGCTTGTATCTAGAATATAAAAGAATTTGGTAACTCAATATAAAAAAAACAATTCAATAACTCATTTAAAAGTGGGCAAATGAAGGGTGCCTGGGTGGCTCAGTTGCATCTGACTCTTGATTTCAGCTTACGTCATGATCTTAGGGTCCTGGGATCAAGCCCCATGTTGAGCTCTGTGCTGAATGGAGCTTGAGGATTCTCTCCCTCTCCTTCTGCCCCTCCCTTAGCTTGTGCTCTCTCTCTCTCAGATAAATAGATATTTTTTAAAAAAATTTTAAAAAGCAGGCAACTGATCTAAGCAGACATCTCTCCAAAAAAGATATACAAATGGCCAATAAGCACATGGAAAGATGCTTAACATCATTAGTCATTAGGGAAATGCAAATCAAAACCACAGTGAAATACCACTTCACACCCACTAGGATGGCTGTAATAACAAGTGCTAGAGAGGATGTGGAGCAATGGGAGCCTTCTTAGGCTGCCGGTGGGAATGCAAAATGACGCAGCCACTCTGGAAAGCCAGTCTGGCAGTTCCTCAAAAGAAGAAAACAGAGTTACCATATGACCCAGCATTCCACTCTCAGAACACACCCAAGAGAAATGAAAATATACATCCACGCAAAAATGTATACACAAATGTTCATAGCACTGTTACTCATAATGGCCAAGAAGTAGAATAAACGAAACTTGGTAGTCGTGTAACAAATTATTCGGCTATAGAACAGAAAAGACGTACCGTCACATACTACGACAAGGATGAACCTTGAAAATATGATGCTATGTGGAAGAAGCCAGACACGAAAGACCATATAGCATACTTCCACTTATATGAAATATCAAGAAGCAGCAAATCTACAGAGACAGAAACTAGATTAGTGGTTGTCCGGGGTTGGAGGGAAATGAAGAATGGCTGCTAATGCATAAAGGATTTATTTTTTATTTCTTTTCTTTTTTTTAATTTTATTTTATTCACTTATTCATGACAGAGAGAGAATGAGAGAGACAGACAGAGGGAGAAGCAGGCTCCATGCAGGGAGCCCGAAGTGGGACTCTATCCCAGGTCTCCAGGGTCAGGCCCTGGGCTAAAGGCGGTGCTAAACTGCTGAGCCATGCGGGCTGCCCAAGATTTTATTTTTGTGGCAATGAAGATGCTGTACAATTGGTTGTGGTAATAGTTGCACACTTTTGTGAACATCTCCCTCTGCCCCTCCCCCTGCTTGTGCTCTCTCTCTCTCTCTCAAACAAACAAATAAATAAACTCTTTTAGAACAAACAAACAAACAAATAAATAAATAAAATAGGAGCCAGGGAAATGTACACTTGAAATGGGTAAATTGTATAGTGTAAAGTATATGTCAATAAAGCTATCTTATATATATTATTATAAAATAAATGTTATATATTAAGATATATGTAAATACATTATATGTGTATATATTAAGTATATATGTGTGTAACATGTTATATATATTGTGTATATACATTGTCATATATGTCATATATATAGTAAATGATGCTCAATGAGTATTATATTTTAAAAATCCCTCAGAATAGACTAATACTTCTCATAGTTACCCACCAAATGGCAAAGACTGAATGAATGCGTAACTCCAAGGGTCTGGGGTAGAGCCTAAGCCATGAGCGACATTTTTCTTTGAATCTTCACGTGTCAGTTACAAAATTCAGGCACATTTTGCCTTCCGTTTCAAAGTATGATCATGTTAATTATAATATAAAAAATTAGTTTTCTCCAAATCCAGGAATTAAATTGATGCTCTAGGAGAAAAGAAAAATATTTACCAACTTGGGGAAATGGCCATAACATGATAGTAAGTGGACATAACATAATGAGAAGCAGGCATAAGCTGTTTGTAGGATGAGTCTACCATGGGGTGGAGGAAAGGAAGAAATTACATATGTACGCAGAGCAAAAAGACTAAAAGTTTATATGTCAAGAGACTATCAGGAGTTATCTTTAGGTTGTGGGATTGTGATTTTTTTTTAACTTCTTGATACTTTTTTTCCTTTTCCATATTTTCAAAGAATGTTGCATAATATTAAGGAATAAACATTTTTTAGTCCAACAGAGAAGACCCAGGAGGGAAGACATCAGGCGATGTTTTTCTGGAGATGATTTAGCATGGCCCTGCCTGTGGTGTGAGTGTGCTCATGCCCTTGGGATCACAGCTGGGCCCTACAAGGAATGACATGTGCACACATGGAGGCTCCCAGCATCCCCTGCTTTCTGCGGGTGCGGGCGGGGAATGTAGATTTATTCCCAGAGGGGAGATGAGGCCAGAGGTTTTGCAAAGTTCCAGGAAGACAAGCAGATCATCACTATATGACAACAGCGAATAAGGACTGGATATGATGTGGGGGATAGGGCTCTGGACTGGGTGAGCATCAGGAGACATGCGCTCAAGCCTGGGCTTTGCTTCCAGCCAGCAGGATGACCTTAGTCAAACCACCTCCTTTCTCAGGCCTTAGATTCCCCTCTGAAATGGGGGCACTCAGTTCTTCTACTTCTGATGGTTTATGATTCTGTGATCTCACATCTACTGCCTTTGTTTCCACCATCCCCGTAACAGTTTGTAGCTCATCATAGTGACTGCCCAGCACAGCCCTGACCCCAGGAATCTCAAGAGCCAATCTGCCCCCAAAAGTAATCTCTAAATTGACATGTGACACTTTTCAACCCACCTAATCGGAGACTTTCTGAAGAAGGCAGAGTGAGCAAACAGCATTCCCCACCCTCTGCACCCCTGAACCTGGTCAAGCGTGAGGATATTTACTAAACATTGACCAGGGACCAACCACTCATGCTGTGGCACAAGTAAGCCACTGTCCTGCTTTTTTGAAACTTAGTTTGACAGTGGAATTCACATATATTAGTTTTTAATTTTAAGATTTTATTTATTTGAGAGAGTGAGTGAGAGAATATAAGCAGGGGGAGCAGACTTCCCATTTAGCAAGTACCCCAATGCAGGGCTTGATCCCAGGACCCCGGGATCACGACCCAAGCTAAAGGCAGACAGCTCAATTGACTGAGCCACCCAGGCACACCTACACTACTTGTTTATAAGCCACACATGAGTACTTTGAGGCTAATGGCACTATTCACGTTTTACAGCCAAGAAATTGTAGACTAAGAGAAGTGCCCAAGGTCACAGAGCAAACAAGTGGTAAAATCAGGATTCCAACCCCTCATCAGTGACTCCTCCAAGTCACCTATGATTTGTCTGTGGTTCTTAACTTTCTAGTCGAGGCGGAACAAAAGACCTCAAGACCCACCCAATTTCTACCCTTTTTGATTTGGCTGTAGGAAAGAACTAGAGAAAAACATTATTAGTTGTTGTAAACTTGATACTGAGACATCAAACTTGCGTTGACTTTTTAAGAGCAAACTATGAGCTCATACAAACGAATGTATATGATAAAACATATCCCTTTAATATGGACAATACACTAAATAGGTAGAAGTCACAATGTGAGAAAATCATTCTCTTTTAATCCCCCCCCCCATCCTTCTGATTACACACAGAAAAAGGTCTTGATTTGGTGCTGACAAATCTTTACCACCTTCTCCAATACTTGCAGATCTTCCTTTATAACAAAGAAAGAGCAAGCATCAGGCTCAGAGCCTTGGTATCTAGCTAACAGTATCTGGCTAATATTTAATAACATTTATTTTCATTGTTTATTGGGCATGATGTTTAGTGGGTATATTCTATTTGAAGAAAGTGAAAACTGATTTTCCATTTACGGTGGTCATGTGAATTTCCCTTTTGAGCTATATTTACTGATATTTAAGGAATACATTCACTGGAATTTTTAATGAGTAAATTTTAAAGAAAAAATATTAAATTCATAACAACATAGAGGTGGCAGAGAAGCAGGGCACAGATTAAAAAAAAAAAAAAAAGTGGCGCTGGAATGACCCAGCCTTGAGAAATGCTGCCCGATGAAATTAAAAATAACCCAGCCATGTAATTATATTGTCCTGGAAGTATATTGCAAGTTACCTAAATAGCGCACATTCACAGTAGCCCATCACTGTTAAAGCACATTTTTGAGGGTTTACGTATGTGGTTACTTTAGCAACAGAGATATAACTGAATCATATTTGCACTGCAAGACATACGTGCCTGAAGGTCTAATTATTGGAAAATTATAGACCTAAGAAATAGAGCTATGCCTCACTGCACACTACAGGGTTGAAAGAACACCTCGCAATAATTGGATAAACCACGTCTACACAGAAGATGTGTGGAAAGGAAGAACCTTTCCCCAACTGTCGCACCTCCGACCACGTGTGAATGCAGGATTGCATACATTCATCTTTCACCCATTCAGTCATTGACCATGATTTTTATTTTATCATGTGCACTGGAAATACAATGAACTCCATCGAGCCTCTGGTCCAGAAAGGGGCGCCAGACATCATGCCCAACCTCACCACAAGGCTCTGAAAAGAGCCCCATTCTTTGCAAACTCCTAACAAAGCAACCTGCCTACCCTGGGGGTGGTCAGAGAAGGCTTCCTGGAGGAAGTGGCCATTATGTTTGAGAGCTAAAGAAGTGATGGTAATAACCAGAGGACGTGAGACAGGAGAAGGAGGTAGAAAGGCAGGTGCATCCGCCTAAGTGGATGGGCTCTCCTGTCCTGTGCGCCTCTCCTAAAGGAGCGTCTCACCCTTGTGCCATCACCTGAGTGTGACCTTTGCATTCAAAACTGCACTCATTCATATGTCTTGGTCCCTCGATGCAAGCCAGCACCGGTGTCAGTTCTTCAGTTATCTGATCCCAACACTGAGGGAAGATGGAGATGGTGGGTAAGTCTCCAACATCGGCCTCCCCTGGGATTTCAAAGACTGATTTTGACCATGAGCTTCTGTCGTAGGCACCAACACAGAGATCCTCAGCCAGGGACCACGCTTAGGACTCTGGGGAGCTTCCAAGCCTCAATGTCCAGGCTTCACCAAGACCACAACCAACCACTGAGTTAGGCTCTCTGGAGGTGGGGCCGGTCACTAGGAATGTCTAAAGCTCCCCAGAGGAGTGCAGTGTATGGCCGGGGCTGACAACTACACAGGGTCTCTAACCCTGGTGGAAGATTCAAGTCTACAAAAACTTACTGAGGGACGCCTGGGTGGCTCAGCGGTTGAGCATCTGGCTCAGGGCGTGATCCCGGAGTCCTGGGATCGAGTCCCACATTGAGCTCCCTGTGGGGAGCCTGCTTCTCCCTTTGTCTGTGTCTCTGCCTCTCTATTTCTCTGTGTCTTTCATGAATAAATAAATAAAATCTTAAAAAAAAAAAAAACAAAACACTGAGCACCTGCTCTGCACCAGGCAGCAGGCTGGGGGCAGGGGTGGTGAACATAAGATCCCATGGTCATTTACAGAAGGCTGCACTCACTACCAATAAATGTACCGGAGCCCAGGTAAAGATGAAAAGTGTCTTGGTCCCACAAATCGCCTGGGGAAATCTCAGCAGGTCTGGGTTGCTGTGCAAAGAGCCTGCATGTCTAACGAGTTCCCCAAGTGTCAATGAGCAGCCAAGAATTGCATGTGGATGGCAAGGTTCTCCAGGAAATCTTTCAGACTAGGGCTGCTGCTTCTCACCATTTCTCCACCCCTCTGACAGTCCTGAGCATCGCCTGGAGGTGATAACAAAGTGTAAGGAAAGAACAAAATGCACACTGGCAGCCAGCCAGGTGTGCACCTGCGTCTCCTCCGGGCTCCATAGCCCCAGGACAGCACCCCATTCCTACCCTACACACACCCGTAGAGCATGGAGCAGATCACAGGAAGAAAGAGCAGGGGCTGGGATGGAAGACGGGGTGCTGGGTAGGTGGTTGTCATAAATAGCAAACCATCTGCACGCCCCCGCTGCCTAAGGAGTCCCCCATCTGGGGCCAGAACAAAGACAGCAAAATTCAAGAGGCATCGGAGATCAAAACGGCCTCTGAGGCTTTTCTTGCAGTGAGTCTTCGCTTCTAATTAATCACTCGTCCTTGGCAAATCAATTGTGCCTGTTTTAAAATCTGTGCTCCAAGGGTAAGGGATAGGATGGAAGTTGGAAGCAAGGAAGTCTTTGGAACTGATACTCAGGGCAGTGAGTTCTTGGGGAGGGGACACTGAGGTTAGCCCTGACCCATTCAGCAGGGCCAGGAATGAACAGATGAGGAGGCATGAATGCTTGCAGAGGCCAGGCCAGTCACAGGAACTGATGCATGGGCTGGGGGTTAGTAGAGGAAGCCCTGGGGACTGGGGCCAAGTGGAGACCATGTGCCCTGACCCACTGGCACGCTCTCAGTCCTCGTCCCTTACTGTCCGGCAGAGATGCAGGCCTATTTCTGCATTTCTGGAAGATTGGCCAGATCTTCCTTTTTGTTTTTGAAAATGCCAGGAAATGGGGCACCTGAGTGGCACAGCTCATTGGGCATCTGACTCTTGGTTTTGGCTCAGGTCGTGATCTCAGAGTTTTGAGATTGAGCCCCTTGTTGGGCTCTGTGCACAGCAGGGAGTCTGCTTGAGATTCTCTCTCCCTCGCCCTCTGCCCCCACCCCCTGTTTGTGTGCTCTCTTTCTCAAAATAAATACATAAATCTTGAAAATATTTCTTTAAATATGAAATCTCCTGGCTTATAGAAGTCAGCTGAAATTGTTTTGAAACACCATGCTGTCCATCAAAATATGTCTGAGAACCACATACGCAGTGCAGGCTGCCCATATGTGAGGTCTGGAGTAGAGACTGGTCTGTAGGAATTATCTGGAAAATTAGATGGCCTGTGGGCAGCAACTTCCTCGGGGAGCTCAGAGGAGGAAAATGTGGGTAGACAACCTTCTGAACACAAGGGAGGTGTCCCGAAGACCTCCAGAAATCCCAGGGGGAGATATTTAAGGGGAAGTAGGGCCTGCAAGTAGGGACACTGTAACTCTTGCTCCATTGTAACTAGGGCAAGAGTGTCCCTGCAGCCCCGTGTGTATAATGCCAGAGACATTCACTCCAGTTACATGGTAATAGCAACAATACTTATTGAGCACATACTATATGCCAGTACCGTGCTAAGTGCTTTATGTGTATTAACTCACTTAATCCTCGCAACAACCCTATTACCCCACTTTACAGATGAGGAAACCGACCTGGGCAGTCTGGCTCCAGAATGCATTCTCCTAATGGCATGCAGCCCTATCCCTCTTAACTCCCACAATGCCTTTCACGGAGCTCAGCACAGGGTAGGTGCTCAGGAAATATCTGCTCTGTTGAAAGAATGTCTACATAAATTAGATCCACTAGAATTTGACACTATTGTTTCAACCAATTTTGTGTGCTATGTCAAGAACTGGCTCATGGTTTCTGCTGGGGCTGGGTCCTCACCCAGGTAATGTCCTCATCATCATGTTCAGCACTAAATCACCCAGATACTGTCGGCAAAGACAAGGAGCCCCCAGCCCCTGGGCCTTTCCTTCCAGGACTCTGCAACCTCCGGCTTCTGTCTGTCTGGTTGCCTTCTGTCCTTTTCCAGCTCTCGGGCTCATGCCTCCCTCCTGGGACCTATTTCCGATGTCTCCCCAGAATCTGCCTGTCTTAGTATTGCAACCCTCAGGGGAACATCTTCATGCCTTCCTGAAAGGGGAGGGCAGGGTTAGCTCCCCAAAGCTAAGCACTGCAGGGGGCTGTTTAACCCTTCCCTGCCTTGGGACTTTTAAAGCCCCTAGAAGAAATTTCCCACTGTCTGGGAGACAGAGCTTTCACCTGTGGGAATTCCAGTTCCCACCTGCAGCTTGTTACTGTGGGGGAAGTACATGAAATGGGACAGACTCTGTGGCCAGTTTTGGTAACAGCAGAAACTGGTGGCTGAGCCCAAAAGCAGGCTTTAAATCACATGGTTCTCGTTCCAGATCTGCTGATAAACAATCATTCATTTGTCCATTCATTCATTCGACAAATATGTATTGTATGTATTGCCCCTGTTATATATATATATATATATATATATATATATATATATATATTTTTTTTTTTTTTTTTTTGCCCCTGTTATATTCTAAACACTGACACAGATGCCAGAGAAGCAGCACAAAACTGAGGTGGTCCCTGTGAGATCATCAGGAGGTCAGGTGTCCTCTCTGAATCTCAGCCTCTTTTTCTGTAAAGTGGGGGTGCTTATGAAGATGCAAGATCCCCTGCAAAGTCCTAATCCCCACCTCTAGCTGAAAAAAATGCTGGTGCCACAAAAGGAACACTGGATAGAGTCAGGATGCACCCTTCTGGCTGAGTGCCCCTGAATTGGTCATTTCTCTGGGACTGATTTCTTGGTTGGGAGATTGAGATGACTGCTCGGCAGGATTTCAAAAACCCGTCTAACTCTGTGTGACATATTCTATGATTCCAGCATAAGGATAGCCTGTGACTCCAGGAACGGACATCCTCCCATTCTGGGTGCAAATCTCCTTTCTGGGATGCTTTCCATCATGCAGCAGAAAGAAACTTGCTTCTTGTCAGGTGAGCATGGAAGGATAGGGGGCACTTCCCAGGAGCTGCTCTCCCAGGATCCCCAGGGTCACTCCATTCACCTTCCCCATCTTGCTCTAATCTCTGTAAATTTAGTGGCATGACCATAAGCTACCTAGAGAACATAGCTGACCCATCACCAATAAATCAGAAGCTCTCAGTGATACTTCTGAATAAATGGTAGTCCCTTAAATAGGTAGGAAGGTGGGCTGGGGATGTTTACGGTGTCTCGGGAGAGATTTAAACCCGCATCCTGCTCAGGTGGGGAGACAGGGAGTGTGGGGAGGTCAAGAAGCCACTGGAGTAACTCCTGGGTGTTTGGGCAGAACCAGACCTTAGCCTTCCCAGTCGGGGCTGGCTCTATTTTGCATGAAAGGAGAACATCCCCCAGAGAGAGGGAAGAAAAGATGTCCCAGAGTGAAAGAAAGAGATGTCACCTCAGAAACCTCAATTAGAATCCCTGCTCATTTGAAAATCCCCTGCTTGGCCAGTTTTCCAATGTATAAAATGGGGATCCCAGTAAATGGAGACATTTCCTACTCAATTTTGTTTTTTTTTTTTTTTCCCAGTGCAGGGCTTGAACTCATGACCCTGAGATCAAGACCAGAGCTGAGGTCAAGAGTCAGATACTTATCCGACTGAGCCAACCAGGCATCCCAACATGTCCTACTCTTGACCTTGCACTTTTTGGTGGTAATCATGGACTGGCCTTTTCTTACACAGAAAAGGAAACAGGCTCAGAATGGTGAAGTGACTTGCCCAAGGTCTTGTAGAGAATAGTGGTTCAACCCAAGGCCTTACCCCCCAACACTGTGCCTTCTTTCCTGCAGTGGGAACTCTGGGTCCTATCTGGCTGCCTTTCCATTCAGGGGAGCTGAAACCCACAAGGAGAGCCCAGCTGCCCCTCTGAGGACCAGGGGCAGTGGGACAGTGTCTTCCTACATACCCCCAGGCTTTGCATTCCATCCCCTTTGGAGACTCCAATAAACAGGCAGATGGGCAACCCCAGGTGCAGTTGAAATCAGTTTCTAGTGGGTACGTGTCCAAGGACATCCCATGCCCTGCCAGGAACTGTTTGGAAATTCTAGCTGACCCTGGGTCATGGGAAGCAGGCTCTGCTTGGAAATAGGTGACGAATTGCAGTTAGGGGCTACTTATATTGGACCTCTCACTCACATGGGGTCTCTGACAGCTTCTAAGCATATTAGGCTCCCAACTGCTCTGCCTCAGAACTCAGGGGTCCCATGTCCTAGGATACACAGATGGCCATCTCAGGACTTTTCACAACACTCTGCCCAGAGCCCAGGGTTTCCTTCATGTCTCCCCACAAAGGCAAAATCATTGGTCCTTAGAGCTAAAAAGATGACCCAGTGCAATGGGTTTTCAATATTCAAAAATGGGTTTTGAGACATCAGAGCCTTTCTTCAAACAAAGTATTACTCAAAATCCCAATTATGCAGAACAGGTAAAAGGAGAACACCATTGATGGCTCTCTCAGTCCCCACCCACCCTTCTGCCTCCTGCCTTCCAAGCCAGCCCCGAGGCCCTTCCCCAGAACCCTGGGTCCTAAGGAACCCAGTTTGAAAACCAGGGCTTAATCTAATGGGGAAATGGGCCCAGAAGGGAAAATGCGTGGCCAGGGTTATATAGGGACATAGTGCAAGGGTGAGGCCCTTCCAGGAGGGCTGCTGAAAGCCCAAATAGGAAGCAGACAAACCCTTTCCCTTAGCTAAGTCAAAATCTGCTTTGTGGATTTGCCCCAAACTCATACATATTTCAGCTGCTTTGTTGATTAGTGGTTATTTGATTGGTTAGTTGGTCTGTGTTTTGGTTGGGTGATTTATTAGTTGCTCACTGAATGGTTGAATAGTTAGTTGGCTGATTGGGTAGTAGATTAGCTGGCTATTTGGACGATTAGTTGGTTAGTCTGTTGGTTCATGGCTAGTTGGTGTTCAGTTACTTGATAGAGTAGTTAGTTGACTAGTTGGATGGTGGGTTCACTCAATGGCTACCTAGTCGATTACATGGTTCATTGTTTCTTAATTGTCTGGTTGAACAAATGAGTGAGTAGTTGCATACAGTAGTGCTTTGGTAAAGGCTCTGAGATGTGAGGTGCACATCTGTTGGAAGGGGCACGAAGCAGATGGCCTGAAGAGGGAAGAGTGAGATCCACTCACAGACCTCAGTAAAAGTAGCAAAGTTGCTGTTGCCAGGGCGGGTTTGTCCACTTCTTGACCTGGGAGGCGAGTAGCTGAGCCCGCTTGTGCCTCCCAGGGTTCCCAGTGCCCCCTGCTTCCTTCCACCCTTTCCGCCAAGCAAACCTGCTCTTTGGTCCTTTACTACCCTGGGGTGTTGATGATGGAAAACAGCTCAGTGTCTTTTTTTTTTTTTTTTTTTGAGAGAGAAGGCTCATTCATGGGAGTATTTCAGCCATCCTACAGCAGATGGCATTGGGGTTGGAAGGAAAGATTCTTCTAGGACCTGGTGGTTACATTCCATGAGCAGCTTTGATATAAAGATAATGGCATAGATCATGTAACCTTCACAGTAAACTACAGTACTAAGCATCACTATAATCTCCATTTCAAAGATGAGGAACCTGAGACTCAGGGAGGGGCAGTGACCCAAGTTTCAACAGGTGGAGGGTGAGGGGTCCAGACTTGAACCCTGTCCCCCAAGTACAAGTATGGCCCCAAGATCATTCAGGTGTTGGAGCCATAATGGGTCCTCCACAGCCTGCCCTTCTCCAACCCTAAAACTCCTTCTTGCTCCCCTTGGGGTTCTGGATGCAAATCCAGGTGCCAGTGGGGAGCCCCAAGCATCACCCAACAATCCGGGACTGCATGCACCACCTGATCGCCACCACCACAAAATGAGCACAGTGGGTCCGTGTTCCCAACCCTGCCAAATGAGCTCTGAACTCACTTCTGAGGCCACAATAAGATCTCCTAGCTGTGGCCATTTTGTGCATTTATTTGCTAGATTAATGGCAGAAACAAAATTGCTTCTTCACCTTGGGACAGTCAGGGAAATCTGGAGACACCTGTGTGACAGCCCTATACATATTCCTCGATGTCAATCCTGCCTTTTGCTACGCTTTTTGTTATCAGAATGCAGTGTTTTCTTGCCCATGCTTTGCAAGGCCAAGGGGGACAGGCCACGAATGCATAGGTGAGAGGAATTTTAGGCCTCCTCCCTCCTTTCCTCTCCATTTGTCCTTCCCAGGGATGTGGGAAGAGAAGATGCTTCAGGTGGGGCCACAGGTCAATTTCTTCAGTGACCAGCTTTCAAGATTTAATAATAATAATAATAATAATAATAATAATAATAATAATACATTAACTTGCTCATATTGGGTTATGAGCTCCCATATTGGGTTATGGCTCCCTTTGAGCCAAGCCCTTCATATCATCTCACTTCGTCTTGGCATCAGCGCCGTGAGCATGGAATGGTTATTATTCCCATTTTGCAGACGAGAAAGCCTGAGGCACAAGATCACATAGCAATTTAGTGGAGGAGCCCAGACTTGGGCCAGCACTGTCTGACACCAGAGCCTGAACTCTTCACCAGAATCCACATAATAGGCTCCATGAACCTGACTGACCCTTCCCTAGGGTACAAGGTAGTCCCTAGTCGGGACTAAATGAGGGAAATAGGTCTTGGGAGTCTCCAGGGCCTGAACCCTTTGAAACATCCCCTGCTTTTAGGGCCCCCCATTCCTGTTCGAGTCCTGTCTCAGCTGCCCAGTGGTGGAGACCTCAAGCTCCAGGTCAAGCAGGAGGTCCCAGCCTCAGGCCCCCACTTTCCAGCCCTGTGGCCTTGGATCTTCTCTGAGCCTCAGTTTCTCCTGTATAAAAATGTCAAGTGAAAAAAAAAAATGTCAAGTGAGGTGTGCTTGTTTGCATGTTCTGCTAAGTCATAGATGTTCATGAAAAAAAAAAAAGTTCCAAACATACAGGAGAGGAAAGTCTTTCTCAAAGCCCTGTCCTGGCCATCTTCCACGTTCTCCTCCCCAGACATAATCGCTATTACCAGTTTCTTACACATCCTTCTCCAGCAGGCCAAACAGAAAGTCCAATGATGGAGACTTTCCACACCTGTGCTCTCTAAAACCCTGGCTACCGAGCACTTGAAATGTGGTTAATGGGATGAGGTACTAAATTCTGGGTACTACTGGATGTTAGCTCATTTAAGTAGCTACACGTGGAGAGCTAGCTGCCATATTTGAGAGCACAAGTCTAGAGACTCTGATGACTAACATCCATGGAGCAATGACTATGTGGCAGGCAATATCCTAAGCACATCCCATGTAAATTCCTAGTTTGAGTAGGAACCCCACGAGTGGGTACTATATCACCTTTTTTCCCTCTCGAGATACTGAGGCACAACGAGATTAAATTCTCAAGAGGTCACTCTCCCAGGATGCAAAGGAGCTGTGATCTGAGCCCAGGCTGTTTGACTCCAGAGCCTGGGATCTTAGCCGCTATAGCTTGAGAGCCATCATAATCACATGAGCAGCTTAAATGGAGCATGGGCAATGAGCTTGGCATGTTGTCTGGCATTGAACAGGTGCTCAGGAACATACCTCAGCCTACCCTAAATTTCCCACCTCTGGGCCCTTGCTCATGCTTATGCCTCCTTTTCAGAATACCACTTCCTTCAATCCTTCCACTTCACCAAATCCCACCCAATGATCAGGCACCAAGGATGGGATAAAGTGGATCAGAGGCGTGAGTTGGCCTGGGCAAGACCTGAAGAAGTGGGGGCGTGGGGGAACGGGTGGCAGAACTCAGAGCAGACTGTGAAACAGTCCAAGCCACCCCCAGCAGGACAATGAGAAGACAGATATCATCTGTAGACAGTGAGTTGCATCTTGGGGAGCAGTGGGAAATGTGGTTAGGTAAGCATGGCTGGGAGAGGACATAAGAGTTTCAATTACCAAATATTAATTTATAAATGATTTAATAAGTGGTAAGGAGGTGGTATTGCTGTAATCATGCATTTAACATTTATTAAGCACCTACTTAATTAGTCAATAATCATTGGAGGCCACCTTAGAGTTTGCCCCCCATGGGACTGTCCTGAAGACAAACTGGACTTTCTGGTATACCTCCTCAGTGTCACCTTTTCCAAGTAGGGGAACATTTAAGGGGCAAATCTTTAAGTTCTCTACCTTTGTCCTGCTAACATGTTCTTTCTTTGTATATGAATCTACTCAATACGCCAATAAAAAAAAAAAAGTAAAAACAGAACCATTATCCCATTTTACAGATGGTAAAGCAGAGGCTGGGGAAGTTGGAGACAATTTGTCCGGGGTCACTTGACCTGTTAGTGGATGGGCTGGAATGAGCATGCAGGCCCCAGTCTGGGTGTCTTCATCCTGTGTCTAACTGTTCCCTTGCAGGGCACGGAGGTCTGTAAATTCCATCTGCCAAGAGGGGGCTTGCCAGCAAGAGGCATCTGGCATCCCTGGCACCAACTCAAAGGGCTGCCTTCCCGCTGCAGTGGGAAGAAATCCTTTTGCTTGGCATTCCACCTGCCATTTTCCACCTGGGTGGGTTTTAATCTCACAGACAACAGATATCTAAGCATCCCACCACCCTGGGGGAAAGCAAAACCTCAAAGTGGCCCAGGAAGAAGGGGCTGAGGGCTGTGCTCTGTGCCTAGGCACAAAGGGGCAGCTGTCATGCTCAGGATCCAGTGACTGAGAGACAGAGCATCCTACACAGAGCCTCTGGGGTGGGGGGAGCAGAAGCAGAGAGGGCAGCTCCTAGATCAATCTGTTTGCCCAATGGGGAAGGAGAGTGGGTCATCCCTTGGTGTCCAGGAAGAACCACCTGCTGTCTTGCTTCCCCTGGACCTGTCTTCCCTCCTAACAGTGCCTCTTCCTTCCCTGGCTCAGCTCTCTGTGTCTCAGGGGCTGTTTCCCAGGCTCCTGGGTCCACTGGATTCTGTCTAGATTCCACCAGTGAGAGCTTGGGCAGATTTGAGGACATGGGAAAGGGAGGACCCAGGACATTTCTCCCCCATCCTTCTCTGATATGGGTGTGAGTCTGACAGTGCTGGACTCGTTGGTGGCATCAGTTTCCCCTGTAATTCCAACTTATACCAGGTGGCCCCAGGCCCTGGGTGCCAATGGCACCACCCCCTCCCTATGTTTCTCCAGCCCTGGGGGAGGTAGCAGCTTCCCACTCTTGCTAATCTCTGACATGCCTCTTGTCTTAGTTTGCAGTACCCTCAAAGCGGATCCTGAAACAAAGACTGGGGTGCATGCAGTTTATTTGGGAAGTGGTGCCGGAAAACAAGTCAGGGAGGGAGTGGGGAAGTGAGATGGGGAAGGGATATAAGCTAAGGAAGGGTGTGTGAATGAGCTGGCCACTTCCATGGGCAAATGGGCTCAGTCCCACTGGAGAGCTTGTTGGGTTTTTTTAATGTTTTAATTTAAATTCAATTAATTAACATATAATGTATTATTGTTTTCAGAGATAGAGGTCAATGACTCATCAGTTTTATATAACACCCAATGCTAATTACATGATGTGCCTTCCTAATGCCCATCACCCAGTTTCTCCATCCCCCACCCCCAGTCGCCCTCAGATTGTTTCCTATGATTAAGAGTCTCTTATGGTTTGTCTCTCTCTCTGATTTCATCTTGTTTTATATTTCCCTCCCTTCCCCTATGATCCTGTTTCATTTCTTAAATTCCACATATCAGTGAGATCATATAATTATCTTTCTCTGACTTATTTCACTTAGCGTATTATCTTCTAGTTCCATCCATGTTGTTGCAAATGGCAAGATTTCATTTTTGATGGCTGAGTAGTATTCCATTGTGCATATATATCTACTTATCACATCTTCTTTATCCATTCATCTGTCAATGAACACCTGGGCTCTTTCCATAGTTTGGCTATTGTGGGCATTGCTGCTATAAACATTGGGGTGCAGGTGCTCCTTCAGATCATTATATTTGTGTCTTTGGGGTAAATCCCCAGTAGTGCAATTGCTAGGTCATAGGGTAGCTCTATTTTCAACTTTTTAAGAAACCTCCACACTGTTTTCCAGAGTGGCTGCATTCCCACGAACAGTGTATGAGGGTTCCCCTTTCTGCACATTCTCACCAACATCTGTCATTTCCTGACTTGTTAATTTTAGCCATTCTGACTGGTGTGAGGTTGTATCTCATTGTGCTTTTGATTTGTGTTTCCCTGATGCCAAGTGATATTAAGCATTTTTTCATGTGTCTGTTGGCCATGTGTATGTCTTCTCTGGAGAAATGTCTGTTCATGTCTTCTACCCATTTCTTTTTTTTTAAATAAATTTATTTTTTATTGGTGTTCAATTTACCAACATACAGAATAACACCCAGTGCTTATCCCATTAAGTGCCCCCCTCAGTGCCCGTCACCCATTCACCCTCTTCTGCCCATTTCATGATTGGATTATTTGTCTTTGCTGTTCAGTTTGATAAGTTCTTTATAGATTTTGGGTACTAGTCCTTAATCTGATAAGGCATTTGCAAATACCTTCTCCCATTCTGTCAGTTGTCTTTTGGTTTTGTCAACTATTTCCTTTGCTGTGCAGAAGCTTTTTATCTTGATGAAGTCCCAATAGTTCATTTTTTGCCTTTGTTTGCCTTGTCTTTGGAGATGTGTCTAGTAAGAAGTTGCTGCAGCCAAGGTCAGAGGATGCTGCTTGTGTTCTCCTCTAGGATTTTGATGGATTCCTGTCTCACATTTAAGTCTTTCATCCATTTTGAGTCTATTTTTGTGTATGGTGTGAGGAAGTGGTCCAATCTCATTCTGCATGTGGCTGTCCAATTTTCCCAAAACCATTTGTTGAAGTGAGTGTGTTTTTTCTATTGAATATTCTTTTCTGCTTTGAAGATTAGTTGACTGTAGAGTTGAGGGTCCATTTCCGGGTTCTCTATTCTGTTCCATTGATCTAAATGTCTATTTTTGTGCCATTACAATACTGTCTTGATTATTACAGCTTTGTAATAGAGCTTGAAGTGCAGAATTGTGATACCATCAGTTTTGGCTTTCTTTTCCAACATTGCTTTGGCTATGGAGGTCTTCTCTGGTTCTATGCAAATTTTAGGATTATTTGTTCCAACTCTGTGAAATAAGTTGATGATATTTTGATAGCGATTACATTGAATGTATAGATTGCTCCAGGTAGCATAGACATTTTAACAATATTTGTTCTTCCCAATCCAAAAGCATGGAACATTTTTCCATTTCTTTGTGTCTTCCTCAATTTCTTTCATGAGTGTTCTATTGTTTTCTGAATACAGATCCTTACCTCTTTGCTTAGGTTTATTCCTAGATATCTTATGGTTTTGAGTGCAATTATAAATGGGATTGACTACTTAATTTCTTTCTTCTGCCTCATTATTTGTGTATAGAAATGCAACTGATTTCTGTGTATTGTTTTATATCCTGCCACTTTGCTGAATTGCTGTATGACCTCTAGCAATTTTGAGGTGGAGTCTTTTGGGTTTTCCACATAAAGTATAATGTAATCTGCAGAGTGAGAGTTTGACTTCTTTTTTGCCAATTAGGATGCCTCTTATTTCTTTTTGTTGTCTGATTGCAGAGTCTAGGACTTCTACTATGTTGAACGGCAGTATGAGAGTAGATATCCCTGCTGTATTCCTGACCTTAGGGGAAAAGCTCTTAGTTTTTCCCTGTTAAGAATGATATTCATTGTGGACTTTTTGTAGATGGCTTTTATGATATTGAAGTATGTTCCCTCTATCCCTACACCGTGGAGAGTTTTAATCAAGGAAGGATGCTATACTTTGTCAAATGCTTTTTCTGCATCTACTGAGAGGATCATACGGTTCTTGTCCTTTTATTAATTAATGTGGTGTATCACATTGATTGATTTGTGGATGTGGAAACCATCCTTGCAGCCCAGTAATAAATCCCACTTGGTGATGTTGAATAATCTCTTTAATGTACTTTTGGATCCTATTGGCTAGTATTTTGGTGAAAAATTTTGCATCTATGTTCATCAGGGATATTGGTCTGTAATTCTCCTTTTCTGTGGGGTCTTTGCTTTGGGGATCAAGGTAATCCTGACCTCATAGAATGAGTTTGGAAGTTTTCCTTCCATTCCTATTCTTTGAAACAGCTTCAGAAGAATAGGTATTAATTCTTCTTTAAATGTTTGGTGGAATTCCCCTAGGATGCCATCTGGCCCTGGATTCTTGTTTTTGGGAGATTTTTTTTATTACTGCTTCAATTTCCCTGCTGGTTATGGGTCTGTTCAGGTTTTCTTTTTCTTCCTGTTTCAGTTTTGGTAGATTATACATCTCTAGGAATGCAACCATTTCTTCCAGATTGTTTAGTTTGTTGGCTCATAATACATTCTTAAAATAGTTTGCATTTCTTTGGTGTTCGTTGTGGTCTCTCCTCTTTCATTCATAATTTGATTTATTTGGGTCCTTTCTCTTTTCTTTTTGATAAGTCTAGCCAGGGGTTTATCAATCTTATTAATTCTTTCAAAGAACCAGCTCTTAATTTTGTTGATCTGTTATACTATTCTTTTGGTTTCTAGTTCATTGATTTCTGCTCTAATCTTTATTATTTCTCTCCTCCTGCTGGGTTTAGGCTTTATTTGCTCTTCTTTCTCCAGCTCCTTTAGGTGTGAGGTAAGGTTATATATTTGAGACCTTTCTTGTTTCTTAAGAAAGGCTTGTATTGCTATGTACTTCCCTCTTAGGGCTGCCTTAGCTGGAACCCAAAGGTTTTGAACAGTTGTGTTTTCATTTTCATTTTCATTTGTTTCCATAAATTTTTTAAATTCTTCTTTTTCTGGTTGACTCATTCTTCCTTTAGTAGGATGCTCTTTAGCCTCCGTGTATTTTAGTTCTTTCCAAAATCCTCCTGTGATTGAGTTCCAATTTCAAAACATTGTGGTCCAAAAATGTGCAGGGAATGATCCCAGTCTTTTGGTACCAGTTAAGACTTGATTTGTGGCCCAGTATGTGATCTATTCTGGAGAATGTTCCATGTGCACTTGAAAAGAATGTGTATTTTGTTGCTTTAGAATGGAATGTTCTGAATATATCTGTGAAGTCCATTTGGTCCAGTGTGTCACTTAAAGCCTTTGTTTCCTTGTTGATCTTCTGCTTGAGTGATCTGTCCATTGCAGTGAGTGGGGTAATTAAAGTCCCCTACTATTATTGTATTATTATGGATGTGTTTCTTTAATTTTGTTATTAATTGGCTTATATAATTGGTTGCTCCCATGTTAGGGGCATAAACTTTTACAATTGTTAGATCTTGCTGGATAGACCCTTTAATTATGATATAATGTCCTTCTCATGTCTTATTACAGTCTTTGATTTAAAATCTAATTTGTCTAATACAAGAATTTCCACCTCCACTTTCTTTTGATGTCCATTAGTATGATAAATGGTTTTCCACCCCCCTCATTTTCAATATGGATATGTCTTTGGGTCTAAAACAAGTCTCTTGCGGACTGCATATTGATGGATCTTGCTTTTTTATCCAATCTGATACTCTGTGTCTTTTGATTGGGGCATTTAGTCCATTTACATTCAGAGTAACTATTGAAAGATCTTAATTTGGTGCCGTTGTATTACCTGTAAAGTCACTGTTTCTGTATATTGTCCCTGTTCCTTTCTGGTCTATGTTATTTTTGGGTTCTCTCTTAGCTTAAAGGATCCCTTTTAATATTTCTTAAAGGGCTGGTTTGATCACTTATTCTTGTAGTTTGTTTGTCTTGGAAGCTTTTTATCTTTCTTTCTATTTTGAAAGACATCCCTTCTGGATAAAGTATTCCTTGCTTTTTCATTTAGCATCCTGAATATATCATGCCATCTTTTCTGGCCTGCCAGGTCTCTGTGGGTAGGCCCACTACCAGGCTAATGTTTCTACCCTTGTAGGTTATGGACCTCTTGTCTCAAGCTGCTTTCAGAATTTTCTCTGTCTCTGAGATTTGCCAGTTTCACTTTTATATGTTGGGGTGTTGACCTATTTTATTGATTTTGAGGAGGGTTCTCTCTGCCTCCTGGACTTGATGCCTGTTTCCTTCCCCAGATTAGGGAAGTTCCCTGCTAAAATTTGCCCCAATATATCTTCTGCCCTCCCCCCTTTTCCTCTTCTTCTGGGATCCCAATTATTCTAATATTTTTTTTGCTTTATTGTATCACTTATCTCTCAAATTCTCCCCTCCTAATCCAGTAGTTATTTATTTCTCTTTCTCAGCTTCTTTATTCTCCATCATTTTGTCTTTTATATCACTAATTCTCTCTTCTGCCTCATTTATCCTAGCAGTTAGAGCCTCCACTTTTTATTGCATCTCATTAATAGCCTTTTTAATTTCAACTTGATTAGATTTTTGTTCTTCTATATCTCCAAAAAGGATTCTCTAATGTCTTCTATGCTTTCTTTCAAGCCCAGCTAGTATCTTTATAATCATTCTGAACTCTAGTTCCAACATCTTACATATGTCCATACTGATTAGGTCCCTGGCAGTCAGTACTGCCTCCTGTTCTCTTTTTTTAAGGTGAGTTTTTCCATCTTGTCATTATTTCAGAAAGTGGTCACTTTTCTATTTATAGAGTTGCAGCTAGTCTTTTCTTAGATCTCTGGTTGAGTTCACAGGTGTTCAGAATGATTTGATAGCTATCAAGCTGAATTCCTGGGACCAGATAAAACTAAGGTCTCCTACTCCTCTGCCGTCTTGGACTCTCTCCCAAAGTGAAGTCCTTCTAAAAAGGGATGTTTCCTTGGGAAACATACCTCAGAGTCAACCCACTGGAGGAATGAGAAGCTATGTCATTTACTTAATTCTATCTCCCTTGTCTGAGGGCTGGCTCTGGGGTGTTAACTGTCTCATACCTCCAGACTATACCTGCAAGCTCCCAAGTCCAGAAGAAAGACCTCATTCAGAGAAGTAGAGTTAAATGTGCTGGAAGTGGAATGGAAAAGACACTGCATGAAAGAAGATGGACAAGTGACCAACGAGCACATGAAAGATGCTCAACAGCATTAGCCACACAATAAAACCACAATGAGATAACACCACCCACCCACCAGAATGGCTAAAGCTGAACAGGCTGATAATAACAAGTATGAGTGAAGATGTAGGACAACCGGAACTCTTATCCACTCCCAGTGGCAATTATAAAAATGATACAACCACTTTGTGTAAATATCTGTTTCTTATCAAACTAAACAAGCACTTCCTCGAAGGTGCAACCATCACTCTCCTAGGTACATACTCAAGAAACATAAAAGCATATGTCCACACAAAGACTGGTATGCAAATGTTTTTAGTGCTCTGTTTATACTAAACAAAGACTGGAGACATTCCAGATATCTATCAGCAGATGAATGGATAAAGAAATGGTGACATATTCATATTCAATGGAACATTACTCAACCATAAAAATGAACAAATTTTTAATGTATGCAATAACAGGGATGAATCTCAAAATTTAAAATGTTCATGGAAGAAGCCAGGTACCAGCTATATGATTCCATTTATGTGAATGGGAACATAATTCACATAAGGAATTATGTGGAATCTTCCCACTAGGGAAGATACAACCAATCTATGATGCTGGTGGTCAGAATGGGCATTGTCTGGGAGCAGAGATGGTACTGGCTGGAAAGGGAGATGAGGGAAACTTCCAGAATAAGACTGCTTCATATCTTGATCTTAGTGATTGGTCATACCATGCTCTCAAATGTAAAAATTCATACACTTTTGATTTTGTGTCTTTTATGTAAAGCATACACCTTTATTTTTAAAAGTACAAAATATAATAAATGAGGAGTTCCATTCTTAAAAGTTCTGCTCCAAACCCTTAGCTGGTTACTGAGGATGACTGCAGTTGGGGTCTCCAGCCTCATTAGGGAAAGGTAAGGGAGGGCTCAGGACAGGCTGAGGCTTTGGAGCTGCCAGTGCAGAAAACACACTCGCTCCCGTCACTGACTTATGATTAAGAATTTTCCTCCTGGCCTCTGAGTGTTTTACTGGCTCATCCATCAATCTGTCACGGCGGCCGTCAAGGCAAGAGCAGCAGAAAACTAACAGCTCACACCCAAACAGCCTGAATAATTCAACACCCGCCACAGCCTCTGGACACTAGGAGCATGAAGCTAATTTTTTATTTATTTCTCAGGCTCTGCAGTTTATTTTCATGCCCCTGGAGCATGCCCCTGGAGGCTCAGAGAGTGGGCATGGGACTTCCATGGATCTAGAGAGGATGAGCCAAAGCCATAGACCTGGGGTATTCCACCCTGATGTCTGGGGCAGGACAATGGACCCAAAGCAGGGGCACTGTCAAATGAGGGCGTCTAAACAGTGGACAGAAAGAGCAGATACTGGAGTCTCAAGATTTTAGATCTGGGTGAGCCACTTCTCAGCTGTGTGGTCTTAAGCAAATCACTTACATGGTGCTTACTTTGTGCCCCTGGCCCGGGGCCAGGCACCTGAATAAAGGGTGCCATTAACATTGGTCCTAGAAGTTCATGTCTGCCACCATCATTTTTGCAAAGGATCTTAGAAGATTAGGGGCTGGACTGAAAAATAGGAAGGTCTGCCCAGCTCCCTTATCCCCAATCTAGGAAAGATTTGTGACCTCCAGGAAGGGATGAGCTGCCACCACAAACCCTCTGGGCTCTTTGGAGAAGGAAAACAGTGGGCAACTCCTTGATTTATGCAACATTTCAAGGGCCTGAGAAATGCTTACCCAGTCCTGGCAATGTGTCACATGGGTGGCACTTTCAGGATTTCTGAGTCAGAAACCATTTTTATAGGGAACAAATATTCTTGTGGTTGCAGCCCCTTGAGTCCCCAGGGGTTCCCTGTATCTGTTAGCTACTTATTGAACTTTGAGGGTGAGCAACATCCAGTAGTGGACAAGTCAGACCAGGAAGTTCCCAGGCACCAGGGAGCTCAGGCATGGGCTCCTTTTCTTCAGAAGCTAATCACTTTGGGACACCTGGGTGGCTCAGTCAGTTAAGCATCTGACTCTTGATTTCAGCTCAGGTCATGATCTCAGGGTCCTGAGACTGAGCCCTGCGTCTATCTCTGCACTTAGCGAGGACTCTGCTTGTCCCTCTCCCTCTACTCCTCCCCCTATTTGTGCTTTCTTTCTCTAAAATAAAATAAGTAAGTAAATCTTTTTTTAAAAAAAGAAGTTAATCACTTTGGGGAAACCAAGGCAGCTCAGTAGCTCTAAGGCTTCTCTCTCAGGGCAAGGTGGAGAAGGCTGATTCCCAATAATCTTCTGGGAAGAAAGGGTCCAGAATGATCAAACCCTCCTGCCTCAGGAAATACCAGATAATTCCTCATTACCAGCTCCTTACTTCCCTAGCAGAAAGTTCTGATGAGGAGTAAAAGGAAAGAATCTCTGCATCAGTGGTTCTCAAACTTGAATTAACATCAGAATCAACAGGGAGGGCTTTTTAAAACACAGATTGCCAGGTACACCTCAAAGTTTCTCATTCAGTAAGTGTGGGGAAGCACCTGGAAATGTGCATTTCCAACAATTTCCTACAAATACTGCTGCGGTTGCCCTGGTGACCACACTTTGAGAACAAGTCTGGATGAAAGATGGGGAAAATGGAGTTAAAATTGTAGCCTTGCCATATCCTGGCAGTGTGACCTTACACAATCTACTTGGCCTCTCTGAGACTCAGTTTCTTCATCTTGACAGGGTTAAGATCAGAGACAATAAACACTGACACTTCATAGGCCCTCAATATAACACCCCCAGGTGACAATTCCTTCAAGATATATATATATATATATATATCGAGAGAGAGAGAGAGAGAGTAAGTGGGGAGGGGAAGTGCAAAGGAAAAGAGAGAGAGAGAATCCTAAGTAGGCTCCATGCTGAGTGTAGAGCCCAATGAGGGGCTTGATCTCACAACTCTGAGATCATGATCTGCAACAAAATCAAGAGTTGGACATTCAACTGGACTGAGCCACCCACATGCCTGCACCCCCCACAATAGATTAAAAATAATCTATTATTTTTGCTTTCAATGTAGACCACTGCAGCAAAACAGCCTCCTTGAATTCATTTTTTTTAAATCAATGGTTTCACAAAGAAATCAGTGGCTTCACAGAGCAGAGTTCCATGAAGTCATAAGTTAGAGCCAGGATCTGTAGAACTCACAGGAAACTCTCAGCATCACATTAAGCAGAATGGATGCCCAGATTTGTCTGTGCACACAAAATAGTATTAACCTAAAGAATCAATTAACTTCTTGGCAGACAGGCCATCTAACCCCAGGGCACCCAGTGAGGGCTTGCTCACCCCAGCTGCCCTGAGCGACACAGAAGCAAATCTTCTAAGTCCTTTTCTTTCTAGTGTCCACATGATTAAGGACAAGATGCGTCACGGAGCTTCTCAATCAGGGGGCAACTCCATTAACAATCCTCAGATGGCAAAATGTCATTGGCCATGTTGTCCTGGGCAGGGAGGGCCCAAGGTAAATGATACCTGCACTTCATAAGCTGCAAGTAATGATGTTCTATTGCAAGGTATTCTTTTATTGCAATGCTAAACCTGAGCTCTTGAGGCCTCGGTTTGATATTCCCACTCTGATGTTGCATAATGCTAAGTACAATAGTCTGAGGTGAAATCAGGAACAGGGATCAAAGTGGGATCGAGAGAGGCTGAGATTTGGACAGGCTATAAGGGCCGAGCTAGGAGGACAGGTCCACTTCAGCACCACAGACAGCACCACGCAGCAGCGCTTCTCTGGGGGGAAATTGCTTGAATCTGTGTGAAGACAAAGGTACATATGATAGTAACATTCACATTGTGGTCTAAATCAGGGTTTCCCAACCCTGGCGCTATTGACATTTTGGGCCAGATAATTGTGGAGGGCTCTCCTATGCATTATAGGGTGTTTAGAAACATCCTTGGACTCTACTCACTCCACCCCCGATAAAAAAAATAGCCATTGCCCAATGTCCTCAAGGGGACAAACTCATTCCTACTTGAGAACTACAGACCTAAGTGAATAGCACTTTCTGGAGTTGTAGAGTGTACGTCTATATACATCTATGAGATTACTCTCACAGCCCAACCTTCAAACTGCTTCAAATAGGACTTAAGGAGCCCTCTTCTTTATTCTGGTAGGAAGGACTAAGTGGGTTAAAAAACAGGCAAACAAGTAAAATAAGTAAATAAAATAAAGACTGTAATAAGTGCCATGAAAAAAACAGAGGGATGTGATCAGAAGATAATGCGAGAACATGTGCGCTAGACAAGGGAATCCTGGTATGCTGTTGGTGGAATGCAAACTAGTACAGCCACTGTGGAAAACAGTATGGAGGGTCCTCAAAATTAAAAAGAGCTACCATATGACCCAGAAATTCCACTTCTGGGTATTTATCCAAAGAAAGTGAAAACATTAACTTGAAAAGACATATACACCCCCATGTTCATTGCAGCTTTATTTACAAGAGCCAAGACGTGGAAACAACCTAAGTGTCCATCAGTGTCCATTAATTTTCATTGCCTTTGTCAAAGTCTGAGGCTACGTCCATTTCTTCCTTGAGATTCACTGGGAATCAAGCATTGACTTTTCCATACATATTTTTTTTCTAGGCAGTGGTGAACACAGATGTGCATTTAGGAGAGGGCAGATGGCTAGGATTTCTTTTTCATATGTGGGCTTTGGGAACTCCTCAGAAGACCTCACTATCCCCCAGTGCTCCATAAACAGGAAAGTTGGAGATGTCCTGAGTGTCCCCTTGGGAGGGTAGGAGGAGGTTGTTCTTAAAGTGCTGAAATCATTGACTTTTGAAGGACACATGGGGGAAGAGACAAAATTAAATCTCAGGAAAGGGAATTATAATGGCAACATCCATGCACTGGAGCTCTGGAATCAAACAGAGGTGGGTTTAAAACCCACCTCCCCCACTTATTAGCTGTGAGACCCGAGGCAATTGACTTTACCCTTCTGAACTTCAGTTTCCTCATAGGCAAAATGGAATTAATAATAATACCTATTTCGTAGGGTTCCAGAAGGGCAAGGAACAAAATAAGATTCAAATAAAATGTAAGCGTCACAAGAATGCAAACATGGTAGGGTCCTGAAATTGTGTTGGTATTATACCCACATATCTTTTATATATACATATTAGTTAAGTTAATGATTTGATGATGGGTGAGTGCCTGGGTCAAAAAATAATAAACCAGAGAGAAGGGATGCTTGTTACATAATAGCAGAGAGTTTAATAACACTTCTCCCTGGAGTGATATGGAAATTGGATAATGTATATAATCTAGTGGGTGATCTAGATAAAAAGATCTCCAGGAAGAATGTTGTGGATGACACCTGTTCTTCTTTTCTTTTCTTTTCTTTTCTTTTCTTTTCTTTTCTTTTCTTTTCTTTTCTTTTCTTTTCTTCTCTTTTCTTTTCTTTCTTTTATTTTTCTTTTCTTTCTGCCCGTTTCTTCTAGATGCTTATAGTAATATGCAAGAGGAGAGAGATAAATTAAAGAAATGACCATCAAACAAAAAGGAGACAGACCTTGATAGTTTTGGAAGTTGCCCATATCTCCAGATGGTAAATGTTAAAACTACATGTTTCCAGACAGAGATCAAATCCAGGGCACTGTCAGGAAGTAGGGGATAAAGATGAAGTTGGGGTATGACTGTAAAATCCCTTATTAATGCCCCCAAAAGACCTAAGCTAGTGCTGCAAATAACCAATCAGTCGAACCACACAGATTTAGTAAATTTAAGAGTACTGTGCCTCAGCTGCCTTGGGATTTTTCAGCAGATGCTCAAGGAAGACAAGAATTTATCTCAATGACATTCACAGGTGTGGAGGCCTTTTTTTTTTTTTTTAATGGAATGAACCTGTAATAAGATCACAAAAATTTTAATAGAAATGTATTGGCAACAACACGGCCAGCTTAGATTGAAAGAGACAAGAATTACAGGGATTAAAAAGGGGCCTTTTGGACTCTCACACCTCTACAGAGGGAAAGTAGGATGAGAAAATAGCTCATCTGCAAACACAGACTTCCTGTGTTTCATGCGGAAAGATGAATCAGAGGGTGAAACCAGGAGCCATAGAGATTTATTCCCAGACTTTGAGTTCCAATTTTAAAAACTGCCAACTTGTGCCTGCTGTATTTAAGAATTGTAATGGACCAGTAACCTGTGTGCCTCTTTTATCTGCCTCGTCCTTACTTTTAAACAGGAGTGTCTATAGCTTTTGTCCCCTGCTTTCCTCTATGCATGTGTATATAGGAATCCAGATAACTTTGTTCACAGGTCTCAGAGAGAGAGGAGCAATAATTAAGGAGCTCTACCAAAGACACCACATCTGAGGATCTTCATCCAGACCTACACTTGAGTTGATGATGAGATTCTGACTTTGAGCTGATGCTATAATGGGATGTAACTCTTAGGGGCTGTTGGTGGGGAGGCAGGGGCAAGTGAGGGGGGTAAGGAATGTATTTTATACATTGGAGGAATATGAGCCACTGGGACCAGAGGGCAAACTGTGCTAGCCACTCTCCAAGATGGGTCCTGTGTAGTCCTCTTCTATGCTGACCTGTGTAACCACTAGGATATTACAAAAATGACATTGTGTGAGTTCTAAGGTTATGTCATTTAAAAAATTGCAGTTTCCATCTTGCTCTCTTCTCGTCCACTCTTGGAAGGCAAGCTACTCTGTGGTGAGGGTCCTGAAGCAATCCTGTGGAAAAGTACTGATGGCAAGGAACTGAAGTCTTCTGCCAATACCCATAACCAATGTGCCAGTGACACAAATGACCCATTTTGAAACTAAATCCTCCCACGCTGGTCAAGCCTTTAGAGGACTACCAACCTCAGCTGACATCATGACTGCAACCTCATGAGAGACACCAATCCAGGAACCACTCAGCTAAACTCCTAAATTTCCAACCTATGGAAGCTGTGAGAGAATAAACATCCATTGTCATTTTAAGGCTAAGTTTTGGGATGATTTATTGAGCGGCAGTAGAGAACTAATACAAATTTCCCAAAGCATGTAACCCATTCCTTAGAACAAACTAAGGCTTAATAAACCAAATGCCCAATGTTATTATTAATAGAAAGGTAATAGAAAGGGGATTTGCCCTTGAATAATACAACTTATCATCCTCCTCTTGCATATTGCTATACACATCAAGAAGAAACAGGTTTCATCTGCAACATTCTATCTGAAAAGCTCCTTATCCTTACCCAGTTGACTACATACATTATCTAATTTCTGTGTTACCCTAGGAGAAAGTGTTACTAAGCTATCTACTGCTATGTAACAGTCACCCCCTTCCGCCTGATTTATCATTTATTCATGCTTGCACTCACTCATCAAATCATTAACACTATTCCTGGCAGAGGGAATAGCATGTGCAAAAATCTCGAGGTGACAGTGAGCAAATGTTAGTCAAACTGAAGACGCTCTGTATGCCCGCATAAGGGGCTGCACAGAGGTAGAGAGGAGGGGCCAGATCCTAAAGGGCCTCATAGAGCTTTAGCAGAAGTCTGGGCTTTATCCAGGGCAGTGGGGAGCCATGGAAGAGAATAAACGGAGGAGAGATAAATGTGCATCTTAGGAAGTTCACTCTGGTGACAGCATGGAACATGGTTGCAAGGGAGCAACAGTACAGAGAGCATGAGCAGGTAAAGGTGGTTAGCTTGGAATGGTGAATGGCTTGAGGGATATAGCAAGGTGGACAGAGGATCCCAACTTCAACAGCCATAGAGGGAGAATCAATCAAATTCCTGGTCATAATTGTTTTTATAAACGAAAGCATAAGCAATAGGAAGGTTGGAATTGAGGACTTTGCCTTATGTCCGTTTTCTTGTGTTCCCTCTCCTCCCTATGCCTAGAGAGCCCTGGGGACAGGTTGGCCTGGGTCACCCAACTCCCTCAAGCCACACGGCCAGGAAATAATTGCATTTGCCTGCTCCCCAAGGTAGCCGACCCAGATGAGGAAGACACGGAGGCAGGGCAGCCGCAGCGCTGGGGGTACTCCTGAGTTAATTGAGAGCACACGGGATGAGCTGCTGCTCTGTTTTCATCTCAATGGATCTAATTAGACAAGCAGCAATTGTGCTAAATGGACTGGCCCAGCAGACCAAGGCCACGGCTGGATGCCTAGGGACCCAGGCAGGAGTCAAAGCAATCTCTGCCAAGATAATGGTCTTTCTTGAAAGAGATGGGGCCAGGGGTAGTGTGGCTGGGGCTTGTTGGACATATGCAACCTGGAGAAATCAGATTTCCATGGACACAATTACAAAGTCATGCCATAATTCACTAAGATCTACTGAGTCTCTCCAGAGCTCCCACTACAGGCCAGACACTGCCCAGCACGGGGGACACGGCTATGAATAAGATGGACTTGTCCCTGCCCTCCTAGAGATTACATTCTAGCAGATTAACATGTCACAGCCAAATGATCGCACATGAGATGAAATAATCATGGCCAAGCAGCAAGGGAGATTCCCAGGGCTGTGAGGAGTGTGGTAAGTAAGAACCAACACTGACCGAGTGACTATTAGGCACACATTTTAACTCATTTAATCATTACAACAACCCCCACGTGGAAGGTTTTATTCTTGGCAGTTCTATTTTGCAGATGAGGAAATTGAGGCCCAGAGAGAGGAAGTGACTTTCTCAAGGTGACCTGGAAGGGAAGTAGCAGAGCTGGGATTTGAATCAGGTGCTCCGGCTCTAGCATCCAGATGCCTCACTGCCACCAGGCAGAGGGTTGTACAAAGGTCCTGTGGTGGGAAGGAGGGTAAGTATTAGAGGAACTGCCAAGAGGCAAGGGAACTGGATGGCAGAGACGGGGGGAGGAGGAGGATACAAGCTGATGCCTGGAGGAGGGCAGGTGGAAGTTAGGGCCAGACCCCAATGGATGTGTGAGTCGTGTCAGGCAGGGACATATGTCTTTATTTTAAGGGCAGTAGGGAGCCACAGAAGGGTTTTCAGCAAGGGAGGGATGTAACCAACTTTGATTCTTACCCACCCAGCAGCAACAGGAGGTCAGAAGCAGAACACACATTTGACAGATGAGGAATCTGAGGTCAGAGAGATAGGGTGCCTCAACAGAATAAGATGGGAGGATCTAGAAGGGCACATCGACTGGGTAACCTTGGGCAAGCTCCTTGACCCCTCTGGGCCTCTACTTCCCCATCTGTAAAATGGGGACATAGGGTGATCATCAAAGACCATTTTAGCTCTGACCTGCTAATATCACTTGGCTGTTTCTTTTTTGTGTGTTCTTCCTCCAATCTAATGCCATATAAAATCCCCACTAAGCACTAGGCGCTATACTGGTTCCAGTCCCAACACTGGAGGAAGATTACTGAGCATCACCTGCTGCTTTCACATCCCTGCATTATGCCCCAAATTCAGGGGGTACCCTGTACCTGCCAAACTCACCCAGGACTCCCACCTAACACCAGCCCCGTGCCACCCGCTCCAACAGCTGTGGCCACAGCAGGCCTTCCGTCTCCACTCAGGATCATTTTTCCCTCTGATGAAAACAGATGGAGAGACTTGGAAGGAAACACAGCCCAGCCCCTACCCCAGGGCTCATGGCTCTGGGATGGGAGGAGCGCCAGAGCTAATTTCGACACCAGCTGCCTCACTTGGGCTCCAGGTTCCAAGGCCAGCTCCCCGGAGACTTTTCCTGCCTCTCTGCAGGCCATGGGAGCTCAGATTTCATTTCCTTGAGCTCTGGTTGCTCCAAGCCCAGCTCCTCCTTCTGCTGGCACAGCACCATCTCTCTGGCAGCACCTCTCCCTGGAGAGGACTCCACTCAGCTCTTTCTCCAAGGACTTCAAGAGGTGGACAAGGCCCCACTGCTACCCCTGTCCCCCACCCCCACCCCCACCAGCAGACCTCCATCCACGCAGGGATCTAGGAGCCATGGCCTCCACTTTATATGTAGACCCAGTTCAGAACTGATGGTGCTCAGAGGACATTTGGGGACAGGAATTGATAAATAATTATAAAAAGTTTAGAAATGTACAAGCTCCTCATCCCAGTAGCACCTTTTCTAGAAATGTCTCTTACAAAAATATTTGCCCTTGTGTCATCAGGTGTTTATCTGTAACTCAAAAATCCAAGAGGCTTTGGAAACCGAACATGTTTCCTAAGTCTGGAGCCAACACTCGCTTGACAGCAAAACCCCATCCTCACCTCACAGGAGGTTATTTATGGTGCTCATTTTATCCCCCTTAGTGGGAATGTTTATGGGTTTCACTGAAGAATTTCTTAGTAGGTTTGATTATAAGGTGCCACCTGAGCCCCCCCTAGGGGTATCATGTGGTGTGTGCTATATGTACCCTATAACCTATCTCAAATCCAAAACTCCTGAGGCCCAAAAGACGGCTAGCCCCAGGCAGTTTGGATAACGGATGTAGACCTGCACTGGCCAAGAGTAGAGATAACCTAGAAATCTGCTCACGGGGGACTTATAACCACGTTGGTATGCATCCCCACACTGGAATAGCAGTAACAATAGCAAGATCACAGCAAAACTTTTAGACAGGACCCGTCATTACCCGTCATTTTGCGGATTAGAATACCGAGGCTCAGTGAGGACAGGTCACTTTCTCATGGAAGATGACCCTGATGTAGAAAGAATAAGGTGGTGCTGGCAAAGAATAAGGAGATACCGCCAAACTGCACAGTTGATTTAAGAAAAAAAAAAAAGGCAAGTTGTCTGACAATAGTGTAAATCCATCACGTATGTGTGTGCACATAATCTATACATATACAATATATGACGTTCGAGAGCAGTTTTATGTGTCAGTTTGGCCAGGCTACACTACCTCGTTATTCAAAACCAAATCTGGCAGCAATCTAGGTGCTATTGTGAAGGCATTTGCTTGTTTCATTTTCTCTTTTGTCTATGTATCCATAATAAAATAAGGGCTCTGAGAATAATTTCTTTTGTCTTTTAGTAGTAGAACTCTTTTTTGTTTGTTTGTTGCTCCAAATTTAATCTAATGTGGGATTCCTGTGTTGGCCTTTGTTTTTCAAGATGGCTCTCCCCATTTCACGTCCTTTGGGGAGCCTATCAATCAAGAGACCCTCTCCCTCCCTAGTGCCAGGCTGGCAGGTGTCCCGAGCTCAGCCTGTTTCTATGAAGGTATTTTGTAGATGTCACTGATGTGTCATATGTGATTATGTGATAATCAGTTGATTTTAAGTAAAAGGGATTATCCTACATAGTCCTGACTCAATTAACAGAAAGGCTTCCAGAAGAGAACTGAGGTTTCCCAGAAGAAGAAATTCTACCCATGGACCGCAGTTTCAGCTCCTTCTGGAGAGTTCCAGCCTACTCTTTCCAATGGCCCACTCTAAGGAGTTCAGACTCACCTAGCCAGTCCCCACAATCATATGACCAGTTCCTTGCAATAAAGCTCTTCTTTGTAGATCTCCCACTGGCTGTTTCTCTGGATGAACCCTGACAGATACTCTGTGTAACCGAATATTTTCTTGCGTAACTCCACTCCTCCCACCAGTGGGTATATCCTGCCTTTGTCTGTTCTCACTACCACCCTGTGTGTGAGGTGGGTACTATCATCAGTCCCACTTTCCAGAGGAGGAAGCTGAGTCTCAGAGACATTAAGCAATTTCCCCAAGCACACACAAAGACACCTATGACTCTCCTCTGCCTGACTTCAACGTGTGTGCTCTTTAACCGCCAATTCACCAGCTCAGAAACATCTCCCTAGACAAAACAGGGAGGAAAAAAGAGGGGTTTTGACTGCCCCCTCCAAGTAGGTGATTTGTAGACAAGCTGAGAACAAGGCAGATGACCAGGGCTTGTATTTCAAGGTGGGGGCAGTAGCTACCTTCATCAACTAGCTTTGTCTCCTGCCTGCCCCGTCCTTCAGTCTCCAAAGAGGGCCACACTAGTGGCCATGTGTCCAAAATTGTAAAACTGACCCCTCTCCCCCAACAGGCAGCAGCAATGCCAAAACAAATGAATTGGCAAAACAAATTGAATTGTTCCACACACCACACAGCACCAGCCACTGATGGATTAATGAAGGGCCAGAAGCCCTTGTATGGGAGAATGAAAGCTGGATAAGAATCCGGGACACCTGGCTTCTAGCCTGATCCAACACAAAGACTTGTGTGACCTTGGTCATGTCACCAAACCTCTCGGAGGCCAAGATTGGGAGAAAGCAAGAACCAAACACGTTTATCCTATTAATTCTTAAGACGATACCACCTCCATCTCACAAATGAAGAACTGGGCTGGAGGTCACATGACTTGTTCTCTTCATTCAACCAGGAATTGGCAAAGCTGAAATGCAAACCTCAATCCACTGACTCCAGAGCCCAACTTTACAGGGCCCCTTTGCAATTCCATGGGCCCCAGAGGAGCTTCAAGGCAGCAGGAATTCTGGGCATATGTGAGCCAGCTTGGCTCATTTCCCTCTGAGTGGAGGGTTTATTGATCTTATTGCGGCTACAGAGATCTTATTGCAGCTACTAAACAAGAAAGCACAGCAGCCTCTGATTTATGAGATGCACGAAGTGTACCAGGCAAGCCAATCAACTGGCAGACATTTGCATATTAATAAAACCTCATAAATAATGCAGAATATGACAAGCAGAGTTGATGTTTGCCACGGGACAGCAAGTCCTGGCCCTTCTGAGCAGGGGATCTCAAATTTGAGTGTGGGAATCGCCCATAGAGCTTATTACAATGACACCTTCAGAGTGTCTATTCAGACAACTTAGGGTAACACTCAAAAAGTCACCTTTCAAACCAGTTTCCAGGTGGTGCTGGTGCTGCTGCTGGTCCAGGAACCACATTTTGGGAATCACTATTCTAACTTGCTGCCGCTGACCCCACCTTCCCTCTGCATCTGGAAGAGACTGGCCTCCACCTCTCAACCCCGAGATGCCAAGTGGAATCCTAGATCTGCTACCCACTAGCTGAATGACTCCAGGCAAGTTCTTTAAGTCTTTGGTCCTTAGTCTCTTTGTCTGTAAAATGGGACAACAGTACTCACCTCAAGGAGCTTCTGTGAGAAATGAAGAAGAGGTACAGAAAGTGCTGGCTGGCCCAGGGCCTAGAAGGTAATAAGAATTAAAAAAAAAAAAAAAAAGGACAGCTTTTACAAAGGAAATGTCTGGCCATGACTCAGTATTTTGATTATTATATTACTGTTTTAAGTTTTTTGAGAAAATAATTTTAGACATACAAAACAGTTGCAAAAACAGCACCTACAGTTCCTGTGTACTTGGCAGACACCAAGTGCTCAAAACTAATTCAAGGACAGGTCAGCATCATGCACATCTTCATAAGATGTGCTGAGAAGGATATAATGTCATTCCATGATATTTCCCCCAAACGTACAACAATTTGAATCTAATCACAAGAAAACAACAGACAAATCTACACAGAGAGACATTTTGTAAAGCAACTGGCCTGAAGTCTTCCAAAATATCAAGGTCATGAAAGACAAGGAAAAAACTGAGAAACTGTACCAGGCTGAAAGAGCCCAAAGAAGCATCAGGAAAGTAATACTATACATAGGGATGCCTGGGTGGCTTTCTTAGTGAAGCACCCAACTCTTGATCTCAGCTCAGGTTTTGATCTCAGGGTTGTGAGTTCAAGCCTCATGTTGGGCTCTGTGCTGGGTGTAGAGCCTACTCAAAAAAAAAAAAAAAAGGAAAGTAATACTGTACATATGTGTATATTTACTTATACACGTATAACCTGAGAGAGAAAGCCTATATGGGAAAATATTAACCTTTGGGGATTTTGGATAGAAGAGCATGTGGAATTTGTCACAAAACATAGTGATGACAAGTTGCCATGGACCTGAAGTTACTATAGAGTGAATCCCGAGGTCAAGAAAAGCCAGATGCATGGGAATGCATGGGTAATGCTGAGTGCTGCTCTCATGTCTTTATGGTTCTTTTTTTTTAAGATCTATTTATTTATTTTAGAAGGAGAGAGAGCAGGGAGGGAGCAGCAGAGGGAGAGGAGAGAGACAATTTACGCAGACTCCCTCCCTGCTGAGCACAGAGCCCAACGTGGGGCTCGATCTCACAACCTTGAGATCATGACCTAAGCTGAAATCAAGAGCTAGAGGCTTAACTGACCAACCCACCCAGGCACCCCTCATGTCTTTATGGTTCTTATACATGGGCTATTGTCTCATGGTATTGTCAGCTCAGCCATATCAGCGACAGCATCTATGCATCTAACACAGCCCCAGGTAGACAGCAAATACTCACTGAAGGCAATTCAATTAAACTGGTATTTATAGAGCAGGTGCTCCCCTGGGTGCTAGGTGAACAATGGTGCTGAGGACAGACACTGCACCCCTGTGTGCCACCCATGGGCTAGAGGGGACATTCTTCAATTGATAACCTATCTCTGATCACTCTGTTTAGACTGTGGTCACTCCAGTAACCAGAGAATTGGAGGGTGGAGTATGTCACTGTTTTCTAAGATTTAAAGGTCCTTTTGATTGGGTGTGTGGAGGAAGAGACATAACACATTGACAGTCGGATAGATGAAAGGCAGAAGTGTATGTTATTACATCACCAAACAGGGAGAGGCCATTATACAGGGCCATGTGGGAAATTGCAACCCAGAGGCAGGGTAACAACAAGCTGGAGCTATAGGAGCTTACATGTAGCAAGGAGGGTTGAAGGTAGTTAGTTTCCAGACTCCCTATGGGTTGTCTGATATAAATAATTTTGTGGGCTCTGGGGCATAGAGTCTGTCGCTAGTTGTCTGGTACCTGGTTCTGGCATGATTGGTGCAGGTGCATGGTGACCCCAGGGCATGAAGTCCAATAAGGCAACTGGTTGGAGTGTGAATTTAATTATCTGCTCACAAGGTGAGATGTTACTCTGAGAGTATCACAGAGCCTGAAGGAGTAGCCATGCCCTATCTCCATTCCTTCCTTGCCATGAAGCACTTGCTATGAGTGGATTTCAATCTCTTTCTCTCTCTCTTTCTGTCTGTGCCTCTCTCCCTCCCTCCCTTTCTCTCTCCCGCCTCACTCCAATCAACACCTAATGAACACTTGCCATCAAAAGGAGAAAAAGAAGAAGGAGAGAGAGCAGGGGGGAGCAGCAGCATCTAGGTACTACTCCTTTGAAGAAACACCAAGATATGGTGGCTGAGCCACACCTCCCACTACAAAAACTTAAAGATGGAGGATAGTTCCTCTCCAACTGGCACATACCTACATCAGGACTGAGGCACTTAGCTTGGCTGATCATTCGGCCTTGCCTGGTTTTGAATCTTGGGAGAGAGGCACAACTGTCCCAAGCGGCAGTTGGGTCAAGAGCCCATTGGTTGCATTGTGTATCCACGGTATTTGTCCCATGTGTGCCCCCCCCCCCAAACACATCATCTCCATGGCTGATCTTTGGCTGCTTTGTCTCCTTGTCTGGACCTGCAACCTTTCCACCAATTCAGGGAGCAACCCAATGTCCTTCCAATAAATTTTTTTTTCTTGTTTAAGGTAACAAAAGTCAACTTCTGTCTTGCAATCAAGATGCATAGCTTTCCCACACAAAGAGTTGAATTTCTGGAGGTTAAATATATAGGGTAACTCCAGTAAAAGCCATGGAGGAACCCCTCCCTCAGGGTGTTGGGAAGTCCAGGGTGAAGTTTTCTCCACTTTGCCTTTTCTTTTCCCATAGCAACACTTGTTCATGAGCCCCATGAGCCATCTATTTTCCAGCTGTTAATAATTTTTGAAAACCTTTATGATTACTTAATTATGCCAAGCACTATCATAGTTGATCCTCATTATTCATAGATTCTGTATTTGAGAATTTGCCTACTTGTTAAAATGTATTTGTAAAAAAAAATGTATTTGTAACCCCAAAATCAATATTTGCAGTGCTTCTGTGGGCATGCATGGAGTAGCAAAAAATTTAAGTCACCCAACATGCATGTTCCCAGTTGAGTTGAACAAGGTGACAGTCCGCCTTCTTGTTTCAGTTCTCATGCCATAAACAAGTATCCTTTACACAGTCTGTTTACTGTGACGTTTTTGCATTGTGCTTTTTGTTGGTGTTTTTGCTGTTCTAAATGGCAAAAAGTGTAGTGTTGAAGTGCTGTGCCGGGTGACTCAGTGCAAGAAGGCTGGGATGTACCGCAGGAAGAAAACACATGTGTTGGACAAGCATCATTCAGGTGTGACTTATAGTGTTGTTGGCCATGAGTCCAATGTGAATGAAATCACCAGCATACATTAAATAAGGTATCATTAAACAGAAACACACATAAAAGATTAGGTCCTAATTGATTGATGAAAATGTTGTGACCAGGGGCTTGCAGGAACCTAATCCTGTATTTCCCCCAGGAGCAATGGTTCAGTGTCTGAGTGTTCATAATGACTTACAGAACATAACTACTGCGAAGTACATGAGAACATATGTTTGAGAAAACTTGGAATGCACAATTCTGACCTTCCAGAAGAGATTGAGAAATTTGCACACAGTTTAGTGCTTTATAAGACACCAAGGGAAATGTGAAGAGGAAGCCCCAGGCTATAGATCAGCACCATCAAAGAGGAGACTAAGAAGAGCTGAAGCCCCTTGAGTCCCTGGGATATCTGAGCCCCTAAAGAAAGCTCCACCCAGAGGATACATTTGCCACAAACATAAATACAAGGAGCCACTGACATTAGGGGTCTTGATCTGTTTTAAGAGCAGCCTCCAAACCAAATGTCCATCTGTTCTTTATGGTCCCAATGATCCCTAGCATTATCCATACTGCCAGGTTTGTGTCGTGGAGCTCTCTAGGGGGAAGATCATTTCCAATTTTCTCCAGATGCTCCCAACTTTTTCCTCTGCTGCTGTAATACCACACAGATGCCCATTTCCTACCCGCCTGCTATGTCATCTGCTCTAAAACCCCTAGCAATGGAGTCTTCCTGCCAACATCAAGAATTATTTCTGACCCACACCCAAAACACCACATCTTCTTCTAAGCTCTAGTTCATCCAATTTTTGTTGGTTGGATCAGGACTGGGATTAAACATCTGGCTCCACCCATTAATAGCTGTGTGATCTGAATGAAGACATTTACCTTCTCTTGGCCTCCATTCCTCATCTACAAATTGAGATGGCACTAGAGCAGATACTTTATAAAGTCATTGCCAGTCCAGTTCTATAACTTGTCTTTTTCCATAGATCATAGATGTTACTTAAATACTGTTGCAGATGGACTGTAAATATTGCCCTTCTGTCGAGGACAGAAACTTTGAGTAGGGCTGGAAAAAAAGAGATGATAACATGACTGCTGACATATTTCATGCCTTCAAAACATTTCTTTGGCTGATGGATTGGCCCACTACACAGAAAACTGCAAACAACAAGCCCTCTTTAAGTCTGCTAGTTAGGATGTGGAATGCAAAAGAAGAGGGGAATCATCTAGAATACAAAAGTCCTCTTAGCTTGGAAGGCATGGATCAGTTTAGAGCTCCTTGAAATGAAGAGAATGCAGGCTAATTCAGTTCAATTAATGCTTAATGTTTTATTTTGTGAGCAAATCACTTGTATCAACTAATAAATGACATAGATCTCCAACTTGAAGTTTTCAAGATCCCAGGATTGATATCACCTTCTGCCAGATTTTGTGACTCAAAAATACCAAATCCCAATAATCCAGGACCAAGCAAAGATTGATGAGTGAATGAGATAGGTCTCATTCCAATTTTGTGATGAGTCCTCTGTTTCCCAGTAACGTATAACCTCCTTGTTTTTGCCTCTTTGATCTCTCAATTCCCATCACACTTCAAAGTAGTATGAAGCCCACCTATATCTAGAGGAGGAGAAGGTCTACGACATGTGGGCAAGCTCTGGAGTCAGACTCCTGATGGGTTTGAGTCCCATCTCTCCTCATCCACTCTGTGGCCTTAGCCATTTTAAGAAACTTTCTAAAGCCTCAGTTTTCTCATCTGTAAAATGAAAATAAGAGAAGTCCTTCTCCCCCTAGGGTGTAGAATGGTGTTTCTCAACTGCACCTGAATCATTTGGGGATCTTGCTAAACATGAAGATTCTGGTTCAATAAGGCCAGATATATAAGAGTTGTAACTTCTGATATGTAAGAGTTATATCGTAAGAGACTAACCATGCCACAAATAACAACTATAAACTCTGAGAAAAATACAAAGAGCAATTACCTTAGGTCTCTAGAGAGTGGGGGGGGGGGGGTGGGAAAGCAGGTAGATTTCAGAGGGAAGTCAAATCTTGGGAAAAGGGTGATAGCCTTGGAGGAGTTTCTCATCTTTGCTACAAGGGCAGGTCAGAGCTGTGGTCCAGTGCAGGGCAGCTAAAACACTCATAGAAATCTTGACAACTTTCCAACCTGAGGAACCAGCAGATACAGCACAAAGCAACCATAGTCATAAGGAAGGATAATCCTAGAATGGAGAAATCAGAGAAGGGGGACTCCAAGTTCTGAGCATAGGCTCAGTCCAAATCTCTAGCTGACCCCTAGACCATGCATGTACAAGAGAAACTTAAAGCAGCCTATAGCTAAATATTAAAGACCTCAACTGAGATTTTTAACTGCTGCCCACACAGGTAAGACAGTTTGTAGTGTAACATGTTTAATTATCTGCTAAAACAAAAACAGCAACACTCTTTGAAGCAGTAATAGAAGTCATAAACTCTATGACAAAACATTCACAATATGCAGGATAAAATCCAAAATGATTCGACATACAGAGAATCAGGAAGATGTGACCCATTTTCAATGAAAGAGACAGTCAATAAAAAGCAGCTCTGAGATGACCCACATGTTGAAACTACATGACAAGAACTTGAAGCAATTATTATAAATATATACTCTTGTATAAAGAAAAATCTGCTCATAATGAATGAAGAGATGAAGGATGGGGGAATCTGAGTAGAAATGTAGAAAATATGAGAAAGAACCAAAAGGAAATTTAAAAACTGGAATACATGAAAAAGAGTCAGTGAATTTGAAGATCGATAAATGGAAATTATCCATTTTTTTCTTTTTTAAAAAATATTTTATTTATTTATTTGAGAGGGAGAGAGAGCGCACACATGAGCAGGGGGAGGGAGAAGCAAACTCCCAGCTGAGCAGGGAGCCTGCCATGGGGCTCAATTCCAGGACCCTGGATCATGACCTGAGCCTAAGGCAGACACTTAACCAACTAAGCCGCCCAAGTACCCTAAAATTATCCATTCTTAAAAAGGGGGGTAAGATACAAAGAAAATGAATAGAGCTTCAGAGGCCTGTGGAACAATATGAAAAGATCTAAAATAAGAGGAACTGGAATCTCAGAAGGAAAAGAGAGATTAAGGCAGAAAAAATATATATAATTTGACAAAATAATGTCCCAAATCTTCCCAAATAGATGATTCAGTAGAGCTATAGAAAGAGCTGAGATTCCCTCTTTCTAACAGAAAATTTCTCCTAGTTGATACTGATGGTCTTCCCTTTGAGTGGACAGGGTCTAAAGCTGCACTATCTAATAGAATGTTCTACGATGATGAGAATATTCTACTTCTTCACTGTCCAATGTGGTAGCCACTAGCCACATGTGGCTATTGAAAACTTGAAATGTGACTAGTGTAATTGCACAACTTAATTTTAATTTTAGTTAATATAATCCTAAATTTAAAAGCCACCTGTGGCTCGGGATCATGCCTGCTTTTCCCCTAACAGCAGGGGCCGGGGCACTGCTTCTCATGGCCCACAAGTCCTTCTACCACCTGGCATAGTTTTTTTTCAGTCTCTTCTACCATTTTCATCTGGTATGTGTTCTGCTTACAATGTTAGCCTCCTTGGAAGGAGCTGGGACCACCCACTATATATACTCCTTGTACTTTAAATGACTCTTTAGCCCTGCTGCTGAAATGGCCTGAGGTTTTTATTCTTTGCTCAAAGATTTGTGAAACATGACCACGCTCAGGCTTTGGGGAGCACTCCAGTTCCATCTCTGCCGTGCTCTTGTCAGGTCTCACACCCACTCAGCCTGCATGCTCATGAGGATCAAGCGTGAATGGATGTGAATGTCTATTAGCTTTGTGGGAGGAGAGAATATCATCATAATCAAGCCATTTCTGTACAACATTGGAGCGACAACTGCTGGGAGTGCCTCTAATTGGCATGTTCCCACTCCAGCTGGAAAGAGTGTAGAAGGAAGGAGGGAATGCAGAGTAGCCATATTACCCTTCCCCTAGAATGAGAATGGGAGGCTACTTTCTGGTTCTAAGTAAGCTGAAAGCAGAGAAGAGCCTGCCGGAGCCCTGGACCAGGCTTCATAAGACTGCCCTGTAAAATCTGTGGGACCTCAGGCAAGTTCCTTCACTTCTATGAGTCTCAATTTCTTTCATGGTCAGTGAAGGTAATAACAATACCTATCACACAGAGATGTTTTGAGGCTTTAAATATGGCAATGGGTGTAGTCCCAAAGAGAAAAGTCAACATGAGCATCCCCGCCATCCTACAGAATGATTTTTAAAGCTCCTTTGATCAGAAATATCTCCCTGTCTCAGTACCTAAAATGTTACCACTAAATGCCCTGGTTTAAGGCTACAGAGGACAATCACCCTCACCGAGGGCCCTAGCCACAGAATTGCCTAGTCTAAGGCTTCTCAAACTTTAAAGCATGCGCAGGTTACCTGGGGATCGTGTTAAAATGCAGATTTGGGTTTACAGGCCTGAGGGGGGGCCGGAGATTCTGAATTTCTGACAATTTCAGATGCTGCTGTTGCACAGACCATCCTTCAGGGAGAGAGGACTGAGAGATTTTGCTGTGTATCATAAATCCCGTTTCCCCCATGAGGTTATCTTGTTCATAGTGATGCACCAAAGATCTAAATATTCAGATAAAAAATTGGAAATGCTGAATAATATTAATAATAACATCGGCCACAACTAACATTTATTGAGGGCTTATTCTGTACCGGGCATCACGCCAAGTGCTTTATAGTCCCTGGCCGCTTTAATCCTAATGGCATCCTTATAAAGGATGTTCTATTATTAACCTGACTTTATAGACAAAGAAGCTATACCTTGGGGAGTTTAAGACATTTGCCCAAAAGCACACAGCTAGTGAAAGGAAGATCCGGGATTTGAACCCTAGGCTGTCTCAGAGCTCTATATGCAAACACCACTGTGAAGGACTTCCAAAGGACCATGACAAGGCTTTTCCCCTAGAATCTTCATATTACTATGTGCAGGCTACCCAGTAGCCTAAAGTGCTAACCCATAACCTGTCAGGGGTTTCATTCCTGGCTGCACACTAGAATTACTTGAAGAGACTTTTAAACATATCAATGCCCCAAGTCCACCACAGACCAATTAAATTGGAATCTCTCAGGGAGGGACCCCAGATCTCAGTATTTTAAAGCACCCCAAAGCATTTCCAATTCGCAGCCAAGGAAGATCATCATTGGCTTATAGCCTGAGCTCTAACTGCTAAGGGGGAAGGTACAAAGGGCCAAAGGACCCAGCAGAGAAGAAGCCAACATGAGAGAGGTATGATGAGGCCAAAAAAGCAGTTGCCAACCCAGCTTGATTCCAGAAGCCACTCTCCCGGGTTCATCAACATCATCATTGTAAAATCCCAACATCTCTTTATTATCCGTGCATAATGGAGCCTGACGAGGATAAAGATGGGGATGGGGATAATGGAGGGAAGGTGGGAAGAGGCTTGCTATGGGTGCATAATTATTGTCACTAAATGTCTAATGTTAAAAATCCTCTTCCTGCATCTCATCAAGATGTTTAAGAAACAAAAGGAGAGGGGAAGTCCTAGGTGACAGCTGCAGTCATGTTTCCCACGACTGTACCTGGGCAGAAGTCTAGGAAACCAGCACTCCTAGGTGGGGTGCTGAGCATTCAGGGAAGGATTCAAAGGGCCTTAGTTGCAGGAGTGGGAGATGGGACAGAGACCCTTAGAGTCTGTGTATTATAATGTGATCATTCTGCAGATGGGGAGAACCAGCAATCACTATCCAAGCTCCTAAAATAGCTGCCCTAGACCCCCAGGGCATCCTGCCCATCCCCAGGAAGGCCTCTATGGTGGACCTCTGCTGCATTTTGCCCAGCTAGCACCTTTCTTCTTCATCTGCTACAGCATCTTCATTTACTTTTTAAGGTTTTATTTATTTATTTTGAGAGAGAGAGAGAGAGAGTGGGTGGAGGGGAGAGGCAGAGGAAGAGAAAGAATCTCAAGCAGACTCCACAGGTAGCATGGAACCCAACTAGGGCCTTAATCTCATCACCCTGGGATCATGACCTGAACTGAAATTAAAAGCCAGACACTTAACCAACTGAGCCACCCAGGCACCCCTCCATCTTCATTTTGATGCAGGGATCTCTTCCTGCCCCTGCCCCCATCCATAGTCCTTTGGGAGCTGTACATCAAAGTGCTCTATCTTCTTTTGCTTGAGGGTCAGGCATGTGACCCAAGTCTGGACCAGTCAGCTCTCTCCTAGAGATCTGAATCTTAAGCAAAGTGAAGGCACATGGGAAGAAAGTGGAGCTGATAGATCATCACCACCAAGCCCTGGATTGGTTTCTAATGCTGCTTGGATCCCCTGAAAGCCAAAGCGCACTCTTTCTCTCACATTCTCTTTCTCTAAATATATGTATATTTAGATATAAATATATACATATATGTATATGAGTGTGTGTGCGCTCGAGTGGGGAGAGGAGCATAGGGAGAGGGAGAGGAGCAGACTGCCCACTGAGTGCAGACCCCAATGTGGGGTTCCATCTCATGAGCCTGAGATCATGATCTGAGCCTAAACCAAGTCAGACACTGAACCGACTGAGCCACCCAGGTGCCCCATCAAAGCTCTTTGCATTCCTGGAAACTGTTGCTCACCTATTGCTTAGTTCTATGAGTTCTTCCTATCCATCAGTTTTTGCCCAAGCTGGCCAGGAGCTCAATGATACCGTGTCTAGTATTTCATAAGCCAGAATCCACTAACAAAGCAACAGAGTAGCCAACAAGGCTTTCCTTCCGTTGTCCCAGGACTTTGAACTCATAGCACATGAGGAAAGGAGATTTTACCGACCAGCTCCCTCCTGGCTAGATTAATCCTGTAGTCTCTGCCAAGTCATTGTCCAGCTTTCTACTGGGAAGTCCCCTGCCTCCTGATGAGTCTGCTTTCATGGGTTTTGACCAGCTCTGCTGCTTAGCGGCTGTGTGATTTCAGACAAACCACTTAACTCCTCTGAGCCTCAGTGTGTGTGTTATATCGTGGTATGTTCTAAATGAGATAATATACGGACGATGCTTTGCACAGTGAGTCACGATTAAAGGCAGTCACCATAACGTGTATGGAAATGAAGTCTACCTAGCCCCAGAGCCACCACTTATTTCATAGAACCAAAGGTCTTTGACAAGGGAAACACCTCTGGTTCTGTATGTTACTAAGAAAACAGGCCCAGAGAACCTCAAGAAATAACCCCACCTCACACAGCAAAGGGCCGTGGTGCAGGGCTTGCATTTCATGGTCTCTTGCCAGCTGGCTGGTCTTTGAGCCACACCTCCAATGTTATCTCTAGGGACTGAAGAAAGTACTGAAAACACCAAGACAGTCAATAGTCAACAAACAGAAAATTGTTTCTTGTGGCAGGAGAAAGAAAAGAAGAAATTACTTGGTCCAATGCTTCCAGATCCCATCTTGAATGTGTCCATCACCCATCACCTTACTGGGTAATTGTACACACAAGTTACTAAGCTACAGCTTAAATTAGATGCTGTGGCCTACATTTGGGAAACAAAATAATTCACTCTGTTAAATTTGGCATTGGGATTCTGCGTTTATAAATCCACCCCAGCATGGGATCCAGGACAAATAAAACTCTATTCCCTGGACAGGTTCAGATGAGGCATCCATTCTTATTAGCCACTCAATTAGCATCACAAGATTTGTGTAGGGGCGCTGAGGCATGTCAGAGATCTCAGACTCAAATGCCAGCAGAGGCCAGGCAAGTAATAGCACTGGATGAGGACTGCCAAGCGGTACTGTGGTGAACCAAAGGGTCCACGCTTCCTCTGGAGGAGGCAACTACTACTTGGCCAATAATTGCCCCTGAGGGGTCTGGGCCTGGGGCTGTCAGTCTCCGCTTCATCCTCTCTTGGCTGTGTAACCTCAGTTTAGTCACCTAACTTTTCTGTGACTCAATTTTCTCATCCACAAAATGGAGATGATTGGAATAATGTCTACTTCTTCAGGTGATTTTAAAAATTAAAGAGTCAATACATCAGAGTACTTAGCACACTATCTATCCCATAGTAAGAACTCAATACTGCTGGCTGCTAAGATGAAGTGGATGGTTTTAAACAAGGAATTCTTGTGGCAAACAGTGAGAGCAAGAGTATCCAAGCTATTCTCAATATAGAGAAGCTAACAGTATGGGATAAAAAGAGGTTGACAAATGAATCTCGTTTGGGCTGGAATGCTGGCAATCCGAAAAGACTTACATTGGCACTCACTGTCTGATCATAACCTTATTTGACTCTTGCTTATGGCCTTAATTTGTTAAAATTTGGGCAACTAATTAGCTCTTATTGTGTGCAGTGGATTTAGTGAGCAAAATATTTGAGGATGAAGTAGCAAGATTCTTACTGACAGGAAACTTGGGTAATACTGTTCTAAAACCAGAATGTAGATCTAGCTTTGAAATTGAATATACCTAAATTCTTGACTTCATAATGATATTCAAAAGGAAACTCAGTGGTCATGGATGGAAAATACTGATGAACTATCCGTTGTGGAAACAGACAATAAAGAGAAAGAAGTAACCATCTATCCTGCCTCTCCTAAATAAATAAATAAATAAATAGCACCTCAAGCTAGCCAAATAGCAAATGATATTCTGTAGATATATTCCAGATAATAAATCAACATAGAATTAGAATTTCACCCTTTTGCAACTCATATGGAATTAATGTATTTAGGTATTAAGCACCAGTAACTACTACTCTCTCTCTTTCTTTCTTTTTCCACACACACACACACACACACACACAAACTGCCATGAAGTAGTCTTACAAAAAGCAATGAACATAAATCTGATAAAGCCTCTAGATCCAACCACCAATGCACAGAGAAAACAGAGAGCAGAAGGATACTTTAAAGAAACCATAAGAGTACAGCAAAATCAAGACTGGGAGAACCCCATAGGAAAAGGAACTGAGTTTCTTTAATAATAAACTGCAAGGCCAAAAAAAAAAAAAAAGTTAAAGCAGAGGGATCCATGGATTTAAAATGACTTAAGAGATATATCATCCAAACACAATATATGGATTTTACTCGGACTCTGCCATGGCAAAATAATGGCCTCCAAAGATGTCCATTTCCTGATCCCTATGACCTGTGAATATGTTACCTTATACAGCAAATAAAGACTTTGCAGGGCAGCCCAGGTGGCTCAGCGGTTTAGCGCCGCCTTCAGCCCAGGGCCTGATCCTGGAGCCCCAGGATCAAGTCCCATGTCGGGCTCCCTGCGTGGAGCCTGCTTCTCCCCCTCTGCCTGTGTCTCTGCCTCTCTCTCTCTCTCTCTCTGTGTGTCTCTCATGAATAAATAAATAAAATCTTTAAAAAAAAAAGACTTTGCAGATGGGATTAAGGCTAAAGCCTTTGAGAGGGAGACAGTATTCTGGATTATCCAGGTAGGTCCAATCTAATCATGAACCTTTGAAAGTGGAGTTTTTCGGGGCTATAGTCAGAATGAGATGTGACAACAGGAAAAAGGTCATAGAAATAGGCAAGGAAACAGATTCACCCCTAGAGCCTCTAGAAAGGAGTACAGTCTTGATTTTAGCCTTGTGAAATCCATGTCTGATTTCTGACTTCTGGAACCTTGAGATAATTAATTTATACTATTAAACCACCAACTTTATGGTGATTTGTTATAACATCAATACAAAAACTAATACAGACCCAAACAAATAAACTATATATTAAAATTATAATTCTTGGGAAATTTTTCACATGGATTGGCTATTTGATGATTTGAAGAAGTTATAGGAGATAAGGAATTCTTTAATACTAAAAAATTACCTGATGTGATCATGATATTTCATGTCTCTGGTTAGATTAATTCCTAGATTTCTTTTGCCTTTTTTTGTTTTGAGAAGGAGTGGGGGGGGGGCGGGGGGAGAGAAAGAAAATAAGCAGAGAGGGGCAGAGGGAAAAGGAAAGAGAGAATCCCAAGCAGGATCCACACTCAGCTTGGAGCCTGACATAGGGCTCAATCCCATGACCCTGAGATAACAACCTGAACTGAAATCAAGAGTCAGTTGCTTAACCAACTGAGCCACCCAGGTGCCCCTTGTTTGCTTCTTGGTGCTATTCTCATACAAGTGGCTTTTTGAGTGGGTACTCTTAGGAGAAGGGGGTGAGGGAGGCAGGGCAGGGATAAAAACTAAACAAGGATGTGGTCTCAGCTATAAGGCTAGCCATCATCTAATGGTCTGATTGCACAGGGTGCTCTGAACATGAATTATGTCATAGAAATGGTCCCACCATTTCTGGTTGCCTCCATCCAGGCAAGCATCCTGGATTTTATTCCCCTATGTCAGTCTATCATAAGATGTCAGCTGTTCCCAGATGACAAAGGGATTCCTATTGGCTGGAGTCAACTGACCAGAGAATGAGGTGGCCATGAGCCACACAGCCAGCACTCACGGCATCTGGAAGATGGGTCCACCAGCATGCTGGGTATGGATGAGGATGATGCCAGAGGTGAACTCTGCTCCCCACATAGCTCCAAGGGCTGCCATGATGTTTGACCAGGTTCCCTTGCCCTTTGCCTTCTTCCTCCAGGCCCTGACCCAAAGTCCATTCTCGAGCCTGTCTCAGACTATGAGCTCTTTAAGGAGGCAGATGGGGCCACTGCCAGCACACCCATTAAAAGGATCTGAGATGGACAGCAGCTCTGCCTGTAACAGTCCACCCCTTTAAACTGCTCTGATTCATTGCTTTACACATTAAGCTCACTCCACGTAGGCATAGCCTCTACAGAACTCTGGTTGGTCACAATTTGGAGGAAATTTTAACAAGAGGGGCTGATATGTACTGACTGAGTCCTGTCCATATGGTTTTTTAGTGTCTCTTTTGCAACAGTTGACATTAGCATACATTATAAGAACTCACATGCCTTGTGCCCACTCTCACACCTCTATCTACACTATTCATAACACTCTTTACTCCATTTTCCAAAATTTCTCCTCCTGAGTCCTTGACCAATCAACCAAATTATTCATCATTTTCTATGGTCCTGTGTATATTCTCTGCTTGGCCATTTCTGTCTCCACACAGAGTCAATGCCGTGGTGCATACCTGAAGACTATATCCACTGGGAGGATTTCCTCTCACCAGTCTTTTAGAACCAACCCTGAAAATGGCTATAATGCTGCCAATTGTCCATTTTTGGTTGGCACACAGAGACTAGGTAAACTGATTTGTGAACTAAGCCTATTCATCTTCCATCAGTTGGAGCTCTTCATGTGGTCACAGATGAGAGCTGAGGGACAGATGCTGGTACAACAGTAGTGGATTAATGGGAGTCCTGGCCCCAAGCCCATGCAACTTATGTTCCCCGGACCTGTGTGAGCCCAATCCAGTATGTACGACCTTCACTTGTGGGTCTGACAGTACCCAGTTCACGATGAGACTAGCAGCTTCTGACTGCATGGCTATTTGATATCACATGGCCAGACACTCAGTTGTCACCAGAGCCCAGCAGCAAGCTATGTACTGTGTTGCAAATGGTGTACATTTCCATGTTTTAGATACAATTTTAGATACAATAAATTTTTAGATACAATACAATTTTATATTTTAGATGGTGTATTTGTTTCCAAGGGCTTCCATAACAAAGTACCACAAACTGGATGCTTAAGACAGCAGAAATTTATTCTCTCACTATTCTGGAAGCTAGGAATGCAAAATCAAGGTGTCAGTACAGTTGGTTCTTTCTGGGAGCTCTGAGGGAAAAACCATCCCTGTGTGTCTCCTAGTTTCTGGTGTTTGCTATCAGTCCTTGGTATTCCTGGGCTTATAGATGCATCCCTCCAATCTCTGCCTCTGTCCTCACTTGGTATTCTCTCCCTGTGAGTTTGTAAATGTGCCTCCAAATATGCCTCTCCTTATAGACACAAGTCATTAGATTTAAGGTGTCCCCTAGTCTTATACAACCTCATTTTAACCTGATTACATAGGAGAAGTTCATATTTTCAAATAAGGTCACATTCACAGGTACCAGGGGTTAGGACTGCAGCATTCCTTTTGCAGTGGTCCAATTCAACCCACTACCTATGCCAAGGCCCAACTCCATATCATATGGCTCAAACAGCAGCTTGGACCAACTTCAGAGCCCTTTCTTGCCCTGGGCTCTACTAAAAAACTAGCAGCCTTTTATGTCATGCAATAAATGTGCTGGAGAATTATTCTCAACTGCAAAATATCCTGTCTTCAAATACCCAAAGGGGCCCACCAAGCATTGTGCTCCTTTTTCAGTGGTAGAAGGTACAAAGTGAAATAGCTTGTCCTCAACTTATGAGGGAATGTATTGACCTGTCTTGGATCACTGGACCCCTGAAAGCTTCACTGGTATGGCAAACTCCTGAATTTTAATAGGCTTTTCTTTCCCACTTTCTGAAGCAAATTTGTCTTTCCAAGGCATCTTTTTACCACTTTCTGTTCATCAGATCAGATAAACTAACACAAAGTCATCAATGTAGTAGACCAATGTGATGTTCTGCAGAATTTCTAGGGGTCCCAAGTCCCTTTGGACTATATCGTAGCAGAGAATTGGAGACTTCATGTAGCCCCAGGGAAAGGAATTCATCTGCTATCTGTCCCACATCAGTGGAGACTGCTTTAATCCTCATTCCTGAGGTGTATTGAAAAGAAGGCATTCACCAGATCATTAGCTGCACATCTCCACAGCAGAGGCTGGGCTACTGTCCTCCAGCAAAGATCCTACAACTAGCACAGCAGTTAGATCAGGGCTACTACTTGATTGCATTTGAGATTATCCACTGTTATCTGCCATGACTGCCTGGTCTTTGAAGGGGCCAGCCAGGCCAGGCTAATTAATTAGAAAAGAATTGATGAGACTAACACTTGTGCCTTCTGTAATTGTGTGGGGTAAGTATTTATCTTTACCTCCCCCGTAGGATGGAATATTTTTTATTTACTCCTTTGGCTGAGAGAGAGCAGATTCAGGCGCTTCCACCTGGTCTTTTCTACCATGATACCTCTTATTTCAATAGTCAAAAAACCAACATGAATGTCAGAGTCATGCCAAAAATTAAGTACATTCATTTCCAATGGTATTTTGGAAATAGGAATGACCAACAATGGTCTGTAAGACATCACATTGGTCCATGTAAACTCTAGGAGATGACCCGGGTAGAGGACTCCATGTATTACCTGGCCTTCATATGCCACTACTTTAACATGGGAGGCACAGCAGTGTTTGGGGTCTTTGCATATCAGCATCAATTCATATCCAATATCCAACAACCCTCAATGGCCCTGTATTAATGTTATGTATTAAACACTGCCATAACAAATTACTACAAACTTGATGGCTTGGAATGACATCTACTTATTTCTCACAGTTGTGTGGGTCAGAAGTCTGGGTATGGTATGACTCAACATATCCTCTGCTTAGAGTCTCGTAAGTGTGAAATCAAGGTGTTGGCTAGGCTGGATTTCTTTCTGGTGGCTCTGGGAATGAATCTGCTTCCAAGCTGATTCAAGTTTTTGACCAAATTCTGTTCCTTATGGTTGTACGATTGATGTCCTATTTACTTGCTGGATGTCGGTCATCACCCCTGAGGCCACCTACATTTTTTTCTCATGCTTTCATGTGGCCCCTTTCTTGGAATGGCACAAGGGGGCCACATGCTTTGAATCTCTCTGACATTTCCTTCTTCCTTCTTTCCTGCCTCCAGCTAGAGAAACCCTCACCTTTCAAGGGTTTATGTGATTAGTTTTGACCCACTTGGATAATCCAGGATAATCTCCCTATCTTAAAATCTGGAATCTTAAATACATCTTCAAAGTCTCTTTTTTAATGTAATGTAATGTAATGTATTCCTAGGATCCAAGGATTATGGCATGGACATCTTGGAGCAGGGGGAGACCATTATTCTGCTTACCATCCCAGTATACAGATATCTGAGTAAATGGCCACAGGTCATTCTTCTGGGGAAGAACTAGATTAATCACTACTGTACAAACTGCCATGATGCTGCAATGTCCTTTCTCATAGAGACTCTGTCTTCTGTCTCAGTCTGTGGGAATTAGTTTGGGAACCAGTTTCAAGCATGGAAATGACAAACATGTTTTTCCTTTGGGATAACTGACTTAAGTCTTCTGCTCATCTATTCTTGATCTTCTTTGATCATAAATACATAGCAACACACTTGTTGGCTACCTATCTGTCCTGACCAGGAACACCATGCTCTATCAGCCATCTCCATAGATTCCAATAGGTCAAGCCACCTCAGCTGCCATTCTGACTTGCTACTCATGACAGTCGTTGTGCCCTCCTTGCTTCGATGATTAAGTGCTGCCATGTGGCCTCGTCACACCAAATCCCATCATTCCCATTGCTTTCAGATACCAGTTCTGAGGCAGCATCTCTGCCAGCCCATTCTCAGAGGACACCACCACCGCAGAGCTTCCCAATGACACTAGTGCTCTCTCATCAGCATATTCCTTATGGCCTTGATAAAAGGAGCGTCCACCAGACCTTTCTAAGGAATCTAGTTAGCTGATGATTTTCTGGTCTTAATAGATCCTCTCTAGCATTTCCACTTTTCTAAGTTTCTTGATCCCTTCCTCTAGTCTGCTATCTCTACTTCATTCAACATAAGCCAGTTTTCTAAGCCTCCCAGCAGTGAATCAGGACTGGCACCTGAGGCACTTAATAGGAAGTGAGATTTTATTTAACAAGCTGGGGAGAATGCCCCATACTAAACAAACTCTCTTTCTATCTTGCTCCCTTGATCTAGCATCCTCAGAAGCCACTCCAACCCATACTCTCCCAATTCCAGGTTCTGCAATTCCTTTGGAGTTTATTATCTCTCCTACCTTTAGCAGATCCAGCACTTTTGTGGATGAAGCTATGCTGGTACTTTACCCTTCTTACAGCTCTGATTTCCAAATGGGGAGGAGAGGTATATGCTGGGAAGGGAAAGCATTAACCTATAATTAGCTGTCTTGTTTGAGCTCTACATAATTTTCAAGCAAAGGGAAGCTGATGTCTTCTAACAAAGGGAGGTGCTGCTTCTGGAGGCTCAGAGGGCTCAGGAAAATCAGGGGATTTGAGGCTCTCCAGTGCATCTTCTCCAGATCCCAGGGTCTTCCACCCTCCCTATCAGGCACTGACTTTGACATAGCAGTTCTGTCAATGCTGAGAGGTCATCTTTCTCTGAGGTCAGTAACTTTCACAAGTGAGTCTTTTGCCTGGTCTTCAACTAGGTCCGTTTCAATGTTCCCAAGGAGCTTCTCTGACTCTACACTGGGCTTTAAATTACAATGAATAGATCGGAGCCTGTTTTTTTCTCTGTTTCATGAATCTAATGATTCAAGAGAACTAATTAACAGATACTCACCTTTATAATTCCTCACAGTTATTATTTTCCCCATGTCTTTAAGACTTTATTTTTGAGTAATCCCTACACCCAACATAGGGCTCGAAACCACAATCCTGAGATCAAGAGTCACATGTTCTACCAACTGAGCCAGCTGGGCACCCCTCTCCTATGTCTTTCAAATGCCAGAGATACTTCACAAGTTACTGCATCTCCTCCTGCCTTAATGTGTCCCAGGTCACCACAGTGTGTCTTAGCAACTATCCTGCTACACACCAACCAGAAACCATCAATACTCCACTTACCCCCAGTCATGGGCTCTTCTTTTCCCTTAAGGCAGCAAGTGCTCCAAGTCCAGAATCCCATGCTTAGAATTGGTTTCCTAGGGCTACTTCTAGTCCTAATTGTCCCAGGGTGTATTCTTTAGAAGCAGAGCCTGAGCCAGGCATTTGTGCAAGGGATTTATTTGTTAAGGAGGTAAAGGGAGTGAAGGAGGCAGAATAGGGCAGGGTGAGGGGAAGTTAAGCAAAGGTGTGGTCTTAGCTGGGGTCTAGCTTCACACTAATCCCATGGGAAGCCTGAGAGCATCAGTTGAACCACAGCCTTTGTCCCACGTTGATCAGTTAGTCATTGCCTGTCAGCTGCCTCTGTGGGAGAGGCTAACCTCCCAGGGGAGGCAGTCCTTGTCCACATAGGCAATTCAGTGGAGTATGGGGCAGCTGTGAAGCATCAACTGCTAACACTCACAGCAATTGGGGATGAGCATACTGCAGGAGGTGATGAAAGGGGTTCACCAGGCAAGGAAGTGGGAAAGGGAATAGATATTTTAGGCAGAACGTAGCTCAAGAATTATCCTGTATAGCAACTATGTTTCTTTCTTACTTAAAAAATATTCTTATGCCTATTACTTCATTTGAGCCTCACAAATATAAACTCTATGAAAGAGTGTTGGCATTATTACACACACCAGCATGGATGAATATCAAATAATTCTGTGGGGTGAAAGAAGGCAAACAAAAGAGGCACATACTATATCATTCTATTTACATAGCATTCTAGAAAATGCAAATCAGTCAATAGTGGTAAAAAGCAATCCAGTGGTTCCTTGGGAGGAAGTGGGGAACCTTTCTTGGGGAGGGCAAAAAGAGAGGACAAAGGAGACACAAAGACACTTTTAGGGGATGATGGATACATGCTCACTATCTTGGTTATAATGATGGATTCATGGGTGTAAATGTGTCCAAATTCATGAAATCGTACACCTTAAATGTGAGCAATTAATTGTATATCGATTATACCTCAATATATCTTGAAATACCCACACTCTCACCCCCTGCGTTGAGGAGTTAAAGACAGGAATTCCTAAGGAAATTATACTGGTCAGGGTCTCCTCCGGTAGCAAGTAACAAAACCAGTGTAAGCTAAAAGAGAATTAATTGACCCATATGTGGAAGAAGGGCAGGGGTAAGGCTTCATGATGCTGACTGAAAAGCAACATAAGGGGCTCAGTGCTCCAGTCTCTATTACTCTCTTCCTCCACCTTTCATAGCTGATTGCTTCTGCACTGATGGCTGAATTCTCTCAGGCTAGTTGTCTCCATCACGTTCACAGCAGGCCATCTGGGTGCACAGCCCCTGTCGCTATGAACCATGGAAGACTTTCTTCTCATATTTCCTGCTCCTACACCAGTTCCAAGGGAAGAGCTCTGATTCACTGGCTTGGGTCATGTGCCCACTCCCAGGCCAATCGTCAGCTGAGGATGGAAGAACATGACCTCCCCCTTGTTAACTCCATGTCAGTGGATGGAGTCAGGGAGAAAGAAGAAGAAAAGAACTCCCCAGAAAGCTCTGTCTGGGGAAAAAGAATACTAGTCAGACAAAAGAATAAATGTCCACTACAAGTGGGTGCAGACACCATGGCCAAAGAACCAAAGTTAACATACCCAGTTGGGTTTCAAACCTCTGATCTTGACTATATCCTACCTGGTCACCAAATCAATGAGCCAACAAGATAGGCTGCCATCCTAGTGATCATGCTCTCTCTAGGCAGGAGGTCCCAGGACCCCTGAGAGATGGAAGAGAAAGCACTCAGCTTTGGGTCTTCCAAGAAGCAGATGCCAAGAAAGGGTTTGATGAGCAATTATTGAAGGTTGTGCCTGTCAAGGCTGAGGGAAGGGAAAGCAAGGCAGATAGGAGAGACTTCTGGCCAAACTCCACGTCTGATGCCTGTCAGAGGAGGCAGGACTCATCAGTAGATGCTTGTGCTGAAACATTCTCAGCCAGAAAAAATGGAGAGTCCTTGAGCAAAAGTTGCCTGTTGTGGGTGTAGGAAACTGAAAAACAGCCCCGTGAAAATGTCCACATCGAATCCCTGGAATCTGTGAACATTATCTTACTTGGAAAAGGGGTCTTTGGAAATGTGATTAAGGATATTGAGACAGGGTTCTTATCCTGGATTTCTAGGTAGGCCCTAAATCCAATGACAAGTGTCCTTATAAAAGAAAGATAGACGGAGACGGAGGTTTGAGGCAGACAGGAGTAAAAACTGAAAGAAGAGATGGTGATGTGTACACGTGGGCAGAGCATGGAGTCATGTCAGCAAGGAATGCTGACAGCCATCAGAAGGCAGAGAGATAAGAAAGTCTTCTCCCTAGAACCTCCTTAGGATGTATAGCCAAAACCTCAACTTTGGACTTCTGACCTCCAGAATTGTGAGGCAATACATTTCAGTTGTTTTAAGCCACAAGTTTGTGGCAATTTGTTATGGAAGCTTCAGGAAATGAATGCAGAGCATTCTGTGTTGAGCAGAACTGGCTGGGCTCTATTGCCCCATATGCTCAGTCTTTGGCTGGGAGCATTTGGGAGAAGCACAGCCTGGCATGAACATCATGGTGAACCCACAGATGCAGCAGTGGAAAGCTGTTGGTCAACGAAGCTCCCTCAGGGGGAGGTCTGAGCGGGGAGCCTCTGTAGCCACCACAGAAAGCCTGCACGATGTCTAGCACACAATAGCTACTCAGTGACTATTGTTAGATGTCGACTGTAGAATAAATGAATGCTCATTCTATCCAGGCTCCAAGGGCAGCCCAATGGATGAGAAAATCAGGGAAGCAGATTTTGGCCTGGTGTAATAATGGCAGCCCACACTAGGTTGGAACTATTTGCCATGCACTGTTTTTGCATGTGCTTATATACCATGCACATAAACATGGACACATGTATGTACCCATGAATATATATGTATGTGCACATATACATGTACACACACGCACAGTTAAATCAGCTTAAACTTCATTTAAACTTCACAGCAGGGGTCCCTGGGTGGCTCAGTTAAGTGCCTGACTCTTGATTTCAGCTCAGGTCATGATCCCAGGGTCATGAGATCAAGCCCTGAGTCAGGCTCCACTCTCAGTGGAGAGTCTACTTGAGATTCTCTTTTCTTTTCCCTCTACCCCTCCCCCAGCATGCACACATGCGCGCTCTCTCTCTCTCTCTCTCAAATAAATGGGTAAATCTTTCAAAATAAATAAACTTTGCGGCAGCCCTTAGAGAGAGGCATTATAGTCACCTTTGAGTAAACTGAGGCAAGTGTGGTATAGTCACCTGCCCAAGATCACATGCAGCTTATAAGTGGTGGAAGATGAATTCACCACCCTACACTGCTCTTAAAAACATGGGAAGAGCATAAGGACTCAGTTAGCCAAGCAACAAAGCTCTGTTACAATTCAGCAATTCAAAGAGCTTCTGTTGGGAGTCTGAACTAAATAGCCATCTTGTTGAAATTGTTCAGTTAAGTATCTGTTGAGTGGCCAGGACTGGTGGGAGGCAGAGGGGGAATGGGTCAGTGATGAGCAAGAGGGGAATGAGGCAGAGGGCAGAAGCAGGTTCCCATGGCTGCTGTGTTTTAAGCATTTACGAAGTGCTGGGCACATTTCTAAGGCTGTCATCAGCACTCACTCATTAGGATTACCTGACAAGTCTACAAGAAAGGTGAGCATTATTGTTATTATTCTATACATAAAAAAAACAAATTCTTATTTTATAAATAATCTCAAGTCACCCAGCTATGTCAACCCAGCTCCGCCTCCAGAGCCCTGCTCCTAACCATGACCTTGTCCCTGCCTCCTATATACATATGATCATTCTATTCCAGGATCCCATGGGCCACAAGCCCACAGAGACACCAAATGCACCTTTTTTCCCATTTCTCTTGCTGCCTTCTGTGTCTGAGATGGAAAAGCATGCCAGTCTCTTCTTGGGACAATCGAAGGGGCTTCAGAGAAATGCCTCCCCCATTCCATTCCAGATATCTGGCCTGGACATGGGGCCATCACTGACACCATCTTGCAAAGCTGGCATGTTCTGACAATTTGCTGGTAATCGGACGCCACTGGCAAATCATTAGCCCCCTCCATTCCCGCCACACGCAGTCAGGCTTGGCTTGTTGCTGCTGAATGCCTGACACATTTCAGCTCTGACTGGAAATTGGATCCAATCTGGAAAATTACTCGACCACAGCGGGGGTCTGAAGGGAACAGCTGAAACCCCCACCCCGACTCCTCCTTTTGTCCTTCCCTGGGGCTTTGAAGGGATTCCAGGCACAGTGAGATGGCCTTCAGTCTGCACAAGGGAGGGCTGAGCGGCAGAGAAGGCAGGACTAAGGGAAGGCAGCCTGAGTCCTAGTCCTGCCTTTAGTGCACCACTGCTTGCTATGTGACCTTGGATGAGGCATTCACCTTCTCTTGTCAATGTGGGGTAGCCAGGTGCTCAGACTTTGGTGTCAAACGAGGCCAGTGGGAATTCTAGCTCTGTGTACCACCAGATGGATGAACTTGGGCAAGTTCTTTAACCTTTACTAGGCTCAGTTTATCCATCTATGAAACAGTAGTAAATAATCACATTCATTCATAGGGTGACTTTGAGCATCTCATGGGAATGCATGTAACATTTGGTGCATTGTCTAGCACATAAGCAGGGCTCAATCAATAGCAGGGATTCTTACCTGCATCTTCACCACTTGATGGACAAGCATACTTCTAATTCCCGATAGTCCCCATTTCTACTGATTCATTCACATGGAGTATGAGGTTTGGAGTCAAGATCTTTCAGTGTTTATTGAATGAATGCAAACAATGGAGTATGAGGTTTGGAGTCAAGATCTTTCAGTGTTTATTGAATGAAGAATAGACTATGTAATAACACCACTATGGAAGGCTTAATAATTTCCCCAGCATCCTTCCAGCCAAGCCTGCCTATTTTGGTCAAGTGCAGCAGCCAGGGAGACTCCAGTGGGTCCTGGCTCCCAGAGATCTCTGAATACCACTCATGAATCCTGGCCCAAAGAGCCACCTTCTCAGAAGTACAGGCCGGGGCTGATTTTGCCTACTGAACTGGATGCATTTAGCCATCACTTGGGGCTATGTAAGTCTTGCCTGAAAGAGCTTCTGCCCCTAGCCACCACTGAAACAGTGGGAACTCAACATTCCAACGTCCCTTTGCATTTGGTGGTTCTCACTTCTTCCTTCCTGAGTAGGAATCATTATTCCTCAATCTCAATCCTTGCTGAATGAAACTGGACCATTCTCTTACACCACACACAAAGATAAACTCAAAAGGGATGAAAGATCTAAATGTGAGACAACAATCCATCCAAATCCTAGAGAACACAGGCAACACCCTTTTTCAACTTAGTCACAGTAACTTCTTGCAAGATACATCCATGAAGGCAAGAGAAACAAAAGCAAAAATGAACTATTGGGACATCATCAAAATAAGAAGCTTTTGCACAACAAACAGTCAACAAAACTAAAAGACAACCTATAGAATGGGAGAAGATATTTGCAAATGACGTATCAGATAAAGGACTAGTATCCAAGATCTGTAAAGAACTTCTTAAACTCAACAGCAAAGAAACAAACAATCCAATCATGAAATGGGCAAAAGACACAAACAGAAATCTCACAGAGGAAGACACAGACGTGGCCAACAAGCACATGAGAACATGCTCCGCATCACTTGCCATCAGGGAAATACAAATCCAAACCACAATGAGATACCACCTCACACCACTGAGAATGGGGAAAATTAACAATACAGGAAACAACAAATGTTGGAGAGGATGTGGAGAAAGGGGACCCTCTTGCACTGTAGGTGGGAATGTGAACTGGTGCAGCCACTCTGGAAAACTGTGGAGGTTCCTCAAAGAGTTAAAAATAGACCTGCCCTAGGACCCAGCAATTGCACTGCTAGGGATTTACCCCAAAGATACAGATGCAGTGAAATGCCAGGACACCTGCACCCCAATGTTTATAGCAGTAATGTCCACAATAGCCAAACTGTGGAAGGAGCCTCGGTGTCCACTGAAACATGAATGGATAAAGAAGATGTGGTCTATGTATACAATGGAATATTACTCAGCCATGAGAAACGACAAAGACCCACCATTTGCTTCGACGTGGATGGACCAGAGGGTATTATGTTGAGTGAAATAAGTCAATCGGAGAAGGACAAGCATTATATGATCTCATTAATTTGGGGAATATAAAAAATAGTGAAAGAGAATAAAGGGGGAAGGAGAGAAAATGAGTGGGAAATATCAAAAAGGGAGACAGAACATGAGAGACTCCTAACTCTGGGAAACGAGCAGGGGTGGTGGAAAGGGAGGTGGGCAGAGGATGGGGGTGATTGGGTGATGGGCACTGAGGGGGGCACTTGATAGGATGAGCACTGGGTGTTATGCTATATGTTGGCAAATTGAACTCCAATAAAAAAAATTAACTAAAAAAAAATCTCAATTCTTGCTCCCTTCCCATCTCCACAATTCCAGGAGGTGCTGAAGGAAGAACTCCATTTTAAAGGCCTGACACACAGATGTCTATACCCTAGTCAAAAGTGAATGTCTCAGCCCCTAGCTGGGGTAGCACATCCCTGTGGCCTGTTGGGGTTACTGCTAAACCCTCAGAACTAAGCATGGGGTGAGGCTCCCAGGAGGCATTAAACAAATAATTGCATAAAGAAACATCAGACTAGGGGATGCCTGGGTGGTTTAGTCAGTTAAACATCCAACTCTTAACTCTGGCTCAGGTCATGAGATTGAGCCTGGCATCTGTCTCTGCTCTCAGCACAGAGTCAGCTTGAGAGTCTCTCTCACCTTCTGTGTACTCCTCCTCTGACTCCCATATGTGCACTCTTTAAATAAATAAAATCTTAAAAGAAAAGAAAAACATCAGACTAGTATAGGTAGTGGTAATACTAATTATAATTGCTCATATTTATCAAGTACTTACAACGTGCAGGATGTTTCACATATGCTATCCTGTGCATTTATTTTTCCTCTTTACAGACAAGGAAATTAAGGGGCAGTTGTATATCATCCTTCTCCCACACAGAGAATTGGGGGTGAGGAGAGGAACCAGTCGGTGGAAATGTCTTTATGTTTTAACACTTACAACAGTAGCAGCAGCATTTCTTGGGCACCTTCCATGTGCCAGCCTCTCTACCAATCACTTTACACAGGTTATCTCCAATCTCCACTACACCCTTTATATAGACATTATCACATCCATTCTACAAGTGAGGAAACTGAGTTTAAGCAACCTGCTTCTACATGCAGGAAAGGATTCAAACCCAGGTCATCCCAAGTCCAGTCTGTGCTCAACCATGATGTCATCCTTCCTCTGCCTTCCCTCTCCAAGGCCAGAAGGAACACGAAATTCACAGGCATCATGCCTTGGTCAGCTTGTGCTAGGCACTTAACTAAGTCCCTTTAAGGCTAAGGATTCCCTGATCAGTGTCACTGGGTTTAGGTTTCCACCCTAAAGCCCTGTGCATCCTCCCTCTCCATGGTCCCTGATTCCTCTGGCCAAGATGTTGGTGTTGACTTCCCTCCTCCGGGGCCTCAGAGATGAGTAGGAGGGGTGTTATGAGGAGGGAGGAAGCAAATGATTCTCTCTGGAAACTTGAGTCTTATTTGAGCAAGCAAAATTGTCTCTAACAAAGAAGTGGGAAAAGGAAGACAGAGGCACAATTGTCCTTGACATCTAGCTTGGAGGATGGGCTGTTGCCAGGGCAACACCCGAGAAGTAGGGTATCACAGAAATCCCTGGCTGTACCACCTATGTTGAGAATCACTGTTCTATAGTGTAATGGGGGAAATCATGCACTTTGTATACTTATTAAAAGAGAAAGATGGTTGCAATATTTTAAGGGAATATCATATGTTGAAGAAACATTGTGGATAGTTTATTAGCTAGGACTCATGGAGTAGTTTATCGGTGACCTTCCTGGTACCACTCCATCCATCCCCTCCTTCCTTACTCTGATTTTGCACTATTAAACAGATATGTTCAGCCCCGAGAATAAGATTTGTTTAAACCAATCACAGCATACCCATTCCCCCTCTTCCAGTGATTGGCCTGGAAGTGGGCAGGTAGCCCAGATCTGACCAAGTAGACATAAGGGAAATCTACTGAGAGGCTTTCAGGAAGTAACCCTCCCTCTGCCTCTCAGTAAGAGAGGTACATGCAGAGAAAATTCCTTTCCTGCTCAAGTTGTATTCTTGTCCTGGTTTAGGACACAATCCTCTGAAGATGTGATTCTTGTAGCTGCAGCAGCCATTTTGTAACCATGAGGGGAGTTACTGCTCATACTCCAGGGAAGGCAGGAAAAAAATATGGTAAACACCTGCATCTTTCATGCCTTTCATGACATTGAACCACCCCAAAATTACATTCCCTCAGCCCTCTTGGTAAATAAAGGTCTTTATGTTTTAAGCTACTGTTAGATGTTTGGGATGTTTTTCTTTTCTGCCTCTTGCTGCAGGATTCTTGGCTGCAAGTAACAGAAACCCTTTCAAACTCTGAAAAAGGGAGGTTTGTCATCAGGACAGTTAGAGAACTCAAAGTCACAATATGGCTGGATTATGGGAGTTATCTCCTCTTCTCTCTCACTGCAGACCACTCTCCTCAGCTTCCAAGCCTACATGACACTGCAGTTTTGCCCATCCCAGATACTCACCCAATCCACTTTAGGGATTGGCAAGTTTGAGGCTACAACTGCTTGGCCTCCATTCCAAGTTCTTAGTCAACTCGTGTGCATCAGGTGCCCATGCCTAACTTAATCAATCACAGCCAGGATTGGGGTCATGCTGCCCAGCCAGAGCTTTAGAAACTTGCCATGGAGCAACATGGATGGGAAGATAGGAATGGTATCATGTGGCAGACAAAACAAACAAACAAACAAAAAACCTGAAAATTCCAGAAGGCTTATTATTCACCAAAACTTAACAATGTTTGCCTATGTGTTGTTGGATTCTAAATTTTTCTTCTTTACACTGCAAATTCTTACATCTCCACAGTAAGCGTGTAAAAGGAACCAACCAAACCTGATTGCACCATTTACCAGCCGCGCAACTTCAGCTTTCTGACCCTCCGCTTTCTTGTCTCTAGAGATGAGCACCATACTCCCTATTTCAGCAATTTGGAGGGAGGATCCAAGGGGATACATCAGCTCACCAGCCAGATATGCTGTAAAGTGGGAGGCGAGGCACCAATCCTCAGAGTGGTTTCCTCACAGTGCTTGTATTGGGTTGAATAATGTCCCCCCAAATTTTGTGCTCACCCAGCACCTGTGAATGTGTGACCTTATTTGGACATGGGGTCTTTGCAGATGTGGCCGAGTTAAGATGAGGTCACACTAGGTTACAGTGGACTCCAAATCCAACAATTGATATCTTTATAAGGAAAGGGAGATGTAGGGACACAAATGGACAGGAGAGACAGCTGTGGGAAGACAGAGGTTGAGACTGAAGGGATGCGGTCATCAAACCAAGGAGCACCAGTGCCACCAGAAGCTGGAAGAGGCAAGGAAGGACCCTCCCCTCAGAGCCTTCAGAGGGGACTGTGGGCCTATCAACCTCAGTTTTAGATTTCTGGCCTCCAGAACTGTAAGAAAATAAATTTCTATAGTTTCAAACCACCTAGTTTGGAGTAATTTGTTAGGACAGCCCTAGGAAACTAATACAGTGCTAACATAGTACCTTGCCCATGGTCAATTCTCGATAAATGTTTGTCGAATGAGTGTGAGAGAATGAGTGAAATGAATTGGAAACAGAGTCTGACAGGGATTATAGCTAAACAACTATGCCAGGCTCTCTGGCAACCACAGTTAATGTTCAACAGTCTCTCCCAATACTGATCTATTCATTCGTTCATTGTTTACCATTTGTATTTATTGAGCTCTTGATTTGGCCCAGGTACTAGGCACTGAATAGCAACCCCATTTTAACTAAGGCAAGGATTTGGTAACCGGTCTCTTTCTAGTCACCACCTCCCCATGTACCTGTGTTTTGATCGATGACTCCCCAGAAGCCACCCAACCATGCTTGCACAATAAAAGGAGAGAAGAAAATTTAATAAGATTCCAAATTGCCTTCCCTTGAATTCAAATTGCTTCATATATTATGTTCATGGTAACTACTCTAGTCCCTATTTTTTCTCAACACCCCCCCCACTTCCTTTCTAATACAAGACAAGTTCTTGTGTTAATGAATTCTAGATTTTCATTTAATAAATGTTGTGTGGGAAGCTTCATTATTTGCAACTTCATCAATCTAAAGCGGACACATACATGCCCTCTTTCTAAGTACCTGGGATCAATAGAGCATGATTCTCACGTACTGGGCCCTATGACTGCCAGCAAGAAGAATTCAGTAATTGAAAAGACCTTATAAATCAATACAGCCAAATTGAAAACTCTAAGAGAACTCCACATCATTCACCGAGGCGCTTGTTAAGACTTCTCTTTACTTTCAGAGGGGAAAAAAACAACACTGGTGAAAGGTTGAAGAGGGGGCAAAAGAAAACAGATATTTCTATTCAATCCTAATCACTTGGCGGAGCCAGTGGAGCTCCTCCTTAGCAGGTGGATTTAATTTAGTTTTGATTACTTGTCCTGATTAGGTTTGGTGGGGCTTTTTGTCTTTTACTCTATGCAAACATAAGGTCTCTCCACTCCAGACCATGTAGGGATGGTTTCTGAGTCTTCTCCAGGGAGGCACTGAGAGCCGGTTCACCATAAGTATGCAAGATAATAGGTACTCAGTAAGTGTTGCAGGGGCGCCTGGATGGCTCAGTCAGTTGAGCGTCTGCCTTCAGCTCAAGTCATGATCCCAGGATACTGGGATTGAGTGCCACATTGGGCTCCATGCTCAGTGGGGAATCTGCTTCTCCTTCTCCCTCTGCCCCTCCCCTCCCCTCTGCTCATGCTCTTTCTCTCAAATAAATAAATAAATAAGATCTTTAAAAAAAAAGTGTTGGGGGGCAGTCCTGGAGGCTTAGTGGTTTAGCACCACCTTCAGCCCAGGGCATGATCCTGGAGACCCGGGATCGAGTCCCATGTTGGGCTCCCTGCATGGAGCCTGCTTCTCCCTCTGCCTGTGTGTCTCTGCCATGCTCTCTCTCTCTCTCGCTCTCTCTGTCTCCATGAATAAATAATAAAATCTTAAAAAAAAAAGTATTGGGGATTTCAGTTGAATTGCACTGAACTAGTGACCATTACCCTACAGTCTTTAAAGAACTGGAATAGGGGCACCTGGGTGGCTCAGTCAGGTCATGATTCCAGGATCATAGGAGTGAGCCCTGCATCAGGCTCCCTGCTCAGTGGGGAGTCTACTTCTCCCTCTGCCTGCTGCTCCCCTGCTTGCGTGCTCTCTGTCTCCTGTCTCTTTCTGTCAAATAAATAAGATCTTAAAAAAAAAAAAAAGAAGAAAGAAAAAAAAACAGAATAAAAGAGAACCCCCTTCTCTCTGTTCCCATGCACACTCCTCTTGCCTAATAATTCTCTACCATGGCTATAAGAGTTGAATGAAATTTATGTTGAGTGCCCACAATGCAGCTAGGGTTGTTTTCTCCCTACCATTTGCTTCCTGATTGTGGTAAGAAAATCAAAATCAGTTAATGTAAATTACCCACCCTGCAGGGAGAGAAATAATCTGTCAGTTGATGGTGACAACTAGATGTTTGGATGTTTCAGAGATGCTTAGAACACAACCTGCACAAACCTGCACCGACCATCTGCATCCCCACTTTGAGTCTCCCCCTACACTTCACTCACAAAATGGAAACTCCACTTATCCATGGGGTTGAACAGTTCTGCCTGCCACCCCACCCCCACCCCACTACATCCACTCCACAGCCCAGTCCCCATGTCTACTCTCCTTCCTAAATATTTCTGGGTTCCATCCATCTCTCCCCATCTCCATTACCACCACTCTGTGCCATGCCAGACAGATCTTTCATATGTCACTACAACTGCCCCCTGCTAAATCCCCCATCCCCATCCCTGCCCAAAGGATCTTCCTAAAACTCATGTCTGATTATGTCACATGCCTGTGTATTAAAACCCTTTGATCATTTCCCATTGATTTTGGATTAAGGACAAATTCTTGATACTTTATAAAGAAAGATCTGGTCCCTGCCCATCTTTCCTGCCTCATGTTGTTCCATCCCTACTCCCACCCCTAACCTTGCTCCCTGCACTGTAGCTACACTGGCTACCTTTCTATTTCTTGGACAGCCCCTTCCTCCCACACTTCTACTTATTCATCCCTTGAGGCTGTTTCATTGTCTCCTCCTCAGACAACCCCTCCCCTCACCCCACAAAGCTAGGTTTGACTCTATTATATATTGTTGAAGACTCCCCCCTTTTCTTGCTTTTATAACACTTATCACAAGTGTAAATACAGTAGTCCCCCCCACCCTTATTCTGTTTCAGCTACCCACGGTGCAATGCAACCCAGAAGTAGACGATCCTCCTTCTGATACATGGTCAGAAGGCTCATAGTAGCCTAACACTAAGTCACAATGCCTATGTCACTCACCTCACTTCATCCCATCACAGAGGCATGTTATCATCTCACGTCATCACAAAAAGGGTGAGTTCAGTACAATAAGATATTTTGAGAGAGATGACATTCATGGAACTTTTATTAAAGTATATTGTTATAATTGTTCTATTTTTGTATTAGTCGTTGTTAATCTATTTCTGTGCCTAATTTATAAATTAAACTTTGTCATAGGTGTGTATGTTATTAAAAAGAAAACTACTTAGGCCAAGTGACCAAATCAGGACTTAATATCTAACTTAACTGCACTCCAATCTCCCCTAGAAATTTAGTCATCAGGTCTAAATTCAGTCCTGGTCAGTCAGGAATTTTCTGATCCACACTAAAGAGATCATCTGTCACATGGGCCCTCTCCATTCCTTAAAGGAAGAGATGATCCACCTGATAAGACTCACTGCCCTTCTCCCTAAGGTAAGGTGACCTTGCCTGGACCAAACCTTTCTTTTCTTTTGCTAATAATATCCTTACCCACCCTCCTCTCTCTAAAGGTCTTCCAGTTTGTACAACTCCTAGGAGCTCTCCTCTACTTGCTAGACAGGTTGCTGCCTGATTCATGAATCACTTAATAAAAGCAATGAGATCTTCAAAGTTACTCAGTTGAATTTTGGTTTTTACAATATATATGAACAAACATAGTATATATAGGGTTCAGGCTTATCTGTGGCTTCAGGCACAAGGGGCAGGGTGTCTTAGAATGTATCCCCCATGGTTAACAGGAAACTACTATAAGTGATTTTTGTGTAATTGCTTGTTTAAATAGTTTTTGTCTAGCTAGACTATAAGCACCATGGGGCAGGTCCCTCTTGTGTTCAGCACCTGAAGTTTTTAGGACTCAACAATACACAGGCTTCAACATGTAAATTAATTTGTTCCTGACAAATTGAAAAGAATGCTAGTTATCAAAATATAATCATATGTTTGCCAGGGCACCTGGCTAGCTCAATTCTAGAACATTAGACTCTTAATCTCAGAGTCGTGAGTTCAAACCCCACACTGGACATGGAGCCCACTTAAGATTAAAAAATATAGAGGCACCTGCGTGGTTCAGTGATTGAGCATCTGCCTTTGGCTCAGGTTGTGATCCCGGGGTTCTGGGATCAAGTCCCACACCTTTGGGGAGCCTACTTCTCCCTCTGCCTATGTCTCTGCCTCTCTCCCTCTGTGTGTCTCTCATGAATAAGTAAAATCTTAAATATATATGTGTGTGTGTACTCATTATGTGCTATTAAAAAGTAGTGGTGGGGTATACATATAGAAAAAGACTAGAATAATATATATCAAAAAGCCAAAAAAAAATTATCTTCACTCTGGATAGTAGGATCATGGATCATTTTAGTGTATTTTTTGGTTCTTCCTATTTTATGACTTTCCAGCGATGGACATGTATTATTTCTTTAATAATAAAAAAACTAGCTATTTTATTTCTTTAAAAATCTTTTTTCCTGGGAACACATGGGTGGCACAGTCGGTTAAGCAGATGACTCTTGGTTTCAGCTCAGGTCATGATCTCAGGGTTATAGGATGGAGCCCCACATCGGGCTCCACACTCAGTGTAGAGTCTGCTTAAGAGTCTCTTTCCCTCACCCTCTGCCCCTCCAGTTCATGCTGTTTCTTTCTTCTCTCTCTTTCAAATAAATAAGTAAAATCTTTTTTTAAGGAATTTTTTCCTTTTTTCCCTTAATTTATCTACCAATGTGTGACAGCACTGGCTGGTAAGCAGTAGGTGGTTATCCAAAAGGCTAGGCCAAATATTCAGCAACAAAAATATTGACCTTAGGGACTTTGGTTTATTCAGATGTGAGGTCAAAATAACTGAGCTGAGAATTAAAAGTCTGGGTTCAAGTCCCAATTCCTATATTTAGCTTTCTGAGTCTCAGTTTCCTCTGGTGTAAGATGAGGACAAGGTCTGTGTGAAATGAAGTAATACAGATCCAAGTTCATCATTAGGATACATAGGGCTAGTCAAAGGTTAACCTTAAGAGCGGGCAGTTTGTAATGGTTAGGAAGGAACGAGATGACAGCAGGTGGAGTCTTAGCCCAGCCACCTGCCAGCTACGTAGTCTTCATCAAAGCAGTTCATCCCTTAAGCCTTGGTTTTCACATTTATAAGTGGAGTGACACTAGTACCAAGTTCATAGGGTTATAGTGGGGATTAAGGGAGGTGACGCATCTCAGGTCCTTAGTGTTGTGCCTGACACATGTGCGTTTCATAATATAAAATGATTATTTTTTATTTATTCCACCATGTTTTCATCCCCATTTCTCTCCCACTCATTCCAAGGCAGTGGTACCCACACCCATAATCCTGACCCACACACTTTTCCTCTGCTTCTGATTGCAAAACCACCATCAATTCAGAATGTCTCTGGGCTCTCAAAGCTCTTATCCATTTGCTCTATCAAACCCACAGGCAGGGGGATCCCTGGGTGGCTCAGCGGTTTAGTGCCTGCCTTTGGTCCAGGGTGTGATCCTGGAGTCCCAGGATCGAGTCCCGCATCAGGCTCCCGGCATGGAGCCTGCTTCTCCCTTTGCCTGTGTCTCTGCCCTCTCTCTCATGAATAAATAAATAAAATCTTAAAAACAACAACAACAAAAAACAAACCCATGGGCAGCCAAGTCCCCGGGGGAAATCTTGAAGGTGAAAGGCCAAAGAACACCACTCGCCCTCCAGAAAGCCATCTTCCTCCTCACCATGAGTACAGCTCTAAAAGGAATCCAGTGAGTAGCTCAAAGCCACAGTTTAGGTTATGCTAACAACCCTGGCCTGAGGACTTGGAGCAGGAAAGGAATTACAGTCAACCAGGTTCTTCCAGAAAAAGGAATGGTGGTATGGGACAGTGGGAGGGAGTGGGATGGTGAGTAGACTCCAGAAAAAGGAAGTTGTTTGCGAGTTGAAAAAATAAAGGAAATTCAAATTAAAACAGCAAAAGGATATCCTTTTTGCTAATCAGATCAGCAAAAACAAAGTGCTAGAAATTGCCTTCCAGTGCCATTGATGGAGTAGAGTTGGAAGCCACTGTGATGAACATGTAAACTAGCACAACATATCCCATAGCAACAGCCCACTCCCATCAGAGTTCCAAACTTGCACAACCTTTACCCTCCCAGCTATCAGATGCATGTTTTCTACAAAAACACATGCACAAATATTATGGACAAGATTGTGCATGAAACACAGAAAAAGCTGGAAATAATTAAATGACTATCAACAGGAACATGAAGCATACATATTCCATCGGAATATTTCATTGGAGAGTTAAGTATCTTTTAAAAATGAAGTTGTTCTTGGGGCATGTGGATGGCTCAATTGGTTTGAGTGGCTGACTCTTGGTTACAGCTCAGGTCATGATCTTGGGGTTGTGGGATGGAGTCCTATGTTGGGCTCTGTGCTTGGTGCAGAGACTACTTGGGATTCCGTCTCTCCCTCTCTATCTGCCCCTCCCCCACTCACACGGATATGCATGTGCGACTCTCTCTCAAAAAAAAAAAGATCTTGTACTCACAAGACTTATTTCTAAGTGACAAAAAGCAAGTCCCAGACCTGTAAGTATTATATGAAAAGTATCATTAGAAGAGAAACGCAAAACTACATTTAGGCATATACACAGGTTATAAGCAGAACAAGTTAGGGGTCTTAGGAGAAAGAAAGATGAGGGATAGCTTTGTGACATAAGAAAAGCCATTTTAGGTCCCTGCCATCTTGTGATCTACTTGCCCAAAGAGCATTTCTTGCAGAATTTCCTGGGGTATGTTGAAATTGCAGAATAGACCCCACAGATAATGCTTTTAAGGGGGGCGTAGGGAGATAGGGAAATGGGTGGGTAAGAGTTCTTACATAAAAATGTAAGAACAAGCAGACACTGTCAAGCCAGGAGATAGCCTAACATCAAGACAATAAATCAGAGGTGAAACTGATACGGGAGAGCGTGGTTCTTGGTCTCACGGAGTCGAAGAATGGATCTCGTGGACACAGGAGAGTGAGGAAAGGGACAGAAATTTATTAAGTAAAGATACAGAGAAAGCTCTCAGGAGTGAGAGGTCTCGACACGGTTGCCACTGAAGGCTTGTAGGGTTGATCTTTAATCAGAAGCCTAATCAGGGAACCTAAATCCTCTTAACATTATCTATTGATACCACCATTGAGTAAGGACTATTGATGACATATTTAATGGCTTACTTCTTTGGGGTCTGGTTATTCTTTGTTGGTCGCAGATGACTGTCATAAAAAGCTGCCCTCCCTGCCCACACCTAGGCAGGGTGGTCTGGCTTGTTCTTTTATCTCTGGTTTCCTTACACCTCAGCATTTTGGGGATTTTTGTTAGCCTGCTTCCATGGCCCCCTTCCTAGCCCTGCCTACCCCTGTTTGTCCCTAACTCCTTCCTCCCCCTGGAATAGTAACCCAAGCTGCTGTTAGGGAATGGGACAATGATCACTCTGGCTGTTATTTGCCTTTAAGTGGCTGACAGGTACCCGGTTTTGATGTTTGTTACGAGAAGAGGCTATCCAAGGGAAAGAAGTCTCCCAGGAAAGAAATGAGAGTCCCCATTTACTCACCCTTTGCTGGGACTGATCCCAGGTTTCGGCATCAAAATGATGCAGGAGAGCTTGGTTCTTGTCTCATGGAGTTGAAGAATGGATCTTGCAGACACAGGAGAGTGAGGAAAGTGACGAAAGTTTATTAAGATACAGAGAAAGTCCTCAGAAGTGAGAGGGGACCCGACAGGGTTGCCACTGAGGACTTGTAGGGTTGGTCTTTTATTGGAAGCCTAATCAGGGAACCTAAATCCTTTTAACATTATCTATTGACATCAACATTGATAACATCTTTAATGGTTTACTTCTTCTTTGGGGTCTGGTAGGTTATTCTTTGCTGGTCACAAGTAGCTATTATAACAAGACACCCTCCTCGCCCACACCTTAGGGCAGGGTGGTCTGGCTTGTTCCTTTATCTCTAGTTTCCTTACACCTCAGCATTTTTGGAATTTTTGTTAGCCTGCTTCCATGGCCCCCTACCTAGTCCTGCCTAGCCCTGTTTGTCCCTACCAGTGCTGGTTCAAAAGTAAAGATTGACCTGAGGTACATTCTTGAGTTATCTCTGCAGGATCTAAACCTCTGAGCACTCAGATGCCAGACCAACTAAAGACAGAGAATTGGTAATGTTGACTTCTACCTGGACTCTGTCACCTTAAGATGACTTTTGCCCCCATTCCATGCTGAGGCCCCTTCATAAATATGTATGCGCTCTTAGCTTGAAACTTCCCCAGTTTTGTTGATTGAGGGGACCTTGCTTTGGGTAATATCCCAGGTGTTCTCCTTTCTCCTTCCAAGTAAAACCCTTTCTTTTCCTCCTATTCTGTTTTTTTTATAATAAATTTATTTTTTATTGCTGTTCAATTTGCCAACATACAGAATAACACCCAGTGCTCATCCCATCAAGTGCCCCCCTCAGTGCCCGTCACCCATTCACCCCTACCCCCCGCCCCCCTCCCTTCCACCACCCCTAGTTCGTTTCCTAGAGTTAGGAGTCTTTATGTTCTGTCTCCCTTTCTGCTATTTCCTACCCATTTCTTCTCCCTTCCCTTCTATTCCCTTTCACTATTATTTATATTCCCCAAATGAATGAGAACATATAATGTTTGTCCTTCTCAGATTGACTCATTTCACTCAGCATAATACCCTCCAGTTCCATCCATGTTGAAGCAAATGGTGGGTATTTGTCATTTCTAATGGCTGAGTAATATTCCATTGTATACATAAACCACATCTTCTTTATCCATTCATCTTTCGATGGACACGAGGCTCTTTCCACAGTTTGGCTATTGTGGACATTGCTGCTATAAACATCGGGGTGCATGTGTCCCGGTGTTTCATTGCATCTGTATCTTTGGGGTAAATCCCCAACAGTGCAATTGCTGGGTCGTAGGGCAGGTCTATTTTTAACTCTTTGAGGAACATCCACACAGTTTTCCAGAGTGGCTGCTTCTATTCTTTGGCTAGGTTGTGTCCTTTGGCTTGACAATCACCAAAAAGGGAACCCAGTTCTGGGTAACAAGGTGTGCAAATGCATAGGAAAAATCCTGCAAGGTTAAAATCCACATGGTTAAAAAGTAGATACTGAGGGATGAGTAGAGCTCAGAGAATTTTTAGGGTGGGAAACTACTCTGTATGATATTGTAATGCTGGATACGTGTCATTATAAATTTGTCCAAACCCATAGAACATACACTACCAAGAGCAAGCCTGAATATGAAGCTATGGACTCAGGGTGATAATGACGTGTTAAGTGTAAGCTCATCAATTGTAACAAATGTTCCACTCTGGTACAGGATGTTGGTAGTGGGGGAGCCTGTGCATGTGTAGGGGCATGGCATACATGAGAAATCTCTGTACCTTCTTCTCGGTTTTAACATGAACCTAAAATTGCTCTTAAAAATAAAGTTTATTTCAAAAATAAAATAAATATGAAAACATTTTCAAAAAGTGGATACTTCTGGAGAGAGGAGGGAGAGGACTTGTGCTTTCCATCCTATACAAAAAAGAAAAAAAGATCTAAGAAAAAAAATACAGAAATAAGGGAGGTGATGGGTGATCAGTAGAAAAACCTCACCTTCCCATACCATTTCCCATCCCTGCCATTCTTTATGAGAAGATAGATTTAGGTCCTACTTTTAAATATTCAGAAGGCTTTCAGACATATGCCTTGCTTTGAATTCTCTGCCCGCTCCCCTTGCCTGAATCTGCTTGGCATCCAATCCATGAAGGTCTCCCTGTGGGACTATGCTCCCACACAAGGGGCCCTAAGCACAGAGAAGGTCTAGGCAAAATTTACGCATGACGCAATTACAGTCTTGCATGATTTCCCACTTGTGTCTTTTTGTAAACCTTGATTTAAATTTCATTCCCTTAGCACATTCCCTTAGCACATTCTCTCCCCTTCCAGATATTTTTGCAATGGATATTGTGTTTTTTAAGACTTTTGGGGTTGCAAGTAAGAGAAACTAAATTAGCAAAAGGTGGAATTTATTATAAGCCTTGAGTAAATGTTTGTTGTTGCTGTTGCCTCTGCTATTATTAAAGACAGGACTTGGCTGGGTTTCAGGAACAGCTGGAAACAGGAACTGGTGTGCCATTAGAAATTTCATCTCCCTCCATTGCTCATCTCTGGTCCCGTTTCAGGCTGGCCTCTGACTCATATTTGAAATCCATGTCAAACCAGCTTTAGCAAAAAAGTTTGGGGGGAAGCCACTTATTGGCTTATATAACTGTGGCTTCAGGAACTCCTTCATTTAGGTGCTAAAACTGTGTCAATTACATGCTCATTTTGGAAGAGAGTGTAGAATCAGTCCTACTCAACTCACATGAACTTTCAATGAGGAAAAGGTGGTTCATGCCATGGCAAATCAGTGTATTGCCACCAAAAAAGATAGAAGAGATGCTAGATAGGGAGAAACAACACACATCCACTATAGGTCATCTCCTTCCACATTTCTCTCTCTCTCTCTCTCTCTCTCTCTCTCTGTGTGTGTGTGTGTGTGTGTGTGTGTGTGTGTCTCTGAAAACTGGCTTTTTCCTGACACTGATCTCTATGGTAGGAGATATGGCTGCCAACAGATCCTAAATCCACCTAGCCTGACTCTCAATCCCAAGCCCAAAAAATTTCAGTGAAGGTCTTGTATCAGTTATCTGCTGCTGCATAACAAATTATCCCAAAGCTAAGCAGCTTAAAAGAGCAACCACATTTATTATCTCACATAGTTTCCATGGGTCATGACTCAGGGTCTCTCATATGCCAGAAATCATCTGGAGGCTAGACCAGGGTGATAGAATCCATTTCCAAAATAGCTCGTGCACCTGGCTGGGAAGTTAGTTCTGGTTGTTACAGCTCTGCACCATGTGGGCCTCTCTTTAGAATGCCCATGAGTGATCCAGGACAGATCCTTTTTATGAACAGCCTTGTAAATCACGTATCATCATTCTATTCATTAAGATGAAGGCATCCAGCCCATATTCAAGGAAAAGGAAATTAGGCTTCACTGTTTGAAAGAAAGAGTATCAGAGAACTTGTGGATATATATATATTGAAACCATTACAGAGTTTATTAGTCTTTCTTGGGTCAAGTTTTCACCCTTGAACCAATCAACTGTGTCCAGAGGCAGGATCATGTTGTAACATGGCTATTCCATCTACAATCGTGTGGATATGGATAGAAAAGAAATTTCTAGAAAAAGAAGCTGCACAATCAGAAAAGAAAGAATTCTTCTCCTCCAGCTCCAGAGAGAAAAATCCCAGAGAAGTGTTCTAATTGGCTTAGCTTACATCACATGTCCCTCTCAAGAGTCATACATCGCAGTGGTCAGGGGCAGAATCTGGTGCCACAATAAGAAAATGGAGGAGGGGTCCACATGGTCATACATGATCATGCCTATGTTGTGTGACTTTAGGGGAGCCGCTTAGTCATTTTATGTCTTAGTTTCAACATCTCTTAAATAGGAATGAGAAGGCCTTCTGTATAGAGTTGCTACAACTATTAAATTGGGTGATATCATGAGAGACTCCTAACTCTGGGAAACAAACAAGGGGTAGTAGAAGGGGAGGTGAGCGGGGGGATAGGGTGACTGATTGACAGGCGCTGAGGGGGCACTGGATGGGATGAGCATTGGGTGTTACATTATATGTTGGCAAATCAAACTCCAATAAAAAAATAATACAAAAATATTTTTAATTAATTAAAATGAATAAATAAATAAAGTAGGTGATATCTGTAAAGCACAACATTCAGCCACATGAAGGTCTATTAAGATCCATACTGCTACAAGTCTATAAAACTTATCTCAAACTGGCATTTTTAAAAAGTAATATATAATTGGAAAGTCTCAGGGCCCACTCTTCATTTCTAATTCTCTTGGTTGTTACTTCTTCACTGTGGTTGACTTCCTCCATAAGCAGGATTTCCTCATAAAAGGAAAATAGCTGCAGCAGCTCCATGTCTCATGTTTGAAACCCACACAACACACACACACACACACACACACACACACACACAGAATGTCTTCCTCTGAACATCACAAGCAAGAGTCCTGCCATTAACCCTGATTGGACTGACTTAGGCCACATGGCCAACTCTGAATCAATCAATGTCCAGGGAAATGGATTGTACTGATTGCCTTAAGCCAATCAAAATCTACCCTGATGGCTGGGGTAGAGTCAGTCTTCCAGGAGCACATAGGACAGGTGGAGAGAGGTGGAATAAAAAACCAGATACTATTTGAAAAGAGGGTAAGAGAGAATGGGTGCTGTATGCCAGTGTTGACTTGCTGGCCAAATCAAGCCCACAGCCTGTTTTTATCTTTAATACAGTTTTATTGGAACACAGCCACATGCATTGTTCTTCATTGTCTTTGGCTGCTTTTGTATTAGAACAGCAGGTTGAGCAATTGCCACAGAGACCATGCAGCTCAAAAAGTCTAAAATATTTACTCTCAGGCCCTTTTCAGAAAAAGTTTGCAGACCCCTGCAGATAGGCAAATAATAGAATTTCTATTGCAATAGTACTCAAAAAAAATTTCCTTCACTTCCCTCTCCCTTCTCTTTTGAGAGACATCATGACAAACCAGCAGAGCAGGCATGTGTAGGCAGAGGATCTTTCTAGGGTCCATCAACTTCCACCCCATTGGCAATGACTAAACATGAAGCCACAGAATTCACATAAGGCAGAGGACTGGGTCGAGACGAGCTTTCATGGCTGCTGGAGCATATAGGCTCTGACTCCATTACCCATTGCAGAACTTCACCACTCAAAGATCAATGACGCAGCCTAGATGATGCTGGCAGCCCACGGGCTGCAGATCCCAATTTTTCCTCTGTGATAAATGAGGAGCAATCTCCAGAAACTCTAGCCTGAAAGACAGCCCTAGTTAAATTACTTTATCGCCCAGCTGAGAGATGGCCAGCTTGGAGAAGAGGTACTCAGGCAGCATGCTAACTAGAGCCAGCATTAGCACATGGGCTCTTTCTTGAGTACCAGACCCCTCCTTCCTCCTTCCCAACAAAGCACAGAACTCCACTCTGCAACTGGCCTCTGGAATCCACCCTCCTGCCATTCCACTTGTGAAAAAAGACTGGGCATCTGTGAAAAATATGCTCATCCTATATACATACATCCAGTGAGATCACTGTTTGCATGTTTGTTGAGTGGCAGAGAACTTATACATAATGATGTCCTTGCAGATATTTGAAATGCTGGTATATTGAGCTTAAAAGAGTGCTCTAGAGCAGTGCCTAAGTGCACAGGCATCAGAGAGATTCAGAATAGGGTTCAAATCTCAGCTCCTCAACTCACTCTCATGGGCAAATGTCTCCATTTGGGATCACTCAGAAATTTCCTCTGGGACAAGAATTGGAGTACAAGTAGTTTATTTAGAAGGTGACCTCTTGAAGTACCAGCAGGGGACAGGGGTCATGCAGGGTGTATATTAAGGTAGCTACCAAGATGTGCAACTGGAATTGAATTCTTCTGGAGACCCCTGGGAGCCAGTGCTGAACACTGCCTCAGTGGTAACTCATCCAAGGAACAAGGGAGCTGGGGTATTTATACACCAACTCCTCCTATAAGTCATTATTCAAGGGCTGCCCCTGGGGGCATTAAATCCCTGCCACTTCTGGCCTGCTATGCATGGGGACTCTGGTGGTCAATGAGATCCCTTGGGGGGAAAAAAGCTGCACATGCTGGCAATTAGAACCATGAAATGGTAAGACCTAACAGAGTAAGTGCAGAGGGGCACCAATAGCATACACTACAACAAGCAATCTAAACTCCCTGTTTCCTTATCTATAAAATGTAATAATACCTACTATCATGGGCTTGCTTTGAAGAGTAAAGGCAATACCATAAGTTATAATAATAAGAGTCAGCACAGTGCCTGGCGTAAGTACACATTCAATGGCAGCTCTGTCTATAAGACCCAGGTTGCACAATCAAATACACAATGAATGCCATGCTCATTTTTTTTAAAAATCAACCCTGACAAACCTCCCCTCTCCTACCTATGGCGTTAGTGAGAAATTCAATCTCCATATTTTGGAGGTGGTTCTCCCACCTTTCTAAGGTGGCACTGGAATCTGAGAGGCTTAATGTGGGGCTCAGGAAACAAAGGCTAGGCTTCTGGTCTTCAGTTCCCTATGTGTGGCTGATGGGCTATCATCCAGCTCTACAGAATTGTGTAAATTTGGCCACAGAAATCTTTGTGCAGACTGAAAGCCCCAGTAATCAGGGCCCATCTTCCTTTGGAGTATCCCAGTCCTTCCACACCACCCCATCCCAACCACCAGTGGGGTTCCAGCCATCCCCTCAGGACCCTACAGAGCATCACAGCATCTGTAGAGAGCCAACCAATCCCCTTCTGGTGTTGAGGAGTCTCCTTCCCTCCACTCCCACTGTATCTGATATTCCCCTATTCCTCAAAGGTACTTGTCTCCCTGTCTCTCCCTTTGAGACCTAAGACCAGCATCATCTAGGCTGCACATCATCATCGAGCTATGAATGGAGATGTTCTGTGACAGGCAGTGGAATCAGAGCCCTTCACTCTCCTACAGCATCCCTGAAAGCTCTCATTAACCCAGTCCTCTGCCTGATGTGAATTCACGGGCTTTGTAAGTAGGTCATTGGCTATAGAGTAGCTTTCAACTCCCCCTGGGACATTTGTGCCTGCAGATGACTACTTGTCCAGTTTGTCACAATGTGTAACAAGATGGAAAAGGAAAGAGAGAAGGAAACAAACATTTATTGAGTACCATAGTAGCAGACATGGCACATCCTGTCTACCTCGTGTCCATCCGCTTTTCCCCTTTACTAGCAGTATCTAGTACAGAGGAGAATTGACAAACAACTCCCCTGCATTCTGATTCTTTTCCTGTAGAAAAACAAAACACAAATTAATATCTCAATGAATTATCCTGCCTTATAAAACTTTGTGCTAAGTCAACTACCATCTCATACCAAATTCTAATATAAGCCAGTAGCAAGAGCCAATCATCTAGTGGGGAAAGAAAACGTCAAAACTGTAAATTCTATTTATTCATAGTTTGGTTGAGGTTTTTTTTCTGTGAATCTGAAACAAGTTAATTTTGGTAAAGGAGAATGCCTAGTCTTCAGCAAGTGCTCAATACGTGTTCAGTCTAGCACAGCAAATATGCCATTCTGGAGACATGTTCACACTCTGAGAAACAGAATTGTGTTATTTCTCTGGTAGTGGCCAAATGTCTGCTTCTCAAAACAAAACAATTACTTTTCCCAAAGGGATGGGAGAGTGATCCAGGAAAATATCACCTTGCCTCCTCACCATCAAAGGTAGCAAATGCATGAAAATTTAATACAGATAATTTGCATCTATTTGGGGCTTTTAGCATTTCAAAATGGTCTCACTTCAGTTGCTGTATTATGCAAGACTTCACAAGTGTCAGAAACTCAACTCAAAGTTATTAAGCCTAAAGGGAGAATTTACTGCCTGGTGTAACCTGGAAGTTTAAGTGTGGCTTAATCCAGGCACTCACAAGACAGCATCAATACTTGGTTCTTTTCTATTTTGTATCTGTGTGTTGGCTTCATTCTCAGGTTGGTGTGTCCTCCAGCATAACAATGACTGACACAGGTCCTTGCTTACATGCCACCAGCCAGAGAGACATTCCAGCAGAAAAAGAAGATCGGGCTCCTAGTATCTCTTGCCTTAGTCCTGGAAAGCATTGGACCAGCTCTGCAGTCATGTGCCTTACGTGAGCCAGTCACTGTGCTGGGGGATGGGTAGGTGCTCTGATTGGTCAGGCCTCACCTTGCCTATGCAGGTAGCCTAGAATGGGACTAATCAAAGAAGAGATGGCTCCTCACTATAAATCAGAGTGATGTTACCAGGAGGGGAGAAAGGTGCGCCAGGCAGGAATGCATAACTGGTGTCCCTGCAGGATCCACAGCTATCATGTAATTCTCACGGGGCCCTACGACCCCCAAAATGATCATGTGGGTCTTTTACTCTTTTTTAAATCTCAAAGTGAAACACACTCACTGTAATAATTACTTTTATTTTATAGATGAAGAAAGGGTCAAGAAAAACCCAAATTCTCAGTCACTCTGTCTCCAGAGTGGGGACCCTTACATCACTCAGCACATCTACGCACTGTCTTTTCTACCGAGGTCCATTTACAGGCCCAGGGGTCATTTTCAGGAATATCCAAATTCTTCTACTATATGTATCAATCAAAGCAACCAAATAGCATTCCTCATCCCTTGCTCACAACCCAGGAAAATCAAATTTCAGGTGCCTATTTTGCAGCCACCTGGAAGGGGAACTGATCACTGAGCCAGTAATTCTTTGTTGGGTTAATGCAGCAGTCACCTGGGTGCTTGTTTAAAACAGTTACTTCCTAAGCTCTACCCCACACACCTGTGAAATCAGACTCTCTCAGACAGTGGCATCCAGCTTCCAGGATGGTCCCCAGTGATTCCTGCCTCCCAGTGAATCTCTAGTATTTGCATCTTGTGTCCAGTCCCTCATCCTTGACTAGGCCTGCCCTATTGTCTTAGCTCCAGCTGCTATAACAAAAATGCCAAATGATGGGGTTGATGTAAACAATAAACTATTTTACAAGTTCTAGACTTGTAAAGTTAAAGATCAAAGTGCCAGAGCTCACTTCCTGGTTCAAAGATCACCATCTTTTTGCTATGTCCTCACCTGGGAGAAAGGGGCAAGGGAAATCTCTGTGGTCCCTTTTATAAATATCCCATTCATGAAGACCTTCATGACCTAATTACCTCCCAAAGGCCCCACTTCTTAAACCATCCCATTGGGGATTAGGTTTTTAACACATGGACAAACACTCAGTAACCAGTAGGATATTGTGGGAGCTGACTTCTGCAGCCAGGTCATAAACAACATCACATTGTCTACCTTGTTCTCTCTTGAATCACTTGTTCTGGGGAAGTCAGCCGCCATGTCATGAAGATGCTCAATCAGCCTTACGGAGGCTTCCATACGCTGAGGACCTGAGTTCTGCTGACAGCCATGTGAGAGAGCCCCAGCCGCAGCCCAGCTCCAGTTCACAATCTGACGGCAACCTCATGAGACCACCTGCCAAAACCAACCAGCTAAGATGCTATCTGATTCCTGACCCTCAAAAGCTATGTGAGGCACAAATTCACTGTTGTTTTAAGCTGTTATGTTTCATGGTAATTTGTTACATAGCAGTAGATAGTTATTCTACAGAGTGAGCCCAGAAATCTGCATTTTTTATAAGCTTCCTGAGTAAGTTAGATATACATTTGTCAAAGTCACTGCAGCCCCAGGATGTTCCTGCAGCACTGTATAGACAGTGACATCAGTACTCTCCAGGGAATTAGGAAGCAAATTATAGTCCACCCCCAAATTATAGACAGTAATACAGAGTACACAGCTACCTTATCTTTTTTCAAAGGAGGCCCAGTATCATTTCATGACACATTGAATGAAAAAGCAGTTAGCATGTACTATGCCATCCCATTTTTGTTTTATAGGTGGTATTATTATGTAATCCCTCATGCCCCAGGAGTCACCAACCTGTAAATATAAAATAAAGTCTTCTATTCCTTAAAGAGAGTTCCCTTTACTCCTAAATTATCAAGGCACAAGCCCACAGCAGCCTAATTGCTTAGAATTAGTCCTTTCTTTTTCCTTTTTTTTTTAAGATTTTATTTATTTATTCATGAGATACGAGAGAGAGAGAGAGAGAGAAAGAGAGAGAGAGAGAGGCAGAGACACAGGCAGAGGGAGAAACAGGCTCCATGCAGGGAGCCCAACATGGCACTCGATCCCGGGTCTCCAGGATCACGCCCTGGGCCGAAGGAGACATTAAACCACTGAGCCACCCGGGCTGCCCAGTCCTTTCTTTTTCTAAGGGTTCCTCAAGAACCTACTGAGTTCAGGAATGAGTCCACATGTCCTTTTGACTTTGGCCTCCTGCCACCCCATCTCTGTGTTCTGCAGGTATGACTCCCACCTCTGGCCCAGGAGGCAAGATGCTGTTCCGCCATCCAAATTCCCCACACAGACCTCGAAAATATCCAAGTGAAACCAGGCTGTAGGGTTGGCTTGTTTTTACACATGTATAATACACGAAAATCCCATTCTAAAAATTAGTTTTAAGTGGGGGATGGGGTAGGTAGTAGAGGCAGCAGCGCATAGTGGTTCAAATCCTGACTCCACCTCTTAAGTGGGCACTGTTGACTCCTTTCTTGATGTGCCCCTGCCCATCACAAATTCAAGGCCACAGTTCCTATTGTTTTCTATGTATATAGCGCCCCCTGGAGGTGTGCCTTTGTTTCTGCATCATAATAAGGATCCTAATCTTAATCCATAGGGTCATTATTAGGATTGGACAGGTTAACTCATTCAAATAAAGCCCCTCAACAATGTGTGGCCCAGAACAAGCACTCAGCCATGTTGCCTGATATTTTAATTGCCATCATTAGTGTCTATATAGACCCTACACAGAATCCCACTGCCCTCCTTAGAAGTCACCCCCCCCCCTTATTGTGTAAGCAGGCACCTTTGCAGAGTGTTCTCTCTGTATGCACTTACATACACAGAGAAACATAGTTCTGCACTGGCTTTTTGCTTTTTGAATGAATGGGATCACTCTCTATGAATTGCTCCTTAGCATTGTGTATCAGAGAAACATCCACATCCACAAGTATGGATCTGCCTCACTTTAGTGGGGACACACCATGGTTTGTCTAATAATCCCCATGAGATGGACACCTAGTTTATTCTGTTTTATGCTATTGCAAACAACCCTTTTGGTTTGATGCTGCAAAGAATGCCAATACATGTCCATCACACTAGTATTTAGATGAGATTCCTAGAGGTGGCATTTGTGGACCAAAGGATATTTGCATTCCAAATATTGACAGGTCCTCAGACTTTGAAATTACTACAGTTGGCAAGATAAGAGAAGAGACATAGTAACATGAAGATTACTTTTGAACCATTGTTAAGAAAGTTTCCTCTCTTTCAATCCTGAAGAGCGGACACCACATCCAAGCTCCATGGCAAGGAGCTTGCTCACTTAGCACTTATGATGTTTTTTTGGGGGGAGTGGGGGGTGGTATCCACTCCTCCAAGTTCCCACCCAGCTCCTTCTGGGCCAAGAAAAATGAGGAAGAAGACTTCTTGCCAATAGACCAACAATACCTCCTCATGAACCAGGGGAACTGCTCCCCCATGGAGAAGTCCTAGTGTCACATGCAGTGAATCTCGTGGCCCAAAGAAGACAACCACATTGCCTGTAGGATAGTTCCAAGTCTGTCTGTTGGGTCTTATACATCACCACCGGAAAGGAGACCAATGCTGGAGGCCTGAGTCCTCCTCGCCAGATCAAATGTGCACATCCCTCCTGCCACCATCTGGCTCTCATCCCCACCATCAGTGAGCAAATGCTTAGGGGAGAATATACACCCCATTTCCCACAAGCAAACAGGCACATTCAGGCCTGAAGCAGCCCACTTCCAAGTTCAGAAACAGATTTTTCTCCAACACTGCAGGGGCACATCTGCTAGCACACACACGTGCACACACACGCACACACACGGTTTGCATTACATTCTTCTGAGAACACTTAACAGCCCTGTCTCTGGTTTCAGCATTTGGGTTTTCAGGGTCTCCCTCAAGAACTGTAGATAGATATTTTTCTTTTCTGCTCACTGAGTGCTCACACACAGAATCAAGGGATATTCCTTCTCAAACAGAAATTCCAGTCTCCCTCCCAGAAAGTAGGAAATGCATGTAATGTTTTAAATATGAGTTTTCTGGGGTGCCCGGGTGGCTCAGCTGGTTAAGCATCTGCCTTCGGCTCAGGTCATGATCCTGCAGTCCCAAGATTGAGCCCTGCGTCGGGCTCCCTGCTTAGAGGGAAGTCTGCTTCTTCCTCTGTCCTTCACCCATCTCATGCTCTTTTCTCATTCTCTCTCTCAAATAAATAAAATCTTTTTTAAAAAATAAATAAATTAGGGTTTTCCCAAGCATTTCCCCAAAATGTGCAAGTTGATTCTACTCCAAGAATCCTATTAAATATACATTTATATTTTTCATTCCTTCAACCATATCTACTGAGCACTTCTACATGTCAAACATCAGTCTGGGTGCTGAGGACACAGAAGTGGGAAAAACAAGCCAAGACTTTGCAGGGATTACATTCCAGGGGACATACACATGGTGGGGGGTTGGAGCCTACAAAATATTTTTAAGTAATAATGGTTATTCTGAGGTTTGTGAAGACAGCAGACCTTTTTGTTTTCCTTTTATGTTTTGCATTATTTGAAACTTTCCTGTGTGGGGAAAAAAAAAATCATGGTTTAGAAGAGTATCATTGTGAGTGTGTGCTCACAATATAGTGCCACGTGAAAACCACTGACTACAGAAGGATATGCAATGTGCTATTTTTGGTTATATATATATTGTGTGTGTGTGTGTGTGTGTGTGTGTTGCTGGTGGTAATTTGTGACTGGAGGAATTATAAAGGATTCTGTTATTTCATTTTCTTTGTGCCCTTCTGTGTTTTCCAAGAGTCACACACTGAGCACACACAGCTTTTATGAATACAGGGGAAATGTTATCGAACACCCGGAATGGCTGCCTAGCCCTAAGGTATTCTATCCATCAGTCTATCAGATTGCCAGAATGTTCTCCATTAGAGTCACTCATATGATTAAACACTGTGTTCATGGAGGCTCCTGTTAAAATACGGAAGAGGAATAGCACACTGGCCTCTGTGAGGGTTCACGCGGTGAGGTGGGAATGTGAACGAGGGGATCGAGAAACAAACTGTTGCTCTGGAGAGCAGAGAGGTCCTCCCTGGCTCAGCAAGCCAAGGACAGAGAGGGAACGGCCGGAGGAGTGGACACCAGCGTGGCCGAGTGGGAATGACGTGGCTAGCCTTGCTGGGAGGCTGGGGGGAGGAGGGAGGACTCCTGTCCTGAGGGTTATTCTGGAAGCGAGGTCAGTGCTAATTAGCAGACTAATGAACAACCTGTTTGCTCCGAGGAAAAGGACACCTATTTGTGGGAGGTTTTCTCAGTCGTGAATGGCTGGGCCCCAGTTTTCAGAAGCAACGTCTGGAGTGACATCACTGTCCTCTGTCACAGCTGCCAGAGCTGAATGTCACCACAGCACCCAAACGACTCACTCACCCATCTCTCTCTCTCTCTCTCTCTCTCACTGTATGTTTTCATCCATTGTCCTGTTTGGTACCATCTGACAGAGAAGGGGGTCCTCAGCACCCCAGCAGGAGAGCAGAGGGGAGGAAGGGCCCGCCAGCAAAGAGGTGGATCCTTCCTGATGTAATCCTACCAGGCACACCTCTGCTCTGTGCTTCCTGCACTCTGCATGTTCCCGGTGCCTGCATCCAAGTGACCCTCAAAGCCTCCTTCTGCTAAGACACTGTGATCACCCACACCTGAGGCGGAGGATGGGGCGTGGGGGCGTGATTTAGCCAACATCCCCGAATGAGTCCATCTCTGTGATCTCTGACATCACTTCACTCAGCCTCCACTACAGCCCATCCCTCCTGCCCTCCCGGAAATCTGAGGTGCAGGAACCATAATCATCAAGGGAAGGTTAATATTACAATAGCATCGCACCCAAATTAAGACAGACAAGTTCAAATCTTTCACCTTTACCCCCAGTCCTATCAACCTGTCAGCAAGTTTTGTTGGCTCTTCCTTCAAAATATAGTGGGGATCCAGTTCCTCCTTTTAACTGAGGCCACGTGAGGCCAAGGCACCAGGATTTCTGCTGCCTCAGCCTCGGCGAGCTCCCCGCTTGCACACTTGCTCCCCCGCAGGCTGGTCACACACGTAGCAGCCAGAGTCCTCTCTTGAAAATACCGATTGGATCATGTGTCTCTGGTGGCACTTAAAATAAAACATCCATAAACCACATCTTCTTTATCCATTCATCTTTCGTTGGACACCGAGGCTCCTTCCACAGTTTGGCTATAGTGGCCATTGCTGCTAGAAACATCGGGGTGCAGATGAATGGATAAAGAAGATGTGGTTTATGTATACAATGGAATATTACTCAGCTATTAGAAATGACAAATACCCACCATTTGCTTCAACGTGGATGGAACTGGAGGGTATTATGCTGAGTGAAGTAAGTCAGTCGGAGAAGGACAAACATTATATGTTCTCATTCATTTGGGGAATATAAATAATAGTGAAAGGGAAAATAAGGGAAGGGAGAAGAAATGTGTGGGAAATATCAGAAAGGGAGACAGAACGTAAAGACTGCTAACTCTGGGAAACGAACTAGGGGTGGTAGAAGGGGAGGAGGGCGGGGGGTGGGAGTGAATGGGTGACGGGCACTGGGTATTATTCTGTATGTTAGTAAATTGAACACCAATAAAAAAAAATAAAAATAAAAAAATAAAACATCCATTTCTCACCCTGGTCTAGGAGGCAGAGCACGGTCTGTCTGCTCCTGTGACCTCGTCTGCTACAGCATTGTCCCCACGGACCCTGTCCTCTCTGTTCCTGGAAAGCCCCCCAGCTCTCCCTCCACCCCATCCCCTGGCCTTTGCCCTTGCTGGTCCCTATCTCTGGAACTCTCAGCTGCTAGGTGTCTGCACAGCTAGTTCTTTCTCCCCCTTCAGGTGGCAACTCAGATGTCACCTCCTCCTAGAGGCCCTCCCTGAGTCCCTGTAAAATCCCCGACCCCCCTGGAGTCATTCCCATCTCATCAGCTGCGTCATGCCTTCAAAGAATTTCTCACCATCTGCAACCACCTTGTTCACCTGTCTATTTGTTGATTGTCTGTCTTCCCAGACCACCACACAAATGCTACCAGGGCAGGGCCCAGGCCTATTTTGCTCAAGCATCCAATACACAATAGGTGCTCAGTAAATACCTGAGAAGAAAGGGAGGGTGGGGGAGGGCAGGAGGGAGGGACAGAGAGAACGGGAGACCTGTCTGGGCTCCCCACGCCCACATGCATGCTGCAGCTCCAAACACTCAAGTAAGAGTCAGCTAAGCAGGGCAGCAGGCCCAGAGCCATCCCTACCCTCCATCAACACCACCACATCCAGGATTGTTTGTCACTTGGCATGAGCCCCCATGAGTCCAGTCACGGCTGTTCAGAAAAGCTGGGACCTCTACTAATGAAGTGAGCAGAGACTCAGCAGCCAAAGCTTGCAACATCACTGAGAACGCTTCTCTCTGAGTCAGGTTTATGGCTCTTGTCTTTATTATTAACATTATAGGATGCTCTAATAGGTCTGTGAAAAATAGCCAACACCTGTAGAGTTCCACCTTCCAGCATCCAGCCCTGACCTGAGGTCCTGGGGTACACCCGTGCCCATATCACAAGCTTGGTACAGGGGAGAAGGGGTCCACACTGAGCTGGGGAGAGGATCCATCCCTCCCTGTCTTGGAAATCCCTTCCCTTTGCTCTGCAAGGACCAGAAGCCCATGTCAAACCAACCATGGATGATTCCCCCCAAGTCCCAATTTCTCTCTCCGGCAAGAAGAAAGCAATATTGATTCTGTAGGCTCTGGGGATGGTAAATTTGCCCCTGTCAGGCAAGCTCTGCCAGAGTGGGGAGAAAACAAACCACTCCAGCACCTAAATCTAGTAAACCGGGGAGAGGTGGCAGCCAGGATTGCTGCAGGGGGGAGTAGTTAGGGGCCAGGAGAGATTTATGGGGCACCAGCAGGAGAGAAATGTGGGTGGTTGAGTCCATTCTTCTGCCAACTCCAGATTTATACACTCCAGGCCTAGTTCACTGTCCCCACGGGACCTCAGGGACCTCTTGGCCTCTCCTCCTAGCCTTGGGGAGATTAATCACAGAGAAGAGGCGAGTGTCAGTGTATCGCTGTGGCTGTGAGTGTGCCAGTGTTTGCTCAGATATGTGTGTGAATTGTGTGTCTTTTTGTAATAGCCTCGGTGCATTTGTGTATTGTGTGCACGTATGCATTTGTGTTTCTCTTTGGCTACACCTTTCGAATACATGCTATCAGTATCCCTTTCAAATGCCCTTTTGGGGATTTGCTACAAGGTCTATGTTCCCCTCCTCTACTGCAAATCATGAAGCCTCAGCTTCCCTTCCTGAATGTTGAGGCACCTTCTCCCATGCTGACCACAGAGCACACCTTGGAGGTGGTCTTGGATTATATTCAGGGAAAAATGGAAATCTGTGATTGTGATATGTCAAGAAAATGAGATGGCTGGTCTCAAGCCCCTAGTTGGTGAATACCCTCTTCGTTCCCTCCTGTGAGTCAGTTCTGATTTAGGACAAAGATTGTAAAATCGTGGGTCTGTAGTTTTTTCTTTTTCTTTCAACATGTGCAGCCCTTCAATTCTCTCCTCCTCTGCCTCATGACCTGGATGCTACATAACGAGATGGTAGCATCAGAAAATATCAAAGCAGCCTGAGTCCTTAAGTCATTGCATGAAGGACCACCACCTAGAGAGTCGACTGACCGTCACCAGAATTCACACAGGAGAAATAAAGCTTTGTTGTGTGAAGCCACAGAGATTTCTGGGTTTGCTTGTTACTGCAGCATTAGTGGGCCTATCCTGACTAATACAACACATAAGTCATCTTATATAGAACTGGTAAGAAATAAAAAAATACGTTTTGATGTACTGGACCTGGCTATTTCCAAAGTCCTATTCACCTTCAAGACATGAAGATCCTAAATTCTTATGATTGCATGGCCCTAATTCTTTCCCCAGTCATACCACTGGAATTTCTACATAGATGAAATCTTCTCCTGATATTGCCACCCAACCCTCAAGAGTGTTAGGGGATAAGTCTAAAGATACTGTCAGGCTGTCCCAGAATGGTAAAGCATGAAACTCAGGGGTTTGTTTTGCTTTGTTTTGTTTTGTTGCTATGACCACAAGCCTTTTGTATTTACTACCCACCTCAGAATTCAGCCAACTGCATTGTCACCCTGTGAGGGGCAGCTGTTCCCAACCCAATCCAAACCCCTTCTCTCCAGATGCCTTTCTGTGATCAAGACCTTCCCAATTAAGGAAATCACTTTGAAATTAACCACAGAAGACTCCTGTGAAGTGCTCTTTGGCTTCAAGCAAGCTGGGTGCCTTAAGGGTTTATCCTGGCTCTTTATCTAGGTGAATTGGTCACTCATATCTAACTGAAGTACCAGTGACCTAGGTTCAATCTCTAATCTGGTAATGTCCTAGCAGTGTTGAACTTTGACAAGTTACTTAGCATCTCCAGGCCTCATGTTCCTCATCTGTCAAATGTGGACCATAACAGTACCTACCATAGGGTTGTCCTGAGGAAACATGAACACGAAACTAGTTCTCTAAGCTTAAGTGAATCAGAATAGCCCTTCACATAAGCAGAATAGGGAAATACATTGTATTCAAAAATCCTTTTCCTCCCTACTCTGGCAAAGTGTCAGTACTTTTGCCATTAGAGTCATAAATTGGAATTAAGATATTGCCTCTAGAAATAAACTTGACCTGAGAAGATAGCCCTTTGACTCATTATTGCTCTCTAGCTAAGACTGGCTTCTCAGGTGTGTCATTGCTACTGCAAATGAGAGACAATGAGACAAGGGACTAGTGGATTTTGATGATGAGGAGAGCCCATGCTTGGGCATTGCTGGGGAAGTCCTGGTCAAGTGATAAGAAGCCCCAAGCACTAAAGAGACAGCATGAAAGTAGTGTATGAATCACATCTCCACTTGAGGTCTCCATTTCTTCCTGCGTAAAAGCCATAGGATGCTTTGAGAGCCTAAAGTGGCTGCCACAAATTTTAAAGTGTGGTGGACTTGTTTTCACTGCTATTGCCATAACCATTATGATTACCCTACCCACAAATGCTCTTATAAAACCACCCCTCCCTTCAGTGCTCCTCATACCTTCTCCTTCCTAGAGCCCCATACTGTGCAGCTGGATGAATCAAAACAAATACTCTCCAATTTCCAGAACTCTCTTGGAATCATTGTTTGTTCTCCAAGAGGGTGGGCTTTAATTCCTTTGAGGTGAGAGCCTGGCTTCCATTCCTCTCTGCTGTCATGGAAACCAGGGCACTGGCAACTTGGCACGGAAACAAGAACGCAGCTTTCTTCTTTCACCAAGCAGAGGGAAGGCTGAGACAACTTCAGCACAGGAGGCAGAGACCTTACAGTTGATTTGATCTCCCTTTGTGAAGGAACAGCCACCCAGAAGGTGCCACCCAGAGCTGCTCACCCACAGAGCCCAGGAACTGACTTCAGAACCATGGAAAGCTCCCTAAGACCTAAAGGTTGAATGAGGAGGCTACACCATATTCTGACTTCTACAGAAGGCTGAGTATTAAAGCTGGAGACTGTGCTGTGTTTAAGAGTGCCAGAACCACAGAGGGGAAGTGTGAAGTATCATTCAGTTCACAGTTCCTCAAAGTGTGTTCCGAGGGCCCAGGCACCAGAATAGCCTAGAACACTGCTCCTTCTGACATCTGAATCATTCTCTGCAGGGTAGAGCCCTGGATTGTGCATTTTAACACATTGCCTCAAATAACTCTGATGTACATCAAGGCTTGAGGCTAAGTGATCTGGTGCCACACTCATTTATTTCAGGTGGGAAAATGGTATAGTCAAAGTGAAGTACATTTCCCCAGTTCAAAGAGCAAGTTGAAACCAGAATCCATGTGTCGTAATTACCAATATTTCTCTAAACCATCCTGGGTCCTATCTCAAAACCCTACCCTAAGTACCTATGCTGATGGCTCCAGCAAGCACATGAGATAATAATGCCTTAGGTAATCTCTCTGACAGTTCTCTTCTATGATACAAATTCTCCCTGGGAAATGTGAATTGTCTTACCACCATATTCATATACCTGGAACCTAATGCACACACAGATGCTCAGTACATATTGGCTGAGCTAACTAATCGATTTGTGTACTAACGGATGAATGAACTGCTCAACAATGGGGTGGGATGTCTCTTTAGTGCAGCTATAATAAAAATGCACACTTATTGAGCAAGCATTATATGGCTAGCTACAAGGCTAAGAAATCAACATTCAAAGGCCCATTGAGTTTGCACAACAACTCGATGAGATAGGAACTATTACCATCCTCAATCCAAAGATGAAGAAATACAGCTTGGAGAAGTTTAGTAATTTACCCAAGGGACACACAGGTGTGGCAGAGCTGGGATTCAAACCCAGGTATACTGAGTCCAAAGGCTGAGCCACATTTTCTGGACACACCAGGAAAAGCCACTTGTCCTTATGAATAGCCTCTGCATACTGGGAAGAAGGTTAAGCAAAAGGCCATCCAAGCCCCTGTGATGTGTTTGGTCATTAGCTAGAGCCTCTGATTGGGGCCTACTAAAGAGAGGTTAAATTTATCCATGCATCCACCCATTCATTTCTTCATTCTGCAAATGTTCATTGGCCACCTAATACATGCCAGGCCCTGTTCTAGGTACTGGTGCACAGTAGTGAACAATACAGACAAGGTCTCTGTTTAGTTGAGAGAGACGACACACAAAAAGCTAGCATAGGCACTGTGATATCAGGCAATGATGAGTGCTAAGAAGAAATACAGCAGGGCAAAGGGGATGGAGAGTGCCAGGGCATGTAGGGAAACAGCATAAGAGAGCCACTGGCACACGGCAGCTGAGTCTGCAAGAACCCCAAACAATTAGCTAAAAAATAACATGTTAGGCAACCCACTGTTTAGATCAGAACCACCAAACCTTCTCAGGGATTTTTTTTCCACTGAACCGATCTTATGTTGTCTTATTTTTCTCTCTTTTAACAGAATTGTTGATGCATAGATAGAAATAGAACCTGAGAGCTGGAAGCTATGACCAATGCTCCATTCCCTGGGTTAGCCTGGGCCTTTCTTCTGTTTAAGACAGCACTGCTGTGAACAGTGAGGACTGGCAGGAATGCCCGCTCAGGGCTCAGAAAGAACAGAGGCCTGTCCATGGACAACTGTCAGCTGGGACTCTCTGGAGACAGGTATCAGAAGCTTTCTAAATCTAACATTAGTAATAAAAGGGGACATGTAAAGGTATGGAGTATTACAAAGAACCCAGGGTGGAGACCTGTCAGGGCTCAGGAGAGACCTGAATGAGCAGGAGAAGGCACTCAGGATGCCCGTCTCCTCTCTACCTCTGCCCTTCAGCCTGTGTCTCTCCCCAAACATGGGTTGTCCAATTTAGGTGACAAGAGATAAGGTAGCTGCCTACAGCTCCCAAGTTTTATACTTTAGCTCAAAAGCATCCTTTTGACACTAAATCTTCTTAGTCCAAATCTCAAGTTCCCAGGGAAGAGGTTCCACTTGGCCTATTTGGGGCTAGGGTTTTCTACTTTTGGCCAGTCAGCTCTGGACAGGGAGCATGGAATTCTATTCTTTTTAAAGGTTTATTTTATTTATTTGAGAGAGAGACAAAGAGAAAGCATGAGTAGGGGGAAGGGCAGAGGGAGAGGGAGAGGGAGAAGTAGACTCCTGGCTGAGCAGGGAGCCCCATGTGGGGCTCGATCACAGGACCCTGGGATCATGACCTGAGCAGAAGGCAGATGATTACCCAACTGAGCCACCAAGGCACCTGAGAGGGGAACTCCACTGACCAATTATGAGAAACTCAAGTATCAGAGGAGCAATGGAGGAATCATTTTCAGGAATAAGGGAATCAGTGTGAGCTGTGCAGAATCTCATAAACTTGCCATGACAATGACACATCCTGGACCCTAAAAACAGAGACAATGTGCACTCCAAGGACTGAGCAATACGACCAGGGAAGAACCTGGGGTCCATCCCACATGGAAGTCAGTGATGGGGATGAGAGAGTTAAGCCAAACCCACAAACTCTGAAAAGCACCCAATTCCACTCAGTAGTCATTGAAATGGCCTCCATAAAGCTCTGAGGCAAAATTATAGATCATCATTTTAATTGAGTGCAATTGGCTATACATTAATATTCATGATTATTAGAGCAGCTAATTTTCCTCTTTATAGAAAAGTGAGTGGGGGATCATTTCAGCTGCTACTTACTTTTCTTCCCTTAGATTTCTGTGGGGGAGGTGAAAGAATAAAAGGCACGGCACTTGAAATCAGCCATCAATTTCTGAATGTTGGGTAATTATTAAGGATTTTTAATTGCTTTGACCTCTTTGAGGGGGCTAGGAAGAAGCATCTTATGAATATAAAAAATACACATATCCACAAGCCTCCAGAAGTGGCTTCTTTGGCTAAATGAAAGCAGACTATCTAAATGAGAATCCTATCTATTCCTCAGTCCCACTAACCTGCCATGGTTAGTAACAACAGCAACAATTACAACAGTAACAGTAATGATCATCATCAAAGCCCAAGTGGGATGAAGAGAGCATCTGCCTGTGGGGTGAGAACAGGCAGGGTGAAAGGAAGTCTACGAAAGGCAGAGGTGGCAACCTTAACAGGACAACTGTTTCATCGGTCAGACAATTAAATATATTGAGGATAATGGCAGCCAGTTTCTAATCACCAGAATTACATCAGAAGAGAGTTATAGAAGGGAGAAAAAAATCAGAATGAACTCTAAGGTGACAGATTAGAATAAGAAGGATCAATGTGACTTGATGGTTTTCAATATATAGAAAAAAATCTAGAAACAAATATAGATGTAAACATGTATGTGTACACACATAAACATCCCCTAGCTTTGTCCATGGAGAGGCCCTTGGAACTGTGATGCCCCAACAGCAATACACACACCAACACCAAAATCTTTACTTCTAAATATTCTCCACTAAATTGAACCAGGGCCCCCCTGAGAAATTGTTGATTCCAGGGCTGGCTCAGAGAAAATACAGGGTGAGCCTAGAACACCTTGCGGTGCCAAAAAGCAAAGCAGAACCCAGAGTAAAATGGAGGCCATACCAAGTGACACAGAAGGCAGCTTGAACAGATTCTCACTGGCCAAAAATGAGGCAGTTGAAGCTCTAAAACAAATGATGATAGTAATGTATTAAATCCACTAAGTAAAATAGCAAAGAATGAGTTCTTACTGATATAAATGAATGAATGAATGAATGCATGAAGTATTTGGTGACAGTATGTACACAGTTTCAAAAAACTTCCCCACAAAAATTCTAAGATAGAGGAAAAGAGTAACTTCACAGCAAAGAACCTCGGCAGAAACCACCTTGGTCACATGACCAAAGTGAGCAACACATCAGTAACAGAAAAAATAGAACTTACATGCCACCTGGCAGGATTCAATGAGGACACAGCATCGCTCCTGCGCTGTTCCTGCCAAAGATGCACAACCCGAAGATAACCTATTTTTTTTTAAGATTCATTTATTTATTTGAGAGAGAGGTCACGGGGCAGAGGGGGAGGGGCAGGGGTGAGGGGGCCCAAAAGGAAAGGATCTTAAGCCAACTCCCTGCTGAGCCTGGACCCCAAGGCAAAGCTCAAACTCATGACCCATGAGATCATGATCTGAGCAGAAACCAAGAGCCGGATGGATGCTTAATGGACCAAGCCAGCCAGGTGCCCCATGACCTGAAGCTAATCTTAAGGAATATCAGACAAAGCCAAACTGAGGGACAGTCTACTAAATAATGGACCTGTGCCCTTCAAAAGATTTAAGAATGAAGAATGCTCCAGACTGAAGGAGACTCAAGAGATGGGACACCTACAGGCAATGGACAATCCCAAACTGGACCCTTCTACAACAAAAGACATTATCGAGACAAACAGCAAAACTGAAACATGGTCTGAGGATTAGAGGTTAGTAAGGTATCAGGGTTAACATCCTGATCCTAATAGTTTTATTGTGATTATCTGGGAAGCTTCTTGTATTAGGGAAATAAATTCTACTATATTCAGGGGTGATGGGTTATCAGGTTGGCAGCTTTCTTTCAAATGGCTCTGGGGGAAAAAGTTACTTGTATTGAACTTACAGCTTTTCTGTAATAATCATAACTCCCAATTGGAGTGCCTAGCATTGCTGTGCACTTTTCATCTCTCTGTTTCTACCTTACAAATAATCTTACAAGTTATTTCTGGGTTCCTTCCCATTTTACAGGTGAAGAAACGGAAGGTCACAGAGGCTAAGCATCAAGCACAAGACTCTTACTTCTTTCATTCTACAAGTATTCATGGAGTCTCTGGGTGTGCCAGGCACTGGTACATATAGTGAGGAATCAAATAAGCCTGCCCTACCTTTGTGAAGCCTCCAGTCTAGGAGGGCTGTTGGCAATAACTGGGAAAGGAAACAAGGAAACAGTTCCAGGGGGTGACAAGGGCCGTGAAAGTACCGAGAAGAGGTGTGAAGAAAGATAACATTGGGGAGCAAAAGATGATGAGCCAGATCATGAGCGCCCTTACAGAATTTGGATCAGATTCTAAATCAATGGGAAATCATGGACATGATTTATGCAGGGGAGTGACAGGATCTGATTCATATCTTAAAGGAACTCCCTGATTGTGGAGAGAGATTAGATGGGGCAAAAAGAGAAAATGTAGGGGCCAGAGAGCTAGGAAGTGTCAGAGCCCATGTTCCCTGGCCCCCCACCAAGATATGTCTGACCTCATTCTCTAGCGCTCTGGGTGCCCTCCCATATTCTTGCACGCTTACCGCGTCTGGCACCCTAACCCAACTTCCAACTGCCGTGCCAGGTCCAGCTCCTTGCCTTGGGCTTTCTCTGGCTGCCCAGGGCAGGTCAGCAGTGTCTGGAATCAATGCCACCTACGCCCCTGGGGAGAGCATCCCTCAGTTGATGAGTTGTCAGAGTTAGTGAATAAATACTACAGCTCCCTAGCTTGGGGAGAATTTAGCAAAATGAGCCACTTCATAGCAACCTGGGGCAGTCTGTGCTATATAGAGGTTAAAGACGGGGGCGCTTGCTCTGAAATTAAATGAGAGCTGGGTTCTAACCCCAGTTCTACGACTCAGTGGGAGACGGAACTGAGAGGTGTACAGGCTCCTTAAGTTAGAGCTAGTGAAGGTCCCCCGCCTTTTTGTTCTTTGAACATCTTCTGTTTTAGGTCTTCCTGGCAGGGGGCACCAGTAATGGCCAACAGAATTTTCCCCCATATGAGGAGTGTTCTTTATCTGTACTGTCCAATCTGGTAGCCACTAGTTGCATGTGGCTACTGAGTACTTAAAACCTGATGAATGCAACTGAGGGACTCAAGTTTTCATTTTACTTCATTTTAATTAATATGAATGCAAACAGCCACACATGGCTAGTAGCTTCCATACTGGATGGAGCAGCTCTACATGCTGGGACAAACGCTAGGGCACATCCCGCTGGAATGGGCACCAGCACCCAGCTTCCAAGCTCCCCGGAGAAAGGCAGCAGTGGGAGCAGCAAACCACACATCCAAAGCTACGTGACGCCTCTCCTTGGGTCCCCAGGATCACCTGCGGGGTTTCTCTCTCCTTTGTCCTGTCTAAACAGTGCTGTTCCTTTACAGAGATGCACACGAATTTTCATGAGACCAAATCGTGCTAAATTGCATCTCTCGCTCTCTTGCCTCCTGACACAATTCCCCTTCTAATAAGATTTTCCCCTGCTAGCCCATTTTCGCAGCAGCTGTGCTAAAAAGCCATCTTCTGATTGAGCTGTGACTTAGGCAAGGGACAGGGGAGCGTGAGGCAGAAAGCCAGAGGGATTTAGGTCTATTTTCTCACCTCTTTGGGGGCAGCCAGGTGATATAATCAAGCCAAAGACAATTCCTCTACCACCCGCCAGGAGGTCAGAGGACCAGCACCTGCCACAGCCGCTTGCTGACAATGTTGCCAAAAGACCTCACCTCTGCCGTGGGACAGACTCACCTCCGCCATGGTACAGACCTTGCCTCCGCCGTGGGACAGACCTCATCTCACCATGGGACAGACTCATCTCCATCACAGACAGACCTCACCTCCACCGTGGGACAGACCTCACCTCCGCCGTGGGACAGACTCACCTCCCCCGTGGGACAGACCTCGCCTCCGCTGTGGGACAGACCTCATCTCCACCATGGGACAGACTCATCTCCACCACAGACAGACCTCACCTCCACCGTGGGACAGACCTCACCTCCACCGTGGGACAGACCTCACCTCCACCGTGGGACAGACTCACCTCCACCATGGGACAGACCTTGCCTCCACCGTGGGACAGACCTCACCTCCACTGTGGGACAGACCTTGCCTCTGCCGTGGGACAGACCTCATCTCCACCACGGGACAGATTCACCTCTGCCGTGGGACAGGCAGGCCTGGGGCCCTCACTTCTCTGGAGTGAACTTTCTGTTGCCTTTAGGAGGAGTGGAAACAGAGACCCATTTCTCCAGAGCAGTTATTCTCTAATAGGAGATGGTGGGAGGAACGCTGGTGGTCTGAAAGCTCTTCCAACAAGTGCAGCAGAAGTGATGCTTTCTCTCCTCCCTTCATTCTCTAGCCCTGGTCTCTGGCACCCTGCATGTCAGGGTTTCCCTCCCTTTCTCCCCATGTGCGCAGCAGAACTCCAGCCCAGCCAGCAGCAGCCCCTCTCACCTGGAGGACTGAAATCACCTTCTGCCCCCGACAACTCCCTCTCTCACCGCACCCAGACAGAGTACCTACTGGTGGCCAGGACAGGCCCAGTCATGAGGCAGTGACAATCAATCCCTGAAAGTTAGTTACTTGGAACAATCAGAGTTCCCTTGTTGCTCACATTGCGTTCGGCTAGGACATCGGCTCCAAGTCCCCACCTGCAGGATGCCACCCCCACGACAAACACCGATGGTTGCTCCTGGCAGTGCAACAGCCACCTCTTGCTCCCCAGGCTCCCTACACACGGCCACCTGCTGTCATGTCCTCCCCTTTGGCCTCATCTGCTCTTAGGCCAGGCTGTGCCAGAAGTCAGGAGGCTGCAAGATCTCTAAGGGGACAAATCACCACTTCCGTCAATTGCATTTAAACAGTTTTATGTCAGGAAGAAACATACACAGGGACATTCCCTCCCGGATTTAGCACACGGTCTACTCCTTCTTCCCTGGGGCATGCACGCCAAGAATGGCAAAACAGGGAGTCCCAAGCCCTGATTGATACTTTAGAGTTGTTAGGATTATGGAAAGGCGGTGTTTATGGATAGGCCACCCTGATCTTTGTTATTGTTGACATGAAGATTTCACACCGGTAGCAGAATCATCTGATAAACAGGGAGGAGGAATCTTCCTGGCCTGGCCAGGGCCTCTTTAACCCCATCTTGGGCAATTTTCCTGACCAGGAAGAAACAGATTAAAGAGAGGGCTCTATTTTTTTTTTTTTTTAAAGCACCCTGAGCCAAAGCTGGAGCCTGGAACTCCTGAGATCCTCTCTGGTGAGGGAAGAGGAGGGCGGGGGGGGGAAGCCAGGGGGCGAGGGTGACTCGTGTGGGCAGTAATCCTAGTTCTGCCAATTTACATCTGTGTGTGGTGAGCCTCAGTCTCCCTCTCTATAAAATGGGGATACTAATAAGGCGGCTTGAGGATTGCAGGGCAGAAAGCAAAATCCCTTGCATATAGCAGGTGCTCGACATTATGAGAGTTTTGACATTTTGGGGTTGCTTTGGCTCCTGATGTGCCTCTTCCCCATGTCTCTACAAGCTGACCACGGGCCTTCGTTCAGGGCCTCTGCTGGGAAGCCCTCCTTGATTGGGCTTCCTTGGCCGATGACGATCTTGGCACCCTCAGAATCTGCATGCTGTTTAGGCCTCAACTGTAAACTCTGGGTAACTCTCATCTCCCCACCTAGACCATAAGCTGGAAACTGCCCTGATTTCTTCATATGTTTTGCTGAATCCAGCAGGGGTAGGACGCATAGTTCAGTACCATTCCCTGCGCTCCCTCTCCCACTGGTTCAGTCCTCAGAGCACCCTTTGAAGGAACTTTTAAGTGCAAATTAGGCCCTGCCCCTGCCCAGGTAAAAACTTTTCAAGGGACCCCAAGAGATAATGAATAAGTCATTAGCACTGATGCTCACCCCCCCATACCTTTGCCACCCCACTCCAGCCAGGCTGAGCTCTCTGCCCTTGTGAATTTTCCAGACTCCATCCCATAAGCTGCTCTGCTTTCAAAACATCCATCCTCCTCTCCATCACTTTGCGCACTGCTGCCCTCTTCTCCTCCACTTGGTCCTCACCTCCTTAAGGGCAGGGGCTTTGCCTGCCTTGTTCCTTGCCATGCCTCAGGGACCTAGGACAGCCGCCTGGCACAACAATAGGGACGCAATTACCAGCAAGTCAATGCGTGAGTGAATAAGTGGGCTTCTCCTACCTCCCCCGTATCTAGGGAATGGGAATTACAAACCAAGCGTGGCTGGCAGGAAGAGATGTCGCAGACCAGGAGACAGCCTTGCAGACAATCACCCCAGAAATGGAGACAATGGAGAGGAAATCAGGCACTGCCCATGTTACAAGGTGACTGGACCTCAGAAACACTGCTGACTGAAAAAAGCCAGATACGAAAGGCCACATAGTGTACAATATCTTACATACGAGCTGCCAAGAACAGGCAAGTCTGTAAGACAAAAAAAAAAAACAAAAAAAAACAGATTAGTGGTTTCCAGGGGCTGGGGGAATGGCCCGGTGTGCGAGTGGGGTGGTGTCACTAATGGGAAGTGGGCTTCTGTTTGGGCTGGTTGACACGTTCTGGAATTAAATAGTGGCTATGGTTGTACAACCTAGTCAGTATACTAAATCCACTGAATTTTATACCTTAAAAAGGGTGAATTTTATGAGGTGGATTATAGCTCAGTAAAAAAGATGATAGATAGATATTTTTTAAGTCACACCAGCTCTTTGACTGCAGTTGATGGTGATTAGTATGTTGAGATCTATATGCTCTGGTGAACATGTTCCTTCCCCTGCAATAATATCAGAGGATTTTCTTTATAAATAAATCCAAAGCATACTCCTTTAAATAAAAAAATAATAATAAAAAGGAAAGGACCAGAATGGTTAAGGTGATCTCCTTTTCCTGCCTCTCCATCAGTTCCATACTACTAACAATTTCACCCCCTTGTGAACTACACCATCCTCTGCTTTAACGCTGGATATTATCACTCACAGAGCAGCCAGTCATGACTACAGAGCTACAAGCAAGGGACAGAATGAAGCTCTGGCACCTTTCCCCTAAATACTCTCCCAGCCTCCTCCAAGCCCCCATCCAGAAGCAGGATTGGCTGAGAAAGTCCCAGTCTAAGAGCCCCCAACTGTCAACAGAGAGCACCAGAGGGGGATTGCAGATGGGCGCCCACCCTCCACCTGCTCCTGCATCCACACCCTCTGCCACGTGTCTCCCACTGGAGGCAGTGTGTCTGCTCCACTGAGATCGGTCATGTGATGTGGACTTGCACCAATAGTGTGCTATTGGACATAGCAAGTGCAAAGTCCTAAATATCCTTCTGCAGTCGGCTGGCATCTTGTGTTCCAGACAGTGGCCCCAGAAGATAATGCCCTGGATAGCCCCCCAGTCCCAAGAGGCCGAAGGCAAAGGCATGGAGGAGTCCTAAGCCTACTCTGCAGCCTGGAGCCCAGCCCAGCCAAGCCCAGCTCCAACTGAACACAGATGAGCTGTAACGTGGTAAACCACTGTGCTTCAGGGCGATTGCTCATGCACTGTTGTGGGTATTGCTAACTAGTGCTTCTAGACACCTGTGGAGGCACACCTTGGATTCCTGGAGGACAGGGGCCTTTGGTCTGACTGTTCAAACTGGCCTCAGCTCCCAGGAAATGGAGCAGTAGGCATTGGCTCTAGGATCCAATCCTGCAGCCCCTCAGAACCTAGGCCCACCTAGTGTGGTAGGAGGAGGTTTCTCAGGTAGCAGTGACCCCTGTGCATCTCAGCAACATTGCATTGGGGTCCCCTTCCCTCCACCTGCAGGGAAGGAGTGGACAGAGGCTGAGAGGGGCTCTCAGGTACCCTTCCCTTGAAGACTCTGGGTCAGGCAAGAATTAGAATCAAGGACTAATGTTTTCCTCCTAGGGGCCCAGGACCCAGCACTGTGGGCTGTTGGGATATAGTGCTCCTGGGAGGGCTCAAAGCTCTAGCAAGGTCTAGAAGGCAGGAGACAGCCACCAAGTATTTGCTGAACATGTGCCAAACTGCTTGGGTTTAAATCCCAGCTCCATCCCTTGCTACCATGTGACCTAACCTCTCTATGCCTCAGTTTTCCCATCTGTAAGATGGGATTTAAAAACAACAAGAATATAGCATACATTCTGTGGGATTGTTGTGAGGATTAAATAAGATATGTAAAGCAGTTGGCCCAGTACCTAGGATAATACTGAGGGCTCAGTCTTGGCTACTGTCATTTTCAATGTTATGAAGAGAACAAATGGGTGAAGGGATAATGAGAGAGGGAATATATTTAGTTAGGGTGGTAATAAAAAGCTGTGCCAAAACTCTCATTTTAGCTGAGACTTGGAAGATGAGAAGGAGCCAGGCATGTGGAATAGCTGGAGGAAGGGTCATCTCAGACTAAGGAAACAAAGGTCCTGAGGTAGGATAGAGCTTGATGCTCCCAAAACATTGAAAGCGGCTGTGGATGGAGCAAGGTCAGTTCCTCCCACCTCAGGGCCTCTGCAAATACTGTTTCTTCATGAAACACTCCTCTCCTCCCTGTCCCCACCCTCACCTCCAGCCCAGCCCCTTTGGCCAGCGTTAACTGCTACTTATCCTACTACATTTGCCAGCTCAAATGTCACTTCCTCACAGATCCTTGTGAGTTCCCAGATGAGGTCAAAATTTGTTATTACACCTGTACTCATTTCCTGGGGCTGCTGTATCAAACTTCCACAAATTTGGCTGCTTCAAATAACATAAATTCACTTTCTCACAGTTCTAAAAGTCAGAAGTCTCAAATTAAGGTGTCAGTAGAAACCTGATCCCTCTGGATGTTCTAAGAAAGAACCCTTCCTTGAGTCTTCCAGCTGCTGGTGACTCCAACTGTCTCACATGGCCTTCTCCTCTTCTCTCTTATAAGGACACTTGTCATTGATTTGGGGCTCAGCTGGATAATCCAGGATAATCTTATCTCGAGATCCATCATTTAATTACATCTGCAAAGACCCTTTATTTCCAAATAAGGTCATGTTCCCAGGTTCCAGAGGTTAGGACACAGACATATCTTTTTGGAGACTACCATTCAACCCACTTGACCTCCTCACATCTTCTTTTTTTATTTTTATTTTTATTTATTTATGATAGTCACACAGAGAGAGAGAGAGGCAGAGACATAGGCAGAGGGAGAAGCAGGCTCCATGCAGGGAGCCCGACATGGGATTCGATCCCGGGTCTCCAGGATCGCGCCCTGGGCCAAAGGCAGGCGCTAAACCGTTGCGCCACCCAGGGATCCCTCCTCACATCTTCTTAAACCTCCTCTCACGCACCTAACCATAGTTGGAAATTCTGTAATTGTTCAATCATTTAGCAATGCCTATAGTTTTAGGAAGCTGCAGGCAACAGGAAGGCAGATCCCAGCACCTGACGGACAGTGGGTGCCTGGTGTGTGTGTGTGTGTGTGTGTGTGTGTGTGTGTGTGTGTGTGTGTTGAACAAACAGACTGTTGAGCCCCAAGTTCCTGGAGGATGCTTCTTGTCAAGGACATAGGCCAGAAGCCATAAGCAAGGGCTCCAGGCTACAATGTACTTAAGCCTTTACAGCCTCATAAATCCCCTGGCTGGTGGCATGATTAGGGACTGAGTCAAAATGCAAGAAATTTAATTTCCCACTGCTCAGCCTTGTAAACTCACCCCCCCTAAACCAAAAGCCATAAATGTTTGATAAAACACCATGTGGCTTCTGCTTCCCAGAAATGGTCCCTGGACCCAGGAAGAAGCCACATTCAGCCGGCACTAGATGTGATGTGGGCATTGTAATTAATGTTCGGCAAAGCTCTTCTTAATGGCCTGTGCTCTTTTAGGCCATATCAATAACAATGACAGTCACCCAGTCAGTTTGCTGATGAGTCCAGTGCAGAGAAGAAAAGAGAAAGAAAACTCTCAGAGGCGACTTCACACACATTACCGGGTAAAGGAACATGGCCATGGATTTATAGAAGGCTTTGGCTTTTCATCACACAGCCATGTATGTCCTTGATCTAACTTGATCCTCACATTGGGTCTATGAGAAGAGCAAAGCAAGAATTGCTATCTCTGTTTAATGGAAGAGAAAAAGCCCAGAAAGGAAATTTTTTGGGTCACGCAGGTCATAATAGCCCCAGGAACTGAATTCGAGTCAGGACCCCTGGCCCCCTCACACACCACCAGTGGTGATGGTGGGAAGGATGGCATGCACATAGCAGCAGGAAGGAGGGAGGTTGGGTTTGAGGAAGACCTTCCTGACCAACAGCATCCTACAGCACATAACTATCTGCAAAGGCCTTCTGAAGGACACCTGGATCCAGTCAAGCCTGAAGCCAGAGTTCTGGATTTTTCAGTCTGTTGAGTCAGCCTATTACCTTGCTTCAGCCAATGTAAACTGTGTTTCTAAGGCATTCAATCAAAAGAATACTGATTCAGACACTCTGGATTCTATCCCCAAGATGAAAGCAGGGAATTGGAAGAAAACTCCCTCTCACACTCAGGCATGTTGGCAAGGGTGTTATTGGCATCAATAAATTTCAGAATGTCAGAGCTGTTAGAGTCACTTCACTGTACAGAGGAAGAAACGGAGGCCAAGAGAGCGGACTTGACTTTCCCAAAGCCACACAATTCAGGGATCCAAGCAGGACTCACATCCGGTTCAGAGTTTCTCCCTTTACAAGTAGGCAACAAAGGCGTCCAGCCACGTAACATCCCTTGAGGAGCACAACACAACATCTCCCAAACACAAATGACCAAATCAATCATATCACCAGATCAAAATGACTTCCTACTCCCTGTCACATTGCCATCCATTAGGGATCCATTCCCTCCTTGTCTTCTGTCTCCAGGATGCATTTATCCGGGGAAGGAATTCCACTAGGCTGATTGCTGGAGTGATACAGCTAGGGAGGTTGTGGATTATCAGTGGGTTACTACTGATAATCCTACTAGATGAGGAAAACTGAGGTTAGGAACAGGACAATGACCGGCCTTCCACTTCCATTTTCACAGGAAGATCTGGAGGCAGAGCAGACACATCTTTGGGAATGACACCCGAGGGGAAGAAGCAGGTAGAGCCCAAGGTCAGATGGTGCTGACTTCCCTAATTTGCCGGAACTGACACAGACCAGCTGGGAGCATGAGGACGGCGATCGGAGCAGGACACATGCTCTAGATCAAGTCCTCCTTCCTTTAAGAGTCTAAAGAACACAGCAAACTCTAGTCACTCTTTCTCTGTAGTGAGAAGAGAGAATCTCATATTTTGCCCTTAAGAAATGGGTGTTGACATCTCTTTACATTATTAGAGAAAATGCCCAGCCAAGAAATAAACCACAACTTTATTTACAGTATATTTCCCAGAACTCAGAGAAATGCCGTGCTTTTCTGCATAGACTTCAGACCAGAGCATAATTTATCACAATACATCAAACTTTACAGAACATAAAACTCTCCCTACCTTATAAAAACATACAAGGATTTGCTCGCTCTTTATATAAATTATTTAAGAACCTCCCAGCTGTACACATCATGTTGAAAGGATCTCCATGACTGGAAAGAGCTGATCTTTGCAGTGACCAAGAGAACAATTAAAATGGGAACGATAGAAGTCGTACCAAAGTGTTGGGTGGGGAAGAAACCCATCCCAGATCAGCCTAGAGGGGCATGTGCTGCCCTAACCATGAAATAAGTCACCTCCGTATTGAGGTTCAGCCTTGCAAGGCAGGTGACAGAAATAGGAGCTGGATTATAAACATCCCAAGGACAAGAACATATCTAGCTTTGGTCACCAGTATACCCTGGCACAGAGCAAATGCTCAATAAATTCAAATTTTAAAAGGAGGGAGGGGGTTTAGGAGGGAAGGAGGACCAGAGTCTATATGAAACATAAAGGTATCAGTTATTTACTGTGACAATAATGCCACGTAACAAACTACCTTAAAACTCGATGGCTTAAAACAACTACTAGTTTTATGACTGCTAGTGAGTGTGCAGATTGGGTGGCCGTTCTTCCAGCCTCGGCCAAGCTCACCCACTTGTCTGGCGGTTGGCAGGCGTTGGCTGATGGCCTCAGTTGGGACAAGTGGGTTCTCTCCCACGCGTGCCTCACGTGTGTGTATCTTTCATGTTTCATGCTCTGGGCTGGACGTGTTTTCTGGCCAGCTCAGGCCCATTCTCTAGGTGCTTGCAGGAGTCCAGGAGAGCCAGTGGAGATATGCAAGCACTTTTCTCCGCCTCTGCTTATGTTCTGTTGTTAGTATCTCCCTGGCCAAACAAAGTCACATGGTCAAGCCCAGAGGCAGAACAGGAGGAAACTAGGAGTTAGACACATGGCCTGGATACAGGGAGGACGCTAACTGGGACAATCAGAGCCACCAGCCCACCACAATAATGATACCCAATTCCTAGCAATGCTCGCCCCAAACCACACCCCACATTCTGTGATCTTGAGCCCATGGAAGAGAGAATAGAAGACGAGCTTCTACTGTCCCCATTCTCCATATGGGAAATATAAGGCCCCAAAGCCAGGCTCTTCAATTAGTCATATTTATTTAAACCAGCTGTTGAAAATGTTAATAACTACAGGGACAGGCAGGATAATTACTGAGCCAGACCAGGCAGGGACCAGAGTGACTGGAAACCACCCCACCTGCTTCCCCAAGGGTGGCAAGTATGTGGCTGAAGCCAATAAAAGCCTCATAAGAATGCCAACCGAGGGCTGCCAGCTTATCTAATTATTTCAAGAGAAGCTGGAAATAGGCATTTGTAAGCAAAATCATATTTTCAAATTTAACTACTATTTTTTAAAATTATAAATATATTCTGGGACACCCCCCCTCCCCCCAAATAGCCGCGAAGCACACCCGATTGTTAGGCCTGGGCGTGCCGGCTCTCATTTCAAACTCTGTGTTCTAAGGATCTTGGGTTCAAACTTGAGCTTATTGATTTTGCTTCACATTGGTGAGAGGTCAGATGATTTTAGAGGAATGAAGGCAGAACTGTGTCTTGTTTACCACTCTGTTCCCCAGCCCAGAACACTACCTGGAATGCAGCACTGGTTAGAAGGAAGGACGGGGAGAAGGGGGAAGGAAGGGGAAAGAAATGAACATTTACACACACCATGCAAGCATTCTACACACTCTATGGACTGAAGGACCCACCCACTGCTGCCCAGTAAACTCCTATATTGAAGCCTTAGCCCCCAAAATGACTGCATTGGGAAATGAGGCTTTTAAGGAAGTAATTAAGGTTAAATTAGGTTATAAGGTGGGGGCCCTGATCCTATAGGGCTGGTGTCCTTCTAAGAGGAAGAGATCTCTTGATATTCCTCCCCTTCCCCCTCCATATACCTCCCCCCTCTTCATTTCCTCCTCTCTCTCTCCTTCCCTCTTTCTCTCCCTCTCCACCCCACCCTCAACATACACACAAGCAAAGAGAGGAAAGAGCTATCTGCAAACCAAGGAGAGAGGCCTCACCAGAAACCAACCCTGTTGACCCCTTGATCTTGGACTTCCAGACTCTGGAACAGTGACAAATACATTTCTGTGGTTTAAGCCAGTCAGTCTCTGGTACTTTGTTATGGCAGCCCAGCTAATACAATACACAATCCCATCCCATTTAAAACACAGAACAAAAATACAACATAAATAAATCTCCAAAGGTGCGGTATTCTATTTACAAAGCCCTAGGGCAGTTGGGGGGGCGTGGAGGGAGCAAATGATTGCCTCCATTTTTCAGATGAGAAGACTGGTAGTCAGAGAAGCTGAAGGACTTGCCCAGTGTCAACAGTGAGAGAAGAACACCAAGTCAATCACTCTTTCCGATACAGCCCAGCATCTCGTCTGCCCTGGACAATATTGGTGCTCAGCCCAAATCCACTCAGATCCCTTCTGCTCCTTTCCTGTGTGTGCCACCATCTGGCCCACCCTCTGGGTGCACTCACCTCCACCAGCCAGTCCCTGAGACCCTTCTTGGAGCACGGCCACTGGCTGCTGGGGGCTCTCTGCTGACACTTGCAGAAGGTCAGAAGCACCTGAGCTTTTCTCCCAGGCAGCCCTTACCCGAGGACCATCAGGTGCCTGGGGCCAAAAATCCCCACTCCCTCCCCAGGCATGGGCTAATTCTGGGGTGTCACTCACTCCCCAGGGTACCCCCAGGGCACTCCCATGGGATCAAGCTGAGGACACCCACCACAGGACTTTGCCAAAATCATACCTGTTTGGCTCCCTCCCTTTCCCTGTCCTGCCTCTCCTGTCCCCTTATTCGTCTCCCCTGGGACATAGAAGCCCTTCTCTCAGAAGGTCGTCTTCCCAGAAACCCAACCCAAGACCAGGTTCCCTTGAAGATGCCTGCCCTACAACAAGGCTGGTTTTCTGTCCCGGGTCCTGATACAGTGGCTTTCTTTGATCATTCCTATTTTATTGTTACACAATTTATACATACATATATATTCAGTGTACAAAAAAAAAAAAAAAAAGTTTCAAGGCAGATTTTTTTTTTAAAGATCACCCAAAGATAAAATAAGCAGTCAACATATTGGGGTATCTCCAGCCAGAATGTGTGCATGTGTTTAAACAAAAATAGGGCCATCCCATATATAGAATAAGTACAGTGTAGGAGAGGCGTCAGAGTGTAGGCTCTGGAGCCAGACTACCAGGATGTGGATTTTGACTCCACACTCACTAGCTTCGAGACTTGAGGCAAGTAATTCACCTCCCTGTGCCTCAGTGCCCCCATCAGCAAAGTAAGGAGGCTAATGTTAGCCTTGGAGGGTGGTCTTGAGGATTCAATGAGTTGATACACATAAAGCACTTAGAACAGTCCCTCACACACAAAGTCCTGTGCTAACAGTTGCTATCCTCACCATCAGTACCATTATAATTGGAGGTCGTAAACCAGCAGCTTCTGGCAAGATCCAGCCTGCAGATGTGTTTGGTTTAATCCGCATAATGGTTTTTGGATCTATTCCGTTTCCGCGTGCGCAGGTGCTGACTTAGAGTTGAGCCTGTCCTCACCCCTCAGTCATCGGGGAAGAGCTGCCCGCGGGGTAGGGAACATACATTCCCAGCAAAATGATTCGGGCAATCTGAGGGCGAAACTCCAACACAGAGACGCAGGTGCTGGTTGTAGGGGAGACCGTGCGTGTGAACACAGTAAAGGGGGCCGGGCATATGGGCAGGACACTGATTGTGTTCGCTACAGAGGTGTTAGGAAGTGTGTGGAGGTATTTGTTAGTGAGCAGTGATTGGCATCTGATGCCAAAGGACCAGCGATGCTAAAAACAAATGTACCATGGCTTGCCCAGTCCCACATAGTGAAAAATCGTCCCACTCCAAAATGTCAAAAGCATCCCCAGAGGTGAATGTTTCTCTGGTACCTCATTTGACAGATGGGAAAACTGAGGCCCAGAGAGGGAAGTGACTTGCCCAAGGTGAACCAGCAAAAAAAGCCACAAAGCTGGGGGCTGGAACACTGGTCTCTTCCCAGCTGCCCTCAAATCTTAATTCCTTCCAAAACCTAAAAGAGAACATTCTAAGCCCCAAGTGCAAAACCCCTCCCTGAGTTCTAGAAGGGAGAGCCAATCCCCCATCTTCTCTGGATGAAGTAGGGAGAAATCAAACTTCAAGACAGTAGAGGCTAGTGCCAAAAGCAGATGTGCAAACAAAGATAAGGAAGGCAGGGTTTTCACCAGACAAATTCGTGCCCCGCTCGGTTTAGACATTAAAATGAACTAACTTAATTTCATGCCATATGCAAATCCTTACCAGCTGTCAGCTCTGTAATCACAGGAGACTTAATGTAATAACTAAACAAGAACAAAAACGCAGCAAATACAGGCTCTGGGCAAGTCCATTGACAGCGGGTTTTATGTTCCTGGGAACTCAGCAAGAGCAGAGCATTTATGGCGGACATCTGGAAGCAGCTATGTGCCCAAACGCCTGCCATCTCCTTAACAAAAATGCTGGCAGCGATCATAAATAATGGCTAAGGACTGATCTGGCCGTTGCATACCCTGAGTCCCCACGTACTGTGAAAGTCTCTCTCTAGACCCAACAGCCTCTCTGCAATTGTCAAGGTTCAGCTTAGCCTGGCCGCAATCTGGACTGAGAGCTCAGAGGTAGCCAAAAGACACCCCAGGCTCACTGGGTTTGGGTCCCCCTACTTGGAACCAAAGGGGTGGGAAGATGCCTGCCACCAGGGGGTGCTGCGGAGGGGTGGTCTCCCAACCTGAGGGCTCCGGGTTACTCTGACTGCCCCAGCTAACAATCATAACAGCAAACATTTATCCAGTGCTTGCCGTGGGCCAGAAGCCAAACGCACCACCTTCTGTGCATTATCTCAGTGCGTCCTCAAGTGTGAGGATGATTTAAGTCCATCCAGTCATTCATTCAACACACATTTATTAAGCACCTATTATGTGTCAGGCACTGTGCTGGAAATAGATTAGCAAACAAAACACACAAAAAACCCTGACCTTGTGACATTTGGTTTCCGATGGGACATACTTTTAAAATGCAGCTGGGATGTGTGTTAGGAAAAAGACACTTTGCACCCTAGGATGTCACCAACATTACTGCCTTAGGATGAAGTTCTATGTTTAAAATTTAATTTAAAGAAAAACATTGAGGGGTGCGTGGGTGGCTCAGGTGGTTAAGCGGCTGCCTTTGGTTCAGGTCATGATCTCGGGGTCCTGGGATGGAGCCCTACATTGGGCTCTCTGCTCAGCAAGGAGTCTGCTTCACCCTCTCCTTCTGCTCCTCCTCCTCCCCATCGTCCTGCTCATGTGTGAGCACTCTTTCTTTTTCTCTCTCAAATAAATAAAATCCTTTAAAAAAAAGGGGGGGGGGGGACACCTGGGTAGCTCAGCAGTTGAGTGTCTGCCTTTGGCTCAGGGTGTGATCCTGGAGTCCCGGGATGGAGTCCCACATTGGGCTCCCTGCAGGGAGCCTGCTTCTCCCTCTGCCTATGTCTCTGCTTCTCTCTCTCTCTCTCTCTCTCTCTCTCTCTCTGTCTCTCATGAATAAATAAATAAAATCTTTAAAAAAAAAGATTTTCTAAGAAAAGTGCTAAGTAAATAATAAAACAGGTGATTCACAGGTGAGTTAAAAGCATGATGGGGTTTCTTCTATACAACCTTGATATAGGTATTACTGTTAGTCTCAATTTATAGCTAGGGAAACTGAGGCTCAGCGAGGTGGAGTCATTTGCCTGAGGTCAAATGGGACATGATGGAGTCTAGATTTGAACCCAGGTCATCTTCAGAGTCAGTGTTTTAACCAGTACTCGGAGCCAAGGAGATACATCAGGTGGCCTGTTACATTCTTGGCTCCCTCCCTGCCACCAGCTACCCAAATCATTTTGCGCATGGTTAATGCCCCCTCTACAGAAACTCTACCAAGAGGTTATGCAATTTCTCCTTGCTCATGTTTTAAGGTTAAGGAGGATTTAGGACAGCCTATTTCATATCCTTCCTTAATTTGAGAGCCAGGACTACCCCTCAGTAATACAACAGCCTAGGACTGTCGAAACAAGAGCAGATCCCCACCCACTACAGGGAACACTCTGATAACCCACAGCTATTTCCCCAGTCCTGATGGGGCTCATCTCAAGTGTGATCATGTCTGTGACCAACACACAAACCTGCCAGCACTCCTGCCAGGAAAGCAACTCAGAACATTTTCATTTTCAACATCTCCCATGTATTGTATGCCAAGAGCTCACTCCCTCCTCCAACAACCTGTGTGACAACCACTGTGATCATTCCCATTTCACAGATGAGAAGACTGAGCCTGAGAGAACTAAGTAACTTGTCCAAGTCACACATCTGCTCCAGTGGCAGGGCTGGGTTTTCAACCCCAGACAATCTGGCTCCAGATCCTACGCTAAACCGAGGGTCAGAAAACTTATTCTATGAGAAGTAAATATTTTAGACTTTGAGGGCCATGCAGCCTCTGCTGCCACCACTCAACTCTGCCAGCGTAGGCTATAACAACCATAGATGATACATAAACAAGTGGGCATGGCTGTATTCCAATAAAACTTTATTTACAAAAAACAGGCAGTGGGCCAGATTGGGTCCACCAGCCGTAGTCTGCCAACCTGTACTTGAGACCACCGCACAACACTGCCTTTTGTCATTTCTAAAGCACATACCCTGAGCTGCCCACTGGGGATCTGCATCATAGAAAAAGCAAATGAACGATAAGTTGGTCTTGGAGTCAGAAGGCCAATCCTGTGAGACCCGGAGAAGACCATGAAACCTCCTGTTCATGTTTCCTCTACCCGACAAATATAAACAATACCTGCATGGCACACATAGAAAATGCATGTGTGCACATACACACTCTTCAGGCTCATTAGGACAATCCAGGGAGGAAGTGCATGCAAACGGTGTATGAGATCACCTCTGTCCAAATGTAATTATTGTCATTCTATAATTGGGGGCTCCAGCTACTCCTCCAGGAAGCACAGAAAATATTGGGCATCATTGTCAAGAGGCCCTCTCTACTACTTCTGAGGGCACCTCTATGCCTTCCCATCACACTGGAAACTTATTTGTCCTCCATTTCCACTGTGATTGAGCCTCTTAACTTCCTCCCTGCTGAAAGCCATAAGGGCCCACGTGTGAGATTTAACACTCCATTCTCCGAGTAATTAGATCCAGCCGTATAAAGTGAAATGTTGAACAATTAACTTCTGTGCAGTGCCCAGAGGTGATGTGCTAACAGCGCAAGCAACCCTGTCCATAAACCACTCTTTTGTTCTCTCCTGGAACCACTCATCTGTTCCCTGCTGACTCCCCATTTTCAGCTGGTGGAACTCCAGGATGGGATGAGGGGAGGTCAACACCCCAAGAAAGACACTCCGCATGGTGAAGGGGAGCCACAGGGAAGATGTTTATAAAAGGAAGCAGTAAGGTTCAGTAAAATCTAATCAGCCCTGAAACAAGGTGAGTTCTTGATACTTACAAGAATGTTGCATTCATTCTGGAACTATTTGGGGGTTCATGCTCTGTGCTGTCACTGCTGCAGACAAGGGCTGCCCTCATGAGTCCACAGGCCACTGGAGATATAGCAGACAAATAATTCGGTATAATGACCCCCCAGAGAGGGGGCAGGAAGTCCTGACCACAAACTAGATGCCCTAGGCTAGGCTAGTAAGCTTCCCAAGAAAGGAGCTAGATGCCCTAGGTGAGTAGAACTTTGCTATGGGAAGTAGGGATGGTCCAGGCGTGCTCCATTTGCTCCTCCCTGAGGGAGAGACTCTGAGCTGGGAGGAGGGGCTTGCAACATGTGGTTCTACAGAATCGCAAGACAACCATCAAAATAAGCAACAACTGCCAATGTAGTCTCATCAATTAATCCTCGGACCCCAATTAAGTTTTACCAATTATTCCAATAAAGTCCTTTATAATAAAAGGATATAATTCAGAATCAGGACATAATCAGGTGTCACACTTCCTACTGTCTTCCAGTCTGTAATAGTTCCTCAGTCTTTCTTAAATGGCTCTTGTGGGGCACCTGGTGGCTCAGGTCATGATCTCAGGATCCTGGGATCAAACCCCACATCAGGTTTCCTGTTCAGCGGAGAGTCTGCTTCTCCCTCTGCCTCTGGCCCTCCCCCTCCCCTGCTTGTGATCTCTCTCTCAAATAAATAAATAAAACCTTTTTTCTTTTAAATGGTTCTTATGATCAGAACACTTTTGACAAGTATTGGGTGGATAGTTTGTAGAATTTTGCTCAGTTTGGATCTGTCCAATTAAATTATCCAATGAGACTGTCCACTGCTCACCCACCACCACAGACCAGTAAGCCACCAGCTGCCACCAGGTGAGTTGCATGCTTACCAAAAGTAGCTGTTTGCTTCAAAACCTGTTTATGTCTATTGTACTTGCCATTAAAATGATATATTTTAGGCAAACAGTGGATAGGATAAAATTTGAGGGGAAAAGGAAATCGTATCTATGAAAAGTGTTTGAGAAAGCCCTAAAAAAATCAATTTCCTGGGGCACCTGGGTGGCTTAGTCAATTAAGCGTTTGCCTTCTGCTCAGGTCATGATCCCAGGGTCCTCAGATCGAACCCTGTGTTGGGCTCCCTGCTCAGTGGGGATCTGTTTCTCCCTCTGCCTCTGCTCTCTCTGTCTTTCAAGTAAATAAGTACAACAAAAAACAAACAAACAAAGAGAAAAAGTCAACTTCAAAAATATGAACTGAGAAGGAATTAGTTATAGAGGTAGAATTCGGTAAAAGATTGGGCAAGGGCAGCCATTAAAATCTGGAAGGGCTTTGTATTCTGCTCTGCAAGTGTCTTTAAAAAAAAAATTCTCATTACATTTAAGTAAACCAAAAGAGACAATTATCTGACTTATACAGGAAAGATGACAGGAGACTTTAATCAATTAACCCATCATCAATTAATTAACCCAGTATTAATTAGTTGCTTAGGTTACTCAATTGATCTAATATTAATTAACCCAATATTAATATTGGAAAATTAACATACAGAATACAAATTAATATATAGAGCACTTGTGCGGGTAAGTTAATATAAAAGGTGAAATATTCTAGGATATAAAATCTCCTGTTTTTCTGCTTTATTTTTTTTTTTTTTTGTTTTTCTGCTTTAACCAACTTTTCCAACTAATCTCCCCCAGCACTAGTCAATGAGAAAATAACATCATGCTCCATATCATCTGTCATCAGGGAAATGCAAATTAAAACAAGATACCACCACATGCCTATGAGAATAACCAAAATCTGGAACACTGACAACACCAAATGTTGACAAGGATGTGAAGCAACAGGAGCTCTCGCTCACTGCTGCTGGAAACGCAAAAGGGGACAGCCACTTTGGGAGACAGTTTGGCAGTTTCTTAGAACACGAAATATCCTCTTACCATACAGTCCAGCAATCATTGTCCTTGCTTTTTTACCCAAAGGAGTTGAGCACTTTTGTCCACACAAAACCTACACACACAGATGTTTATTCATCATTGCCCAAACCTGGAAGCAACCAAGATGTCCTTCATTAAGGGAATGGATAAATAAATTGTGGTCCATCTATACAATGGAAGATTCAGGCCTAAAAAGAAATGAGCTGTCAAGCACAAAAGACATGGAGAAAACTTCAATGCATATAACTAAGGGAAAGAAGCCAATCTGAAAAAGTGACGTATTATAGGATTCTAACATACGACATTCTGGAGAAGACAACACTATGGAGACAGTAAGAAAATCAGGCTACCTTGGGTTGGGGGGATGGGAGGGATGGGAGGGAAAAACAGACAGAGTACAGAGGACATTTAGGGCAGTGAAAATACTCTGGATGATACTACGATGATGGATACCTATCTTTATACATCCTTGCAGACCCACAGAGCGCACAACACCAAGAGTGAACCCTAATATAAACTACAGCCTTTGGGTGATGATGATGTGTCCATGTAGGTCCATCGATTACAACAAGCATTCCACACTGGTGGGAGATGCTGGTAATAGGGGAGGCTGTGCATGGAGGGTGGCCAGGACATATGTGGGAAATCTCTGTACCTTCCTCTCAATTTTGCTGTGAACTTAAAGCTGCTCTAAAAAAAATTTTTTTTAATTAAATCTTTAAAATTAAAAAAGAAATGATAGCAGACTAGCATCTCAGCTATATCCAAGGACATGTTCAAAGTGAACACCAGGAATGCTGTTTGGCCTTAAAAAGGTAGGAAACTCTGACACGTGCTACCATGGGGATGACCCCTGAGGATGCTATGCTAAGCCATCACAAAGACACAAACACTGTAGGGTTCCACCTAAAGTAGTCAGAATCACAGAGTCAGAAAGTAGAATCTCCTAGGCTGTGGGGAGGGGGACTAGGGAGCTATAGAGTTTCAGTTTGGGCAGATGAAAAGAGTCCTGGGGGTGGATGGTGGCGCTGGCTGTACAACAACGTGAATGTGTTTAATGCCACTGAACTCTATACTTTAAAATAGGTATGATGGTAAATTTTATGTTATGTGCAGTTTAATACGATTATAATGCTAATCCAATGAACAAGTCAAATATCTAGGCTAGTACAAGGCAAAAAAGTGAGACTGCGCTGTTTATGGCTGAAAGAAAATAGATAACTTCAGCAAAACATGTGCATGAAGTAAAAGAGGTGGCTTTTAAGTGAATCCCACAAAAAGAAGAGAAGGGGAAGGTCTATAACAATGAACTAATCCTAACATGCATGATGGTCACAGGGCAGTGCTTGGCACCCGGTAGGCACTTGCTGGTTGATCATGACTGTCTTACCCCAGCCTCCGGAAGAAGGAGTTGTGGGGAAGCATGTCCACTCACACAGGCAGGATGCCTGGCCGGATGTGCTCCAAAGGGGCCACCTGCCCCACCACAGTCTCGAAGCAGTCTCGAAGCAGTGGGGAAGGCTCCAGATGGCCTCCAAGGAATCTACTCCCCTCCATCCCTCTGGAGCCTGAGGGGTAACTCAGCAGCCACAGCCAACAAATTGTTCTCAAAGAGAACGGAGACACCTTTGTCAGAGAGACTATGGAGGACTTAAAGGAGGCAAAGAATAAAAATGCTGAAAGAAGCCAGTCACAAAGACTACATATTCTATGATTCCATTTATAGGAAGAACAATCTATCTGGATAGAAAGTAGGTTGCTGGGGCTGAGGGCAGGTGGTGGCAGAGAAACCTAAAGGGTGGGAGGTTTCTTTTGGGGGAGGGTGATGGACAGTTCTAAAATCGACTGTGATTGTGAGTGAGTCATATGGTACGAGAATCACAGCTCAATAAAGTTGACATTAACAAGAGGTGCACCTGGTTGGCTCAGTCAGTGGAGCAGGAGACTGTTAATCTTGGATTAGTGAGTTCAAGACCCATACTGGGTGTAGAGATTACTAGAACAAACAAACAAACTTAAAAAGAAAAAACCTGCCAGTCTTCTTAAAAACAACAACAGCGGCAGAAAGGTGCCTTCCCTCTAAACTTCCTCCTCGGGTTCCTCTATGAACACCAGAGCCACCACCATCACTCTAAGGGCTGCGCTCATTTCACAACAATTTATTAAAGAACATTTCCTCGATGCCAGGAAGAGACTCTCTGCTGTCCATCCCTAGCCCTCCTCAGAATTCTTACCTAGTTAGAAGAGAAGAATGCATAGTAAAGGCTTTCTTGCCTAGCCCAGCACCCTTGCTAATTTCCTGGTCTCCACGTTACTATGGCAACAGAAAGCTTCCAACAAGAGCTGCTGGGGCGCATTCAAAGGGACTGCAATGGGGACCCAGGGTGGTTGCAGTCACTCTACCCGGTAGCTCCCAGGCGCTGGTTTCCTTGCTGATGGGTACTGCAGGGAGAAACAGGCTGGGATCCCAGGAAGCAGGGAAATCGGAGAAGGGGAGGAGGCAAACAGAGTGACCTGTAGGTCTGCACTCTAGGCTGGCTGGCCTAGTGGCCACCCTGAGTCACCATCGCCATGCAGGAAGAAGAGAGGGTGTTGGCTATATCTTTCAGAGGCTGTGATCTAAAACAGCATCTTGAGCACCTGAGCTAGTCTCCATGTCAGCATGACCATATTTTTAGGCAGGAGGAGGCAGCTTCTCAGGCCAAGTAACCTGGCCGGAAAGCTTACGTGAAACATCTGGGGAGGAGGCAGTTGACACTGGGACCCCAGTGTTGTGACAGGTGAGTCTCACACCTGCAGAAGCTTCCTGCCCAGAGGGCCCCAAAGACTCTCTCAAGGGGCCTGAAGTCCCTGCTGTTAGGCTGTCGCATGGAACCACTGGGATTGAGGAGGGGCAGGCGTAGCGGCTGCTGGGCAGGCAGCCTCCAAGATGGCCCCTAACGATCTCCACCTTCTACTGAACGTTTGGCAGTCCCCTTCCACAATGTACCTATATTGTTCTATGTTGTGACCCACACAGTTCAGGAGAGGTGACAGTGTATGACTTCCAAATCTATGTCATAGAAGACATCATGCTCTTGGATCACTCATAATGGGGGAAGCTGCATGTTGTGAAGGCACTCAATCGGCCTTATGGAGTGACCCACATGGAGAAAACCTGAAGCCCCTGCCCACCAGCCAGCACCAACCCACCAGCTACGTAAGCAAGCCACCTTGCAAATGGCTCCTTAGCCCTATCAAGCCTTCAGTAACTGTAGCCCCAGTCAATATTGCAACTGCAATCTTGAGAGAAATCCTGAGTCAGAAGAATTCAACTAAGGATGCCTGGGTGGCTCAGTGGTTGAACATCTGCCTTTGGCTCAGGGCATGATCCTGGGGTCCTGAGATCGAGCCCAAACCCACTGGGCTCCCTGCAGGGAGCCTGCTTCTCCCTCCGCCAATGTCTCTGCCTCTCTCTGTGTGTCTCTCATGAATAAATAAATAAAATCTAAAAAAAAAGAACTATCCAACTAAGCTGCTCCTAGATTCTTGACACACACAAACTATATAAAATAATAAATTTGAATCATTGTGTTAAGCTGCTAAATGTGGACACTATTTGTTACACAGCAGTGGATAACTGTTACAGAGTAGCTCCAGCTGTGCCTCAGTTTCACCTTCTGTAAAGTGGGTTTAATGATCTCTACTTCATGGTATTGTCACAAAAATCCAAAAAAATACACGTAAAATTACCTGGTATGCAGTAAGTGCTTAATAAACGGTAGATACTACTAACAATAATGAGATAGTGTGACAAGTACAATTATTTCCACTTATAGTCAAGATACAGGAGTACCAGAAAGGCTGGAGGACTTTATTGGTCTAGAACAGGCCCTGAATGGATGTTTTTTTGAAAGCAGTTGATTGATTCTTTGAGAAATTCTGCCCTAGAGATATTTCCAGATACATGCCAAAATATCACACAAGAATTTCACTGTCAGGGTACCTGGGTGGCTCAGTCTGTTGGGCATCTGCCTTCAGTTCCAGGCATAGTCCCAGTGTCCTGGGATTGGGCCCCATGTTGGGCTCTCTGCCTAGCGGGGGGCCTGCTTCTCCCTCTCTTTCTCTGCTGTTCTGCCTACCTGTGCTCTCTCTGTGTGTCAAGCAAATTAAAAAATTTGTTAAAAAAAAAAATTTTACTGTCAAGTGTCTGTAATAGAAAATGACTAGAAATGAATCAAATATCTATCAATAGATAGCTGGGAAATAAATCATAGTGGAATACAACACGGCAGTGTACAAGTAATGAACCAGAACTAACTGTATCGACATGAATATAAATCTCTAAATATAATGCCACCCCCCCCAAAAAAATGCAGGATATACAGTGTGCATATAACATGTTAAAGCATGCAAAACATCACTATATATCATTTAGTACTATATATACATATGGGTAAAAACAAGAGCCCATGTATGGATGTAATAAGTAAGAAATTCAAGATGGTGATTATCTCTGGGAGGGAAGGAAGGGAAAGTGACAGGGGAGAGGATGCCCAGGGCTTCAGGGCATTGATAATATGTGCCTTTTATTAAAGATGTTTGTTTGTTTGTTTGTTTGTTTGTTTTTAGAGACACAGAAAGAGAAGAGTATGAGCGGGAGGGGCAAAGGGATAGGGAGAGAGAATCTCAAGCAGACTCCACACTAAGCGTGGAACTCCATCCCAGGACCCCAAGATCATGACCTGAGCTGAAATCAAGAGCTGAACATTCAACCAGCTGTACCACCCGGGCACCCCAATATGATATTTCTTAAAGTGGGGGGGGCAGGAACACAGGTACCCTTTTTATTATCTATGCCTTCTGGATGTCTGAAATATTTCATAAGTTAATAATAGATGTGCATTTAAAAATATCTAATACAATCATGCATGGGAATTTGTTTTCTTACCGTTTATTTGTGCCTTCTATTATATCTGTGATTTCTTTTTTTTTTTTTTTTTTTTTTTTAATATCTGTGATTTCATTTTGCTTTTAGGAAATAAAGCCGTGGTAATAACTGTAAGGTGGCAGACAGTAACTGCACTCCTCCTGGCGAGCACGGAGCCCTCGTCGTCAAATCACTATGTCGTACACCCAAAACTAATATAATATTGCATGCCAACCATACTTCAACTTAAAAAATAACGAAATAAAATAATTGGTTATTTTGGCTGTTTAACAAGAAATGAAGGAGTAAGGTTTAAATTTTTGGAAGAAAGAAATATCACTTCCCCCAAGTGATTTGCTCTGAAAACAACGCTTATTTGCATGTCTGAGATCATCCTGAATCCAGAGCCTGAGCCAAGGGCCAAGGACATTGGGTTGGAGGACTTTTTTGGTCTAGAGCAGGTATTCCCTCAAACCCTGTCTCTTGGGGATGCCTCAGGCACTGGGCCCGACCCCACTGGGTACGCAGACTGATGATGTCAGGAGTCTGGGAGAAGGGCTGCTGGGGGGCCTCTTCAGCTCTAAATCAGAAGGAGAGGGGGGAAAAATCCAAGGAGGCTAGGGAAAGGGGCAAGGGGACCTGTATGGTACATTTTCTTTGAAATGAACTTGAGTCATTCTGGAGCCATTTTAACGCAATATAGCCTTCAGTTGGGGAGTTTTGTGTTTCCTAAGCAATAGAATCCGACTCTGCCAGCAAGAAGCGCTTGACTGCTGTTTCTTAAAGATGCATAAAGGTTTGTTTTGTTTTGTTTTGCATAATAGACACATTTCCCAAGCAGCCACTTCGCAGGATCTTTGTCAAGTGTCAGGATAAGCTTTTAGAGAGCTCCTCCGTGGGCCGCGAGGAGGCTATTTCCACCCAATACGGAATGCTTAAGGTGGAGCAAGCCAACTTTTCAATATCGCTTCAGGGACCATATTTTGTGCATTCAACGCAGCTGAACGCAGTCAAGAAAACTGTGATGGAAGAGAGTGAATGGGAGAAGTGATGTCTGGTGAATCACTGGCCCCTGGTGGCCACAGGCAGTGGTGTGCTCATCTGCCGAGGAGCATTTGTGATGTTCCTTCCTGGGTTCCCAGTCACCGTCCCCCGCCCATTTTACAGGTCTAAAACAGGGATTACGGTCTGGCAGCCCTCCATAGCCAGTGGGCAGATATGCCAACTCTTTAAAAATCTGGAGAATTCGCTTAAAAATCTAGGCCTGACATTTCTTTTGAAAAATTAGAAAATCTGTCAACTTTTGGGTGTAATACATTTTTTAAATATTTTTTTATTTATTCATGAGAGACAAACAGTGAGGCAGAGACATAGGCAGAGGGAGAAGTAGGCTCCCCGTGGGGATCCTGATGTGGGACTCGATCCCAGGACCCCAGGATCATGACCTGAGCCAAAGGCAGACACTCACCCAGGTTCCCCTGGATGCAATACATTTTTTACAATCTAAATGTAGGCTAGAGCTGAGAAGCTGCTGCCCATTTTGGATAAGGCAGGTACTCTCACCTTCTCCACACTTCCCACCAACCCCTGTTGTCTCATAACCAGGCAATTTTACTCGTCAGTCGATGGTTCTGATGTAGCTTCTGGATTTGCTACCCATGGTTCTAAGCTCATTGAAGAGGTGACACTGGCATCTCAGAATATGGAAAGTGCCTTTATTGGTTTTTTAATTTTTAAAAAGATTTTTTAAATTTATTTGAGAGGAAGAGACAGAGAGCTAGCAGGAGCAGGTGGAGGGACAGAGGGAGAACAGGGAACCTGACACTGAGGCTCCATCCCAGGATCTTGAGATCATGACCTGAGCCAAAGGCAGATGCTTAACTGAGCCACCCAGGTGCCACTGTATGGTGCCTTTAGAAGCAGATGATGACATCACCTTATGCCTGGGAGGGGCAGAAGTCCACAAGCCCCATGATACCCAGTTCAGTGGGGTAAGTGACAGCTAATAAGAGGTAGCTACATTTGAACACATACCTGTCTGACCCCTGAGCCACACTGCTTTCTACTCCACTAACCATCTCTCATAATTAGCAGGTTGCATAGCAGGCCCTCCTCTGGGTAAAGTTTTTAGAACATTACTGCTTGAGTCATCAGAAGTGAAATTCACAGGACTTCAAGAGAACAATGTTTGAGACCTTTGTTCAAAAGACAGAAACAGAAGCCCCAGAAATAACCACTATCCTGATTTTGTTTCTTAAAAACACCATGATTTGTCCTGCTTCAGGTATTTATTTGAGTCAACAAAATTTCTTGAGCATTTACTGCGTGCCATTCTCCATCCCAAGGGCTGGGAGCTGGGGGAATGGGGAAGGGTTACAAGACACAAACAGGAAGCACAGCTAGCAAGGGCCAAAGCTGCTTGGTCCGTCCCCTTGCAATGCACCCCGGCCCCCATGGTGTCTTTTATGACAGCACACTTCTGGCTGTGGGTCAGCAGCTTGCCTAAACTGGTAGCAGATTAAGACCTATGAAAGGACGTGGAGTCTCTCCTCAGTGATTGGAGCCACCCCCAGGTCTGACAGTTTCTTCTGGGAATAACAGAAAGCAATGACTTTGTGTCTTGTCTAGGAATAAATGCAACAGCAGATATTTATCAAGTGTTTGCTTTGTGCGAGCCATGTTGGATCTCGCTTTACCCTCACAGAAAACCCTATGAGGAGGAATCATCATCACTGTCCCCATTTTACAGAAAAGCAGACTGGACCAGTGAGATCAAGTCACTTGCTAAATGTAACTCAGTTTGCAAGTGGCAGAGCTGGTACTGGAACCCAGGGCTATGTGGCTCCAATGGTGACACCCACAACCTCTGCCTGACAGCAGCTCCCAGGGGGAATGTGTGTCACGGAGAAGGTCAGATCTTGAGGAGTCAGGCCTCAGTGGATCCTGAACTTGAGGCCAAAGGCATGGTAGGCTCTTTGTCCTCATTTTACAAATGGAAAATCTGAGACTTGGAGTAACTTGCCCAAGGTCACAGCTTAGATGACAAAGACTGAATTGAAGCCGGCGTCTCTCTGCCTCCAGAATCTATACGGCTAACATCTTGATGCTTAGCATTTCTGGGCACGTCCTGGATGTTAATTTTTTTTTTAAGATTTTTATTTATTTATTCTTGAGAGAGACACAGAGAGAGGCAAGGGAGAAGCAGGCTCCCTGCAGGGAACCCAATGCGGGCCTCAATCCCAGGACCTGGGGATCACGACCTGAGCCAAAGGCAGATGCTTAACCGACTGAGCCACCCAGGTGCTCCCCGCCGCACCACCTAAGATTTTATTTATTTGAGAGAGAGAAAGGGAGCACAAGCAGGGAGAGGGGCAGAGAGGGAGAAGCAGGCACCGCACTGAGCGAGGAGCCCTACGCGGGACTCGATTCCAGGACCCCGAGATCATGACCTGAGCCAAAGGCAGATGCTTAACCAACTCAGCCCCCAGGCGCCCATGGATGTTGATTTTCAGTATCTGTGAACAAAGACGGAGGCTTCAGCTCTCTGCTTCAAGGCAAAAATCCCAATCTCTCTGGGAAGCTAAATAAACCTGCCAGTTCCTCCTCGAGTGGATGCAAATTGAAAAGAGGGAAAGGTAAAGGGAGGTGCGAAAGGGGGCAGCTGGCTACCCTGGTACCCGGGGTCGAGGCTGGGGGCAGGTGCTCTGAGGTCAGACTACCAGGGCGGGGGGCACCCTCATTTTACAGCTACGGAAACGCAGGCCCAGGCAGCGGCCCGGGACGCGGAGCAGGAGGCGGCGCTCCCAGGCAGGCGGACGGCGACCCCGGCCCCCGCGCGCGCTGCTCCCGCCTGCGGCCCCCGCCCCGGCCCCGGCCCCGCCCCCGGCTGCCTATTGGCTGCCGCCGGCACGAGGCCCACGCAGGAGCCAGCCAATGGGGGTGACCCACGGCGCGCCTTTCCCGGGGCGGCCGACCCAGACGCTAGAACCCGGAAGGGCGAGGGGCGGACGAGTCGGGGGAGCCAATCGGCCGCGACGAGGCTGGCCGGCCGGCCAATGGCGAGGGGGCGGGGGCGGGGCCAGAGGGCCGGCGGCGAGCGGGGCCTGGGAGCCGGCGGCTGCGGAGCCTCGGAGCGCCGGGAAGCCGCGGCGGGGTCGGGCCGCAGCGCGCGGTAGGAGGGGGCGAGCCCGGGCGCCTCGGAAGGAGCGAGCGGGGCAGGGGGCGGCGGGGAGGGGCGCCCTGGGCGGGATCCCGAGGGACCTCCGTCCAGCCGCTTCGCCCCGCGGGCCTCAGTTTCCCCCTTCCTAGGGGAGTAGGGGTGAGACGTTCGCATCTCTCGCCTGCCCCGCGCAGAGCCGGGTCCCTGGCGAGCTCCAGCCCTGCCGCGGATTCCGCCTCTCGGAGCCGCCCCGAGCACCGAGACGAGGCCGTGAACCCCCACAGCACGCCCAGCGAGCGTGCCCCGGTGAGAGCACAGGCCAGGCCGTTGCAGGTGTATCAAGGGGCCAGGCTCCCCGTTAGGCTGTAAGCCCTGGACCATCAGGAGCCTAATCAGCCCTGTCTGGGTCTTGGAGGCCCGGCACCAGAAGCAGGCCAGAGCACGGGCCCTGGTTGGAAATAAGGTAGAGATCGAGACCTGGGCACTCTTCCCAGATGCACTGGGGATTCACTCCTGATGCTTCTATCTACTCGCAGAGCCTTCTGGAGTTTGACTTACTCTCTCTGCTTCAGTTTCCCTTGCCTGTAAAATGAAGCCGGGGGTAGCTTTCCGTCATAGGGTGTTAGGGATTGAGATAAATGCATGGCTAGCACTCAGCCTAGTGCTCAGTACACCATAGTTGCTTAATAAATGCTTATTGTTAGCATAATGGTACTTGCACACCAGACCCCTCCATTCCCGCTGCCAGCCTGAAGCACATGCCCACTGCCAAGTGGAGGGTGAGTGGTCATCTACTCTGGCCCACAGCTTACGTTCCTCTTGAGATGCTTGGACTGCCCAGGCTCTAGGTGAGATCCTTGCTGCACAGGTAGGAAGGGAAGGCTGGAAGGGTAGCAGCACTGTGGCTAATACCAGGGTGTGGGCACAAAGAGGCGGGCACCCATGTGGCAGCAAATCAGGCCACCAAACAGTTGTGTGTATCAAAGAACAGACCTCAGAACCGCCTTGGCCAGTCTGGATATGCCTGTGGTCAGAGGTCTGTGGTCAAGGGGGGTGACTTTGGAGCCATGGGTTCCTGAATTCAAGTCCTAAGGCTGTCCCTTACTCAAAGGGCTTCATCTCTCTGAGCCTGTTTCCTCATCTGGAGAAGTGGGATGGACAGTAGCATCAGCTCCTGTTGAAGATTACAAGAGACAGTATGTGTGAGGTCTTTAGTGCTTAGCACAGGGCCTGGCACACAGTAAGCGCTCAATAAATGTTGAGTGCAGTGGCATTACTTTTCAGAGTTACAGTGCCTTTGAAGTGGTACCAGTCCTCCAGGATGGCCCCTTCCCATTTATATCCACTTCCTGCCTTGTCCACTCCCCCCTCTCCCTGAGTCATAGTGAAATAAGAGGTGTGGGGCCCTCCAAGTCCCAGCTGAACTCAGAAACCTATCCTGAATGTGTCCCCTTCCCCTGCTTCATCTACAACTCCTGTTTCCCTGCAGATCCTGCTCTCTGGCAACTGAGTATGTGTGGGGGGCCCACCCCGAAGTCCAGATGACACTCATGCCGATGGCTTCAGTGATGGCAGTGACTGAACCAAAGTGGGTGTCAGTCTGGGGTCGCTTCCTATGGGTGATACTGCTGAGCATGGTGTTGGGGTCCCTGCTGGCACTGCTGCTGCCGCTGGGGACCCTGGAAGAGCAGTGTTTGACCGTGCTTAAAGGCTTCTGCCTGCTGAGGAGCAAGTTGGACAGGGTGCAGCATGCCGTCACCAAGTGCACCAGCCCATCCACAGAGCTCAGCGTCACCTCCAGGGATGCAGCACTGCGGGTGGTCAAGACCAGGGCCTCTCCAGGTAAGGCAGACTGGCCACCTCCCTTCAATCCTTAACTGGGTAGGTAATTAGATACCTACTGTGTCCCATGTGTCTGGTGAACAGGTCCGCCTTAAGCTCCCAGCCTAGACAAGATGGCAAGTGGCTGATACAGCGTCACCAGTGTGGTGATGGGGAAGCAGGAGAGCATACCAGGCAGGCTCCCTGGAGGGAAGGCCTGAGCTGAGACCCCAGTGTAAATAGGAAAATGACCCAAAGGAAGAGGCATGAGGGGAAAGTGTACCAGGCAGAGAGCAGAGGGTAAGAGAGCCTGGGCATTTGAGAAAAAGAAGCCCACTGAGCTCCTTTTTCTCAGCAGGTGGAGGGGCTGGTGAGGGAGGGCTAGATCTAGAGCAGTTTCTTGCCCTCTGCACTGTCCGCTGTGGTGCATTGTAGGATACTGAGCAGCATCTCTGGGCTCTACCCACTGGATGCCAGTAGCACCGCCCCCCTCAACTGTGACAACTGCAACACGTCTTCAGGCACCACCAGCTCCCCCTGGGGGGCAAAATCACCCCTGACTGAGAACCACTGGGTTAAAAGATTGAAAGAACAGCCCAGGGAATGGGGAAGCCTCCAGAGTTAAGCACCAGGGGGGGCAGCTGTTAACAGCCTACGCCTAAAGGGACAGGGCTAGGGACCAGCACCACCAGGATTGATCCAGGATAGGAGAGAGCTGAGAATATAGGAAAACCAACCAACAGGAGCTGCGGCCACAGCCACTCACTTTGGTACTCAGAAGGCAGGGGGCCAGGGAGTCTAGGCAATACCTCCCAGGGGACACACAGACAATCACCAGCTGTGGGGCACAAATGTACCCATACATGTGAAGTGGTACCGTGAACAGAGTAGCCAAAATGAGCCCCCTGAAGGGTCAACACAGGGGATGGCTCCCCGAACATCCTCTGCCCTCTCTACCCTCTCTGCCAATGCTTCTCTGGCTCTTTTCTAGCTGGTAAGTTGGAAGCCAAAGCAGCTCTGAACCAGGCTCTGGAAATGAAACGCCAAGGCAAGCGGGAGAAAGCCCACAAGCTCTTCCTGCATGCCCTCAAAATGGACCCAGACTTTGTAGATGCACTCAACGAGTTCGGCATCTTTTCAGAAGAGGACAAGGACATCATCCAGGCAGATTACTTATACACCAGAGCGTTGACCATCTCGCCCTACCATGAGAAAGCGCTGGTCAACCGGGACCGGACACTGCCATTGGTAGAAGAGATCGACCAGAGGTATTTTAGCATCATCGACAGCAAAGTGAAGAAGGTCATGTCCATCCCCAAGGGCAACTCTGCGCTGCGCAGGGTCATGGAGGAAACTTACTACCATCACATCTACCACACGGTCGCAATCGAGGGCAACACCCTCACCCTCTCAGAAATCAGGCACATCCTCGAGACCCGCTATGCCGTGCCAGGGAAAAGCCTGGAGGAGCAGAACGAGGTCATTGGCATGCACGCAGCAATGACTTACATCAACACAACACTAGTTTCCCGCATCGGGTCTGTCACCATCAGTGACGTGTTAGAGATCCACAGGCGGGTGCTGGGCTATGTGGATCCAGTGGAAGCTGGCAGGTTTCGGACGACACAGGTCCTTGTGGGACACCACATCCCTCCCCATCCTCAAGATGTTGAAAAGCAGATGCAGGAGTTCGTACAGTGGCTCAACTCTGAGGATGCCATGAATCTGCACCCAGTGGAGTTTGCAGCATTGGCCCATTATAAACTGGTTTACATTCACCCTTTCATCGATGGCAATGGAAGGACCTCACGCCTGCTGATGAACCTCATCCTGATGCAGGCGGGCTACCCGCCCATCACCATCCGCAAGGAGCAGAGGTCTGAGTACTACCATGTACTGGAAGTTGCCAACGAAGGCGATGTGAGGCCATTCATCCGCTTCATCGCCAAGTGTACAGAAACCACTCTGGACACTCTGCTCTTTGCCACAACGGAGTACCCGGTGGCACTGCCAGAGGCCAAACCCAACCACTCCGGGTTTAAGGAGACACTGCCTGTAAAGCCATAACCCTGGAAATCCTCCCTTGGTGACAAGGGTGGCCCGGAGAGAGGGAAATCTTAGCACTTCTAGAAACCGGACAGTCTCCCAAAGCAAAAGGAGACAGAAAAAGGACTTAAAACATTCTTTACCTCCAAATGTTTTAGTTAAAAAAAGAGAAAACCTAAATTATTAAGCCCTATGTCTAAGGTAACTTATAATTCAGCCCAAGTTATTATTTATTTTCTCCTTTTGGGCTAGTAAATGTTGTATGGTGTCCGTGCTGTCTGTGCTGGTGGCCCTAGGTAGGCTTTGGGGGCATCAGTGCTGTGTGTGTGACCAGAACACCGGTTCTGGAGCAGAATTTGCACTCACGTGGGGAGAGGCCAGAAGTGTGGAAGGAGGTCCAGAAGCCATAGGAGGAACTCCTCCAAGTGTTCTGTGATTTGACCTGAGAGGTCAGCACTCTTGGGGAGAACCTGGTTCCAGTTTTGAGAAATGACTGAAAGCTTGCTTTCTTAGAGAGTTTTGCTCTCCTACAAAGAGATTAGCGTTGTGACTAATTCTCATTAGTAGAGCAAACTTCTGAGAGGTGAAATAAACATGTTGACAACATTTCTAGTTAGATACCTTGCTTGTTTCAAAGAAGTCCTGGAGTCATAGCTTGCACACCCTAGTACCAGAGGCTGTTATTTTTCCCTTATCAAGACTATTTTTCTAATTAAGAATAGGGGAGTGGCCAGCTTGGTTTTCTCTGTATGCAATGTTTCTCACACTTCGTTTGCAGCAGCTCAGACCAGATGTTTTAGTCTGCAGATTCTCTGGGTTTGTCAACTGAATCCTACTGCAGATCAGGTACTGTGCGAGTGGCCAAGTCGGCCCTCACCCCTGACTCTTGAGTTGAACATCGTGTCGGTAGATATTCAAGAACACATCTGTAAAAACAGTTGCCACATCGACACCAAATAAGAATTTTTGATAATTAGATGAAGTTTCTACCAAACTATGAAAAACCTTTAAAAACAGCCAGGATGCGTCCCTTTTGTCATGCAGTTTTATCCACTTTCTGATTTGACCCCCACCTCCCACAGCCATGGTACTGTCCAGCATCCCATCGGGGAAGCAGAAGAGATTGCCTAGAGTAGCCTTATTTTTCTAGCAACTTGTAGAATGATAAAACATTCTATGTAATACGGCCAAGTTTCTAAGTCTTCGTTCTATGGAAGAATAATTTCCTGTACCGTTGATATATTGGCACAGGTGCCGATATGACTGCTGCTACGCTACTCAGAGTCCAAAGGGCCACGGGTTCCTCTCCCAGTGACAGAGCCTGGGACATCTAACGCTGTCGTGCACTTTGTCAGGGTCAGAATGATGGTGAACACAAAGTGTGGTCTCTGACTTGGAAGTCACAGCCTGACAGTAAAGAGGTCACTGTTCTGAGGTAGCAGGTGCTTATAACTTACTTGTAGGATAGGCGCAGAGTCGCTTTCTGAAAGATTGAGAAAAAGATGTGTGAAGTGGCCCCAAGTGAGAATTATTCAAACCTTTATAAAAAATTATTTTCATACTTGTATGCTGCCATAAGGTATCTCTTCAACCTGAACTCTTCTGGCGTCTTGGTCTCAGCAGCACACCAAGGAAGCCTGACCAGAAGTGCGTAGTTTGTACTATATAGAGAAATGTGCACTTTAGCTTTATTGTGAAGGATGTTATTTTAACAGATTACTGACTCTAATAAAGTATTTTATTAATAAAGGCCTGAGACCTGCCGTCTTATTCAAGAGATTTCCCATCTGTCACAAAGATGGAGGAGGAATTCTTTCAGAACTTTTAAGCCCTGTTTGTATAATGGCAGAAGAATAGATGCAAGATACTAATTTCAACAAGAAGGTGATACGGAACTATGTGGGTCAGCTACCTACCTGCACTGGCAGGGGTGATGTACTGGTTTTCCACTAACACGCCAGTAACTCAAATGGTGTTTCGTGCTTCTGTTTACCATCAGTTCTTGATTTCCTGGGGAAAACACATAAACCCACTCACGTGTTCCTGACATTCCATTTCTAGGACCATCGATACCCTGAGCTCAAGTCTGAGCAGCTCCAATTCCATGTTGACATGGGAAAGCACAAAGTGAGGGCAGAAGACTGGCCAACAGCAAGAGAGAATGGTGAGATGTGCAGCAACAGGAGTGAAGCCACATCAGCCTGGACTGGTCAGAAGATGCTCAGGGCTCTTCGGTGGCAGTCCCTGCGCATCCCCAGTCGCTTCCATGGGTGGGTGGCTGGGGTGGGGTGAGTGCCCATTCCAAAGAACACAGGAGGGACCAGCGTTACAGCACACGTTCTTCTGGCCACTATTTGAATTTAATTCACAAGTTAACACCTAACCAAAAATGTTTTGTGCAAAAGAGAAAGACATGGTAGAGAGGGACCTTCAGAGACTTCAGAGGTTTATTAACCAATCCTAACTTCCTAGGGGGTGGGGGGATGCACTTAAAAAACATCAGGAGAGCAACCCTGGTGGCTCAGCGGTTTAGCGTCCCCTTCAGCCCAGGGCCTGATCCTGGAGACCAGGGATTGAGTCCCACGTCGGGTTCACTGCGTGGAGCCTGCTTCTCCCTCTGCCTGTGTCTCTGCCTCCCCCCACCAAGAATAAATAAAATATTAAGAAAAAAAAAAAAAAACTTCAGGAAACAGGGAATTTGGGCAGTTGAGGACACAAAAGCATTATTGCTAATGTTTCTAGGAGTAATGAAAAA